>NW_016808004.1:714919-822514 GCF_001698545.2 Rhinopithecus bieti | reverse complement strand
TTTTGTTTTTTGTTTTTTTTTTTCCGTGTAGATAGTTGTTAAATTGGTGTCCTTGCAGGGGGATGAACAGTGGCGTCTTCTATTCCACTATCTTGCTCCACCTCCAATCCCTTATTTTTCTTTTAATGAAACCAAAATTACTTACAGAGGAATTTATGATATGTAGACCTGTATAAGGATGTATCAAAATGATGATGTTTAAAGGAAAATACCAAATACATAGGAACTAAATAGAGATTCAGCAAATATCTGTAAAGTAATGAAAGGAAAATTAGTGACAAAACTGTATCAATCACATAGCTACATCAAGCTTTCAATTGTTTTTTGAGCTGTACTAGTAAAATTTGGGTGTCTACTCGAAAATTGGTGTCATATATGAGTGAGGTTTGAGTGGTTGAAGTTCATGGCCCTTTCCCATTTAATATGGTTTGATGAAATAAAATTCCATTCAATTCACAATTCTTTCATAGTGGTTGTGCTGGCATAAGAGTGCTGGCAAGAATAGTAATCCAATCCTCCTGGCAAGAAACAATCCTCTTGCCCAAGTTAAGACAGCAGTGGAGTTAGAGAGGAAGTTACAAATACAAGAAGTTTTAGATCTGGAGTGGATAGAACTTGATAGATGGTTGAATGTGGGTATATCAGAGACTGTTGAGGTTTCTGGTTTAGGCAACTGGATGGATAAATTGGACACAGAGTACATAGCAGGGACAAGGTTTGGGGTAAGGGAAGAGGAGTTTGGTATTTAACAAATTGATCCAGTCAGCCTGACCTACCCACACTTCTCTTGTTTTCTTCACATATATTTGGGGATCATTCTGGCTGAACTTTAATAATTTATGTTCACAAAATGTTGCTTTGTCCGTTGCTCTTAAGAAATTTTCGTTAATACAATTGTCTTTCACACCGGATTATAAATGATGTGAGGGCAAACTCCTTTTATTTTTTCCCTTTTGGTATTCTTCTTAGGCCTCTAGTGAAATCTTGATACAGTATAAATAAATATAGCCAAGTTAACATCAATTTCCCTGTGAATTATGTAAGCCTGTAATGGCAGACATGGTTCACCAAACATCCATTTCAACTCGCATTAAATAAAAAATGAAATTAAAACAAAAAACATGGAAAATGAATGTGGCAGTAGAAGGGTTATTAGAAGATAAAATATAGTTTAGGAATGTTGATACATTTTAATATGTTCTATTGTTTATGTGCATTCAAAATTATTGATATTGATAAAATACTTTTAAAAAATTGAGTTGATAAAGACAAAATAAAGATTATAGATTACTCTTTGGAAAAAAAAAAAGAAGAGTATTGAGTAGGTGGACAGGAAAGACATTCAGAAGGAAGACTGTGCTCTATAGTTGGTGGGTGACAAAGCAGTGGCTTGAGTCAGAGAGATTTGCGCAAGATAAAGCTGGAAAGGTCAGTGGGTCATTAGCTGCTGGGCTGTGAAGTTTGGTCTTCATTGAGCAGTGAGTCATGGGAAGATGTTTGACCAGATGAGTGCTCTGATTTCTGGGCTTCTGAAGGAAAAGTAACCTGATGGTGGATGTGGGGTTTAGTTGGAGATATGAAAAATAAGAACTTGAAGAATGAGATAAGGTGAGGCACGGTGGCTCACACCTGTAATTCCAGCACTTTAGGAGGCTGAGGCAGGAGGATCGTGACCAGCCTGGTCAACATAGTGAGACCCTGTATCTACAAAAGAAAAACTTAAAAATTAGCCAGTTGTGGGGGCATGTACTTGTGGTCCCAGCTATTGAAGAGGATGAGGTGGAGGATGGCTTGAACCCAGGACTGCAGTGAGCTATGATTGTGCCATTGCACTCCAGTCACAGAGTGAGACTATGTCTTAAAAAAAGAAAAAGAAAAATCAGATGGGAAGTCTGTACAAGTGCAAGAGAAAAAAGAAGTTGTTGAAAGTTTAGACATGGCGCCAGGCCTGATGGTTCACGTCTGTAATCCCAGCACTTTGGGAGGCCAAGGCAGGCAGATCACTTGAGGCCAAGAGTTCAAGATCAGCCTGGGCAATGTGTCAAAACTCCATCTCTACTAAAAATAGAAGAATGAGCTGGGCATGGTGGTGCATGCCTGTAATCCCAGCTACTGAGGTAGCTAAGGCTAAGGCAGGAGAATTGCTTGAATCTGGGAGGCAAAGGTTGCAGTAAGCCGAGATCATGCCATTGCACTCTAGCCTGGGCAACAGAGCAAGACTGTCTCAAAAAAAAAAAAAGATTAGACATGAATTAGTGATTGGTTGGTGTATTAGTTTGCCAGAACTGCAAAGTACCACAGACCGGGTGGCCTAAATAACAGAAATGTATTTTCTCACAGTTCTGGAGGCTAAAAGTCTGAGGTCAAGGTGATGCCAGGGCTGGTTGCTTCTAGGCCTCTCTCCTTGGCTTATAGGTGGCCATTTGCTCCCTGTGTCTTGAAACAATCTTTCCTCTTGTGTCTACATGCTAATCTTCTTTTCTTACAAGAATACCAGTCATATTAGACTAAAACCCTCCCTTGTGACCTCACTACAATTTAATTACCTCCTCAAAGCCCCTCACCCCAAATACAGTCACATTCTGAGGTACTGAGCAGTGCACTTAGGAATTTTCAGGGCACACAGTTCATCCCCTAACATTTAGATAAAAGGGGCAAAAGAACCAGAATTATGAGGTTAGCAGATTGGAAAATCAGTGGAGAGTGGATTTCATAGAAAAAATAGTTCTGGTTTTAGATGGAAAAATATCTGTCCTGAAGTTCTGCCCAGCTGCTGTGTCATTCAGCCTGAACTAGGCTTGGGGAGCGAGAGGCCACGGGAAGAACAAAATTGACATCATGATGGCTGACCTCCTGCAAGTCAGCAGGGCCCTGTAAATTAGGCTTTGTTTTAAACAGAACCTCAACAGCATCATTTTGTCTTACCTATTAAATATTATTCAAGAATAATTAATAATCTGGCCAAACTGTGTAGTAAGGAATTGGCCTTGGCCAAAGAGAAGTCTGGATTTTGTACCAAGCTCCTGGGAAATTATAAATCCTTGGATTTCCTAAGTGATAGAAATTGTTATTCTCAGCCAGGCATGGTGGCTCATGCCTGTAATCCCAGCACTTAGGGAGGCCGAGGCAGGCAGATTGCTTGAGCCCAGGAGTTCGAGACCAGCCTGTCCAACATGGTGAATCTCTGTCTTTACAAAAAAAAATACAAAAATTAACCAGGCGTGGTGGTGCATGCCTGTAGTCCCCAGCTACTCTGGAGGCTGAGGTGGGAGGATCACCTGAGCCTAGGAGGCAAAGATTATAGTGCCAAGATGGTAGCACTGCCTTCCAGCCTAGGCAACACAGCGAGACCCTGTCTCAAAAAAAAAAAAAAAAAAAAAAAAAAAAAGGGAGGGGGGAAAAAAAAAGAAATTGCTATTCTTGCTGGGCCCCTTGGACCATGTGGTATCAGCTCAGCCTCTGAGGGGGTGAGTTTATCATGTGGACCATCAGTCAGTCAAGCTGTTTAATGAGGCTCCAATAAAACTCTGAACAGTGCTGCTCAGGTGAGCTTTCCTGGTTGACCGGACTCCATGGGCACTGTCACACATTGCTACCAGGAGAGCATCAGGTCCTAAGGGCATTGGAAGCTTTGCATTTGGAACCCACCCCCCACCCCATCCCCACCCCAAGTGCAGTCCTATGTATCTCTTCCTTTGGCTGATTTTCTGTATCATTGCCCTATAGTAAACCATAACTGAGTTTAACAGCTTACATTGAGGTTCTTTCAGTGGAATTATTGAACCATTGAATTTTGGCTGGTTTGGACCCCCCCACCCCCCCCCAGCCTCCCGTAAACTTGGTGTTGATGTGTCAGAAGTGAGAGCAATCTTGGGGACTGTACCCTTGGATTTTTGCAGTTTGACTAACTCCAATGCACACAAAACCTAGGTTTTAACACACTGTGAAGAAATTTTAATAGCTAGTTTTTTAGAGAGTGGCTTTCATTACATCATTTTTTTCTCCCAGCTACTTCCTGCTAGACTGAGCTTCCTAGAATGTTGTATTTTGATTTGCAGTGAGTTCATTAGCTTCACACCTAGGAAGCTATAGTACATTGGATATAGGAGATGCTTGCCATCTTTGAAGGCACAGAGATTACTTAGTAGATTGCTATTTCTTTTTAGAAATTTGGCCATCTCAGATAATCAGGACTTTTGTAAGACAATATATAATATTTGCATTGCGTGACAGGGGTTTTTCGCCTGGCCAGATTTTTTTCACTGGCTCCTATCTGTGTGACCAGTTTAGCACCTGTAAGCATCACCTTGAAGAGTTCTCTCTTGAACCTGTACCTGAACTCAACAGTTCCTCTTAGGCAACAAGTTCTAAAGGACTTTGAGGAGAATTTAGTTAATTGTATCTGATGAAAGTAGGATTCATTTGTGTACATCTTGGTTACAGGAGATAGAAGCTTTTTAAAATGCAGTGTCAAGGGCAGTATTATATACCTGATCGGGGTCATACAAATCACTGTAAAGAGAAAGAAAGCTAAGAACGTTTGAAGCTGCCCATGACTAACACCAGTCCATTGATGCAACCTACCAGGATAGCTAATGGAATTATTTTAGGGATGCTTAAAATATTAGCTCATACTTCAGCCCCTCAATTTATAGTTTTGGCAGTAAAATACTTTAAGAATTAATGGATTGTTTTCTCCTACTTTATCCACACATCATTCATTCATAGAGCCCCTGTGTGACAAGCCAAGCTCTGAATACACAACTAAGAAAACAGGCCAGGATCTTACTACTAGCGTGAAACTCAAGAGTTCATCAGAGAAAACAAAAGGAAGACAAACTTTTAAATGATGATCTTTGTAAAAATCCAAAGTTAGTTCTCTTCTGTTGGGGTGATTACATTCCTAATGCATATCAAGTTGTTAGAAATATTACATACCATGATTTCAGTGGGAACTAAGGGATTTGAAGATAATTTGGGCTATTTATTTTTCCACAATAGATTTAAAATTTTAGCTCTAAAACCTAAATCACTGAGCAAATCCAGCATTCTTTTTACATGTAGCCTTAATTCAAAAGGAATACCTTCTATTTTCTCAATCCAACTAAAACAGTAATTGTCAACACTTCATGTCACATTTTATAACAACTTAGGTGGTAGTTTCTATTATATGGTGCTAGTAATATGTTATAGCTAATCCTAATGCAAATTATATTTTATATTAATCCCTATGCTGTACCTCATAGGTAATGAATTAAACAAAATATTATTTTAATAATGTTACATGTGTAGTTCTTAACACGGGTCTAGCCCAAAGTAATAAATACTACATTTGATTTTGATATAAAAAGTTACGAAACTCTGTGCCCTCGGAGAAATTTCTGTATTTGTTTTTAAACAAATTCTAGATGATGCTAAACCTCTAGCACATTAGAAGGAGTTCTTACCCTTGGGGAGCTCCTACTCTAGCCAGGATGACCAGCATGTAAAGCACTCACGATAGGATAGCATGTAAGAGAAGCCTCCCAGCAATGTAGCTGGAGTGCTGCCGACCTCCTGTTTCTTGGTCAATGTCAGAATCAGATCTCTGTGGCTGCATTGGAGCTGATATGCCACACCTGTAGAAAGAAGATGTTACCAGAGTGTTCATGCATGTGAATTGTTTTTAAAATAGAAAAGCAAATATCAAGTAAATGTAAAGCAAATTTCAAAGACATGTTAAGTATTTTAAAGGCAATATATGCATCATAAAGACAATGCAATAGTAAACAAATGAAAAGCATTTAAAAAACAATTGATATTTCATTCTCATTCTGTCCTTTATATAATTTAGTGGTGAGTTTCTATTTTCCATAAAAGAAAGAAAAAATGCGCATGGAAAGTGACATAGATCTATTGAAAATATTTTGGAATGATTTCATTAGAGGTATAACTTTTAACATGACTTCAGTTTCTGTGAAAGAAGAAGCACTTCTAAAGAAGTACAGTTCTGTGAACTCGGATGTGAATACCAGTAATACTCCTTTGTGTGCCAGATTTTAGAGGGGTTTTCGCTTTTATCCTTGAATGAAGTTGTTGAAAGCTGACTTACAAATTTAGGCTCATAGAAGAAGCTTAGGTTATTCTTATAAAGTGTTAAAAGATTAGTTACCCTGTAAAAGTAGTTTAGTTGATTTTAGAGTATCTAAGGAATACTATGCAAAACTCATACAGATAAAATGGATTTTGTAAGTATTATCCTGTTTTTAAAGGTTTTCTTCAATATAAAACCCTTGAACTTTAAAATGTCCTTGATTTTTTTTTTAAGGAGTTGCACTTTAACTGGCAATATTGTTTAGTTTCTTTTTTGGGTGTAAGATTTTAATAGTTATGCCATGGATGAATTTGTGAAGCCGAGGAAGACGCGCCAATAGTATCAGCAGGTGTTTCTCGTGTTCTGTATAATCACACATGTGTATCATGGACAGTTTTAAGCAATGGTGTTTAAAGATCCTGCTTAATTGGCTGTAAAATCATTAAATACGGTTTTGACTGGCAAATTTATAATTCTGTTAGATGCGTAAGCCAGTGAGCCTGAATGTCAATGCAACCTCATTTTGGAAATACTAGATTAATAGAACTAATTGTACTAAAAGTACAAAGTTTACTCTGATTAATAGTCTTAAAATTCTTCTAGAAGTTTAGTCAGGTAAATTTATGTTACTTACCTTTCTTCTTAAACTTTTAATTAAAACTTATTTCAAAAGTTTGAGCTGTTCAGTTCTGTACTTCTCTTTCTAGTTTCTCTGAAGTTGAGTTCTTGCAATTTGTCAGTGACTCCAGCTCCCTTATTGAGTAACGTGCCTTATCAAAAGTACTAAAATTATATACTATTTTATGTGTATTTGTATCTGCAGCTGACAGGTACCCTGAACATCTTCTCTAACACGTATTGATGTCTACTTATAACCTACTTTAGTGCTGTGTGAATGGATCTAATATACCAAATGTACATGATAAATGTTTTATCTCTGATTCTCATTGATCAGTTTTGAAATGATCAAATGGTTTATCTCAGTAAGACACTAATTCACATTGATCAAATTTTAAATGATCAAGTTGACTTGGTTTCTGCTGAACACAAATTGTATTAAAACAACATTACTTGAACATGCTGCCTTCTCTAATGCAGGAGTTATGTTACCAGCAGTTACATTATAACTAGAGTTATTGTATTATAAAGATGTCTCCTTCATAATGAAAAGTTTACACAAGAAGAAAAGAATGTGATATTACAGGAAGAACAGGGCTTCAGGCAAGGATTTGGGCTTTTACTAACTAATTAAATTCTGCATTTGTATTGGGCCTTTTTTCCCCCTTTTTTAATTTGAAGGGCTATGAGCAAGAAATATAGCAGCTGCAGTGGTGACATTTTATTCCCCACGGTCCTTGGAGCCAAGTAACATCTTGATTATTCAGTAAGAGACACAGTAATTGAAGAGGCAAAATTCTAGATAAAGTAAATATACCTGTATCCTTTGGGCACAAGCCTCTTGGTTACAATTATGTCTTTAGAAGTTTCGGGTTATTTGTTGGTTTTTGTTTTTAAAGCATCAGCTCACCTACATCAACTTCTGTAGTATTTCATGTCCCCTCTGGAGTTTGTGAATGTGCTGCTGGAGGAGGATTTCGTATCTGAAATTGAAGAAAGATGTTAACGTACTTATGAATATACTTTGTATATGAAGCTAATGGCAAATACACATTTGGCTGTCACATCGACTTGGTTATTTAGAACACAAAATTCCTCAGGCAGGTTATTTATTATGTCTTTGACTTGAGTCTTCCATCTGTAAAATGTAAATTGTAACTGCCACCTTCTGTAGGGCATGTAAGCTGAGAAGGTTTAAAAGTTAACTGAGAAAGTTGTCTTTGATCCTTATCTAAAAAATGGTTGTAAGTTGTTTTATTCAACTGCAAGATACTGGATCCCATTTCAGAAAAGTTGTAGATCATGCAGCTCCTTCCGTTACCTCATCAGGGATATGTAAGGTAGTGCCAGCTCCCAAGCTGTCAATCTTCCCTGCTTGTTTGTCTGTCCACCTCCCACCAAGCAACAAATTAGTTCCAAGGAAAGTGAGACCGGCTTTGGAGCATGCCAATATTTGACAGTATTTCTTATGATACCCATTTAGAATTGGTTATATTTACAAAGAAGACTTCGTTGATAAATGCTTTTTTTTACCCCCTTCTAAAATTGGAGCCCTTTGAATCAGATCTGCCTGGTTACTTATTTCTTTTTAGTTCCTCGGGTTAGATCTCTATACTTGGTCTAAATACTATTTTCTAAGATAATAGAAGTAAATGTCAAGAAACATTAAGGAGAGAGATTTCCATCTGCATTATCTCTCTACTCCATGACTGGTTGCCACAGTATTCCACTCAACTCAGTGGTATCCTGCAAAAAAGGGCACGGCAGATGGAAAAGCTGATTGGGAATATAGGGATAAAAAGGGCAGGAGGAGGAGTGTACACCAAGAACAGAGAGTATTGTTAATTTCTCTAAAAAGACAATGCAGACTGCAGCCATCTCATGAACGTGGACACAAGACCAAAAGGGTCACTTTGGAAACTTTTTTCATCACTTCAGCATAGGGTGTAAAGGAATCTCAACTGGTGAAATAAGCTGCCGATGGTGCAGCCAGATTGGCCACGTCCTTCATAAGTCCATGACCTGGAGCATTCTTCTCTGTTCTTGCCGTGGCAGTTGGGGTTTGTTGGCGTTGCACCGAGCATCTTCTTTCCTTTCATATAAGTGGTTTATGTGTGAACATGTAAATGATCAAACCATTCTTGTGGCAGCTCTTAGGTTTGTGGCCATATATTCCTGGATTCATGATTCGTTCTTTGTGAGCTAACAAATCGTTCTGTCTTCCCTGGCAGGAACGTTAGTATTGAACTTTCTTCTTAATCAATACGATCCATTAAGAATCTAGTATACCCTACATGGTTATGTGAAATATTAATTGCACATGGTTAGTTAGATAAATGAAGATTCTGCCAAAATGATAGCTTCTTTCCTTGTATCATAATATTTTAAATGAGAACATTCTGAGTGCTCGGGTACATGATATTTTGGAATTTGTTTATTGATCCTTGCTTACTTGAGTAATTAACTACACAGCTCACAGTTGGAAAAGACATTTTTAATTGAGACTACTAGGTTTGTCCTCTTGCCAATTCCAACTAGAGAATTCATTTACTTTTAAGGGCTCCAGTTAAAATCATCTCTTTGATTTTCCTTTGATGCTTTCAAAGATAAGGAAACATGTTTTGCGTTTTGAGTGCAACTAAGATACAAGTAGAAAGTAGTGAAGCTTGTAGGAAGGCCAATTAGAATTGATTGTCTGACTCACCTGCCCTGTTATAAGATGTCCAGAAAGACTTCTAGAAGGTAGAATTTAAATTCTGTCCTTGTGTCAGATATGCAAAGTTAACAATCTTAGGACTTGAGCACAGTTAAAAATTGTTATCAAAGAAGTTATCTACACATAAAAATGGTAGCTCAGGATAGTTTCTGGAACATTGTATACGTTCAGCCGTAGTATAACATCAAATTAATTATGTCTTATCACTCCAGAGTTTGGTAAGCCTATTCCAGATGCTATCAGCCCTTCCCCGGTTTCAGCCAGATAATTAACTTATGAATGTATTTGGCCGCCCATTCACTCTGCCTGGGGTAAAACCACATACTAAATAGAAACCAGAACTTTCAGGATACATTGTATTTAAACTTGTATTCTTGTTGCTCATTTGAATGTATAATTACCAAGTCACCCCTCATGATTTCAGTCTTATCAGTATTCTTATTTCTGGCTCTTCTGATTTTTATTAAGAGATAAGCAAACAAAATACACAAATTGATAGATTGGACCTTATGAAATTTTAAAATTCTGCCCATCTTAAGACACCATTAGGAAAATTTTTTTAATGGGCAAAAGACTTGGACACTTCAAAGGAAGATGTAAGAATGGCCAATTAGCACATGAAAGGGGTTTCTACATCATTAGGTATCAGGGAAATGTACATTTAAAACGTAGGAATGGAGAAAATCAAGAAGACTGATAATACTCATTGTCTGGAAAGATTGTGGAGAAACCAGAACTCATACTTTGCTGGTGGGGGTATACAATGGCAAAAGTCCTTTGAAAAAAAATGATGGCAGTTCCTTATAAATGTAAAGTATACACTTGCTGTGTGATGCAACAAGTCTAGTCCTAGGTATTTGCCCAAGAGAAATGAAAATATACGTCTACAAAAAGACTTGTACACCTGTGTTCATAGCAGGTTTATTCATAGTATCAAAAACTAGCAACAATCCGAATGGTCATCATTGAGGAAATGGAGAAACAAAACAGACAGTATTCCCCTCAGCTCAGTGGTATCCTGCAGAAAGGGGTAGGGCAGATGGCAAAGCTTATTGGAATATAGGGATAAAAAGCGCAGTGTTCTAGTTTGTATTCATACAGTAGAACACTATTCAGCAATAGAGAAGAACAAACTACTGATACATGTAACAGTACGGATGGATCTCAAACATCATGTTACACAAAAAGAAGCCAGACGCAAAACAGTGCTTCCTGTGTGGTTCGTTTAAATGAAGTTCAAAAATAGGCAAAATTTGCCTTTGGTGGGAATAGAGGAGATTTGATTGGAAAGAGACACAAGCAGCATTTCTGAGATTTTGGGAATATTCTGTTGTGTTCTGGGTGATAGTTTTACAAGTATATGCAGGTATGTAACTTCTTACACAGTATGAACACTTAAGATCGGTGCATTATGATATACAGGCTGGGCAACCCTAATCCGAAAACCCCAAATCCTCCAAGATTGGAAACTTTTTGCATGCCAACATGATGCCACAATTTGAAAATTCCACACCTGACCTCATGTGACAGGTCACAGTCAAAGGCAGGTGCATAACATGCAGTCTATTCACTGTCCCTCAGGAAGAAAATTACCTTCAGGCTATGTATAGCGTGTATAAAACGCAAATGGATTCCACATTTTGGTCTGGGTCCCATCCCTGAGATATGTGTTTATGTATATGCAAATATTCCAAATTCCAGAACCCAGATTCAAAAACACTTCCATTCCCAAGTATTTCAAATAAAGGATACTCAACCTGTATGTTAATTATACCTAAAACACCCTAAATGAAGAAAAACTATACCCCAAATATTGGGAATTCCCAGTTTCTAACTGTAATTTGTCCTAGATAAAATGCTGCTTCAATTTAATCACAGTCTTAAATATATGATTCCCAATCCTATCCATAATCATATTTTTTTCATTGAATTTGAATCCTTTATCTCAAAGTCAGGGCTGTTCATTCAGGATATTTTATTACTATAGAAATAGGGATAAATCTTGCTTATATTTCATTTATTTATTTTCTTAAAGAGTCATCTTTTCCCCCCATTAAGTTACATTTGCCTGTTGTACTCTTTTCTTCTTCAACCTAAGACCTTGTAGGTAGCCTTGGATAAGATTTGAAAATTACTTTTGATAAAGGGATTTCAAAGGCAGTATTTGTGAATGAAGCATTTGTACAGTAGCACTGGTACTTTTTAATATAATAATCATATGCAGTAATTTGTTCATACTATTTATTGAGTCCTGGCAGAATGCTTGAAAACTTGTAAAAGCTTGCATCTTGGCCCTTCCTTACATGTTGAAATGAAAGCACACATGTTCATATGTTAAAGTGTCGTCAAGCATCCCCAACTTGCTCACATGCCTGCCTTAAGTTATTTCATGTGCTTTCCCATTCAGTGGCCAATAGTTAAATTGCTGTGTTCCTTTTGTGATTGTGTGTGTCTAAATGCTGGTAATCAACTGAATCCCTGGAAAATTGATAAATGTGCTCATTAAGGAGAGTTCTTGCTCTTGGCTCCGTTTCACAAGTCACCTCAGCTAGTGTTTCTGGATGAAGCTGGCAAGAAACACTGTGCAGTGATACATCTGGCTTTATACTCCTTTTCAAGGGGAAAAAAACCCTCCTTTTTTAGTATGTTAAACATGCGTTGTAGGGATATTGCAATTACAAAGAAGTAAGCTATTTGCCAATTACATTATTTACACAAGAAAGACCAAGGGCTGCTACTGTGTGGTGAGATTTTTAATTTTTTATGCACTGCCATTTGCTCCTCTTGTTCTCTTGAGCATCTGAGATTACACAAGTGCCTATTCATTTGTGACGCAGAGCCAACTATGCAGACTCTGAAGTCCACCGGCTGGCCACTGGCATAGATCTCAACAAACCTGACTATGTGAGAGATGCATTCAGAATGGTTTATGATTGGAGTGTTGAAGGTAGCATACACCTGTTCCTGCTTTCAGGATGAAAAATGAATTGCCAATTACAGTAGACATGTTCAGACAGACGCTTCATATGGTAGAAGCTTGCTCAGCCTGCTTTATGCTGGGCCCCCAACTATGAAACCATCAGTTGTGAAAAAGGGATGTGTTGGCAAGGAGGAGGAGAGAGAAGGGTATCAGTCCTTGATGTGTTACCATTTTTTGTGCTCGTGCAAGCTGTGGGCAGGAGGTCAGTGCCTCACACCTTTGTTTCCCAAGCAGAGCTCTTGAACAAGATGAAGTGATCAAAGCTGGGTGCCAGTGCATTATCACAGTCTCATTACTTTGCAAGCTGCATGCCCAGATGCTGCTGTTTTCTGCATCAGGCTTCTCTGATTTACATTCGTAACACCTCCATTACAGCTCATTTGATACTGCTCATAATCAACCAGTTCTTGTCTTTTCCTGATAGTGTTTCTCCAATACAAAAGATGCTAGTGTAATGAAGAAAATAGCATTGCTGGTGTAGAATTCATCTTTAAGACATCCTGGTTAATTGACAAGAAGTGGGAACCAAATGGTTTGTCATGACTTAAATCATTTGTGGTGTTGGTTTGGGGGTGTTTTTGAAGTCTTTGAACTTGAGTTGTTGGATATTGCCAGCAGACCTATTTTGACTCCTCCTGTCTTGGGAGTTCTTTTCTGTTAGTGAATTCTGACACCCTGTCCTTATTTGTTTGGTTTCTTCCCCTAGTGAGTTCAATGGCATATATTTGGCATATATTTATTTTTTTAAAGGTATTAATGTGACATTTTTGCTTTGAAGAACTTATCCTCAGTATTAACACATCCATTCATCAAGGGTCTCTTGGATGTTCCATGTTCTATGGGCCCTGAAAATACAAACATATCATTTGAGTCCCTGCCCTCAGAGGGCTTATACTCATTATACTCATTAGCTCAACTGCAGAAGTATCAAAACTTGATGCAGGAATTATTACTAAAAGATTTGTTCATGAAAAATTTTGAGTATTTTATAATTTATGGTTGTTATAAATTGGGAATACAAAAAGTGACCAAAACATGTTAAATGCTAACATGAAGGTACAAACCATAAAACGCAGTAGGACTAGGAGGGGAATCCCAGGGGAATCTGGATTGCATGAAGAGGTGATTGACATAAGCTGGGTCTTCTCACCTTGAGATTTTCTTCAAGTAAGAAGACAGAGAATGGCCTTGCCATGAAGAGGGAATTGACTAGTGGAAATGGTTGAAACGGTGTAGGGGAGGTCTAATGGAATATGAGACCACAAAGGAAGACTGGCGTCAGACTTGAAGGACTTGAAATGCTGTATTTTAAAAGGCAGAGTTAATAGGGCATAAAGATTCAACCAAGAGTTCTACCTGCTTGGGAATACTTTTTCTTTCACCTATCCCTGGTTCCCATAATTGTCACCACTAGGATTATGCCTTTTGAGTTGGTCATTGTTTCTGGAAGTCTTCTATCAAATAATAAAATATAATATTGGATGCATAGATGTTGTATACATTTATTATATAGTAATTAGAGTTTACTGCATCAAATTAATGACTCCCACTCTTACTACACTAATGTCCACTCACAAATAACCACATATTAGCTTGCCATATTGATTGATAGCAAAGTTCAGGGGCTTGAAAGGATGGGACATAGGAAAGACTAGTTCTGATTTAAAAGGTGGGGAGGAGAGAGTCAAGGAAAGATTGAGTTCATGCAGTGCTGCCTGGGAAAATCCTAGGGCATTAGGCAAAAAAAGAGCCTCATCTTTTCATACCAATTGAAATGGTATACGATTCGCTTCCATTACTCCTAGCTGTGATACCTTTGAATGGTGTCCTGAGAATTCACATGGTACCAGGTTCTTTGTGTCATTGCAAAGAGTGTGTGAGAGACAAATGTATGTGGTTTATTCAGATGTGTTTTATCTGGATGTCTAATTTTTAATTTATGTCTATAATTCTGATTGTGCTCAAAATAGATAAAATTAGCGCACTTCCTAGGTGAATTTTCTATTGCTAGTTCACTTGATTATTAAATGAACCTTTTAAAGTATTCTCTCTCCTTCGCATTGAATTTTATGAACAACTTTTCTCTTTTGATAGCCTTAGAGACTTTGTATAGTGAAAAGGATATGAAATTAATAAATACTACAGGTGGCCCCCCTTACCTGCAATTTTGCTTTTTGCAGAGTACAATAAGATACTGAAAGACTGCATTCACATAACTTTTATTCTAGTATATTGTTATATTATTCTCGTTGTTAGTCTGTTACTGCGCCTAATTTATAAATTAAACTTTATCATAGAGGTATGTGTAGGAAAAAACATAGTTTATCTACAGTTAAGTACTATTCATGGTTTCAGGCATCTACTAGATATCTTAGAATGTATCCCCCATGGATAAAGGGGAACTGCTATATTAGAATTTTTTCTCTTTTAATTTATCAAGGAAGTATTTTTTTTCTTGTAACAAGGGAAATATAATTTCACTCCTCTTTTCTTTTCCAGATCAACCTTTTAAAAGTAAAGCATGTGAAGTTGTAGTTTGATACTTAGCCTTTCACATTTATCTCTATGAATAGATATGTTAATAAACATATTTTGTTTTGTTTTCACAGAGTGTAAGACTATACCATATGTATATTAACTTATATTTATTATGGACATATCCTCCTGCGTCAACACATAAATTCAACGCCTTCTTTTAAATCCAACTCATTTTTCTAAATAGCTGCATTATGCCTCATAGGATTGGTCTGTAGTTCCTCTACTGAAAATTTCTTTCAAGTGATTGGGTTTTTTTTTTTTTTTTTTTTTTTTTTTTTTTTTTTTGTGGTGGGGGCGGGTGGGAGGTAGATAATTCAGAAGAAGGCTGCAGCAAAACAAACTCATACCTAAACCCTAAGGAACTGGTACTTTTATTTCTGTAACGTAGATGGGGTTTGAATTGTGACCATTTCTTCCAACTGTGTAGCATTAGGCTACTTAACCTCTTGAGCTTCTTTTTGTTGATATAGGACATGTACGTATAGTACCTCATGGGTTGTTAATAAGGGTTAATGAAATGAGGGTAAAATTCTGGGCATATAGTAGGTCTATACAGATCAGTTTCTTTTAGGGATCTAGTAGTTAGAGTCAGGGCCCAGGTTATTTAACCTTAGAAGTTGTATCACAGTATGAATCAAAAATTGACCTCCCAAGACTCCTTTTTTTTTTTAATTAAAAAAAAAAAAAGGAAATCATGTTTTGTGAAAATTGTAGGCTTTTTTGACTTGTATAATTTAAAAATACTGCATTTTGGCACAACCTTTGCAGCTTTTGCTGCTAGTTTGTAATTCCCTAGAGGTGAATTGAAAAGATTAGTGGCAGAACTTTTTCCATTAACTCTGAGAAAAACTACAGAGCAAAAAATTGTCCTTTGGCAGAAATGTCAATCCATACCTCTTTTGAACATTTGGAAAGTGAAGCGCTGAGAAGCTGATATAATAGGAGAATTGAAAACTAAAATGTATACACATCTTCACCTTTTCTAACAGACGACAAGACAAAGGAAAAATACATCCTCAGAACTTGATGATGCAAAGAAAATAGGATTGTTGCTCCAGAAAGTGCATTAGGCTGGGATCTTTAAAAGATTTGAGTGCTAAGCTTTTGGCCATGTTCTTCAGAAGGGCTGATACGTTCTTACTAATGATACATCTATTTGTACTTCATGTCATAAAATTCTACCTTTATATGCTACAGTATCTAGGAAGTAGACTTAAGAGCAAATGTTTAATATACTACAGGTTTTGCTATAGCATCTGCCAGAAAATACGCTTATTTTCTTTCATCTGTGGTTCTTGGTCTTCCTGATTTCTTTTTAAGTTTATTAGGACTTCTCTTCATTTTCCCACGTCATGATGTCAATGTAGGTACAATGAAATAATAAGTATCCACATGTGTAAAATTTTTACTGAAGATAATGTTTATAGATACTCTTCACATCATTCAGTAGACCTATTCTAGCGAGTTACTTCTCCTTTTCCACCCCACCCGTAGCCCACACTGTCTTAGATTTTCTATCTCTGAAATGGTGATAATAACAGAGCTGTTATATTGGAATTAAATGAGATCCATTTATGTTTTTAGCATATCCTAAGCAATGAATAGTGAACTATTAATAATTACTATAGTCATCAATAGTTGAATTTTCTGTTGGGTGAATTTTGTGTTGTTTTAATTGATGCTCATCATATGATCTAATGTATATTTCCCTGGAGGATAATCCTTGAACGCAGTAAAATTGCAATTGAGAGTATACCAGGCCCCTTAAAAGCATGTGTTGAAAGGTAAATGCTTTCTGTCAAATCATTAACCAACAGTTAGCAGCACTACTCAAAATAATAATTATGTTTTAATATGCTACATGAGAACTACATAATTTTGTTAGAAATACATACGCAATGGTGTGCTCAGATAAAATGCAGCCATTGTTAGTTCATGATATAGTCCTCACCTAAAACCTTGTCATAGTTTTAGAATATTTTCTTCACTTGAGATTCTAGGCAATGATAGGTTGGTAGTCTATACTGAACAAACAAGATTCTTCCTAACATGTTCTGCAGTCAGTTGCTCAGCATTTGAGCCATATTACATTTTTTTTCCCAGAAGCAAAAAGGACAGTGGGGCTAAGTGTCTAGATTAGTCCCCAAAAGCCCGTTTAACTCCTGCAGTTCAGAAAAGAAGACTAGATGTTAGGGGCAGCAAAAAAGAAAAAAAACTAGCGCATTTTCCCACCTGTGTGCCTCCATGTGTGTTTAAAGTACATTCTGGATTTAAAAGCAATCACAGGTGCAGCCTTGTTTCTATGAAGAGATAGATTCCTGTAGAGAGTGAGAAAGGGATGCGGAAGCCGTAGCA
This sequence comes from Rhinopithecus bieti, assembly GCF_001698545.2. Classification (NCBI taxonomy): domain Eukaryota; kingdom Metazoa; phylum Chordata; class Mammalia; order Primates; family Cercopithecidae; genus Rhinopithecus; species Rhinopithecus bieti. The sequence goes on along the minus strand of NW_016808004.1, from coordinate 805,234 downwards.
AGAGGAGCCTCCCTCTCTACCGGTACCTCCTTTTGTTTTCAAACATTTTTTGTTAGCAGTTAGTGGAATCCTAATACCCACAACTGATAATATGCTATCTTAATACTATTACTCTAGTTCATAAGCTTACTTACAACCTTTGCTCATTATGAAGAGAACAATGAAGCTTATTTTTATGAACACAACATTTAAAAATTAGGGGCTAAGGATGATGGCTACAGTCCTATATCAGTCCCAACAGCCAAAGTTATGTGTTTGGTTGAGTGTTATGATGATCCTGATTTGCAGTGATAAGTAGTGGCAAATAATAACTTTTTTTTTTAACAGCTTGCCTTGCAACCACAAGATGCTCATCCATCAATCTGATCCAAATGATTAAAAGCGAAATAAGTTTCCGCTTCAAAGTTAAATAATAGACACTATCTAATAAATCATAATATAGAAGTTGGAACAAACAGCCAAAACTTAAAATTTTTTTTTTTTTTTTTTTGAGGCGGAGTCTCGCTCTGTCGCCCGGACTGGAGTGCAGTGGCGGGATCTCAGCTCACTGCAAGCTCCGCCTCCTGGGTTTACGTCATTCTCCTGCCTCAGCCTCCCGAGTAGCTGGGACTACAGGCGCCCGCCACCTCGCCCCGCTAGGTTTTGGATTTTGGTAGGACAGGGTTTCACCGTGTTAGCCAGGATGGTCTCGATCTCCTGACCTCGTGATCCACCCGTCTCGGCCTCCCAAAGTGTTGGGATTACAGGCTTGAGCCACCGCGCCCGGCCAACTTAAAATATTAAACCATAATATGAAAATAACCTTGGATACCTCCTGGGCTGATCTTTTGCCATCCTTTCTCGTGCATTTCAGTGTTCATTCACTAAAGGGAGGGTGTGCCTTCTGCATTCACACTTTAGCCCGGCTCATGCTGTCCCCACAGCACAGCCACAGCACACCTCACCTTTACCACCTTCCTCCCAATAAACTCAGCCTTTTGTTAGGACCTGTCTTATATGTTAATTCCTTTGCTTTCTCTATAAAGTCTTTCTAGACACCTCCTTTCCTACTAAAAAGCCATAATGAATTGTTCCCTGTGTGTTTATGTAACTCCAGCCCTTATGACAATGTAAGTGGCATCCGTGTTGCCTGTGCCCTTGTCTTCCTTCTCAAGTGTGAGCCATTTAAGGCACGAGCTATATCTGAGCCAGCTTGATGGTAGCACACCTCTCTCTAACAGGTGCTCAATTCGTATCAATATTTCCATTTACTAAATTGAACTCTTATAAAATGTCCATGCTTCTTAACTTAGACTCTTGCAGTTCAGAATAGAAGACTAGAGGTTAGGGGCAACAAAAAAAGCAAAAAGCAAAAGCAAAAAAAAAAAAAAGTGCGTTTTCTCGTGTGTGTGCCTTTAAACTACATTCTGGATTTAAAAGCCTGGGCTTACTCGCTCACAGGTGCAAATAAGAATGTTTTTGCTCTGGAAGGGATCTAATATAGCTCTGAATTTACACTAGAGGAAACTGTGTCTAAAAACTAAGAAAGAATTACAGACTCAGGAGTTTGAAGGGCTCATTGCCAAGGTTATAATCTAGTTAACAGCATGTGAATCTCATTCTTAGTTGAACTGAAACCTTCTTGAGGGCAGGAATTGTATTTTATCCTCTTTATCGATCTCCCCAAGCACCTGGCATATATACTGTGCTTGGGAAATACGTATTGAAATAAATTCATTCAGAAAATTAGGTGCCTGTGGCTATGTTGACATCTCTGTGTCTGGCCTAATGGTTTGATTTATCTGGCTGTTAATGGTCTTCATTACAGGCTGTTAATACAGGGCTGATTTTTGTTGGACATTAGCTAATTGCCAGAGTTCATCTCTAGTACATGCCAGATAGAAGCTGGGCTTTTCTCTTGACAATATCAATAGGGTAATTAGTACTATAGCAAAATTCAAAACATGATGGAGTATTTATTACATTAAGAATTGTCATTATTTGGGACTTCCTTCAGTTCAGATTTCTATATAGTATGAATTTTGTCAAAGGAAAGTTATTGATACTTAAAAATTTGTTGACTTTTGCTATTTTTAAGGACTGTTTTTTTTTTGCTTCTGTTCATGTAGATGAATTTATATATTTTCTAGTTTGAAATTTCAACTTGAAAACATAGCTTCTTCAAGTCAGGTAACTGTCTATCAAGAACACCAATTAAATACTTCATAACAAGTTTTCTTCTTATAAAAGCCTACCCACCCACTTTCCCCATGAGGTTTCTGTTGTCTGTTATACCAGTCTATATTAAACTTAATTATAGGCATTTTCTGAGCAAAGCACTGATGGAACTAAGGCATAGAGGAGAAAATTTCTGTGTACTTTAAGGATAAGAGAACCATTCCTTTTTCTGGCTCAATTAAAATTGGACTGATTGTCAAGTCCCATTAACCTAGTGGGTCACTACCTTGTGTGCATTAGTGGCAGCCCCACTGTAATGTGGAGCAGTTTTGCCACGTTGTGGACACATTTATGAAGATTGATAACAGCTAAGGTTCAGTGTTAACTTTTATTGTCAGGCAGGCTGTACAAGAAACTGTCTGGTATTGGCTTTTGCTTTGATTTATGAAAAGGTTGCCACATGAAGAAGACATCACATAAAACAGCACTGCTAGCAGCAGCGTTATTCAATGCAATTGTAACCATAGCAAATACTAACTAATGCTAATTAGGTTCAGCATCATCCCTTGCTACTTTCCATAGTTTGGATGGGGTGGGCCCTCATAGCAATATAATACACTCCCAAAGGAACGGGTGACTCTCTTGCTGTTACTTGGGTTAGCATGTATTTCTCCAAAGCTTTCGTCTTCCTTCCTTCCTTCCTTCCTTCCTTCCTTCCTTCCTTCCTTCCTTCCTTCCTTTCTTTCTTTCTTTCTTTCTTTCTTTCTTTCTTTCTTTCTTTTTTTGAGACAGGGTCTCACTCTGTCACTCAGGCTGGAGTACAGTGGCATGATCATAGCTCACTGCAGCCTTGATCTCCTGGGCTTCAGTGATCCTCCTGTCTCAGCCTCCTGAGTAGTTGGGACTACAGGTGCAGTAGCTAGCAGTGTGATGCTGGTTCTTTAAGAGAGAATCATTAAGAAATCGACTTCATGTTCAGTTATCCCAAGGTATCAGTGATCGAGTAATTACCTGTTGGCTTTGCCTCAGGGGAGACGTGTGCACACTCTCCCCCATGAACCCCAGAGGTGGCAGGAGTGTGAAATTCTGACTCCTGAATATCTGCAATAGCTCCAAGTAGTGGCAGGTGGCTCTTCTGGAAAATGGCACCTAGAGCTTCTTTCTCAATTGGACCTTTTGTCCCTAAGGAGGATAGTCATCACTTTGCCTCATTTTTTTTTTTTTAATCTCAATGCACTTTGATATAATGGAGTATCTTTTATGCTATAAAAACTTTCCTTCCCTTTGAAATATTTGGTCTCACTAGTCCCAGTTGCATCTTAATATTCAAGAAAGGCAGCTGTGTTTTCCTTTAAGCAAATATAACTGTTGGGGGAAGGCATCTCTGCTTATCCCATGGACAAATACATTATGGGTAATGCCAAAAAAGAAAAAAGCTTGGGACCCCAGGAAAATTACGTAAATCTTTTCAACTCTTTATAAAGCGGAGGAGTGCTGCCCTTTTCTTTAGAGCTGGCAGCTGTGGAGGCTACGGCCCAGCACGTGGACAGAGAAATCGCCATCTTTCTTTCAGTTCCCAGGTAAAGACAGAGAAGACAGAGATGCCCTTTGTGTCTCTTGTCTGTTTTTCAGGCAGCCACATTTGTCATAGTTGAACCTACTTCCATTTTGATATTCCAGGTTTTTTTTCAGGCTTTTATATTCCATTTATTGAATTCTGGCAAGATTTGGCCGTTCTCAGATATTCTTTATCTAGGGAAATCCTTTGTGCAAATGTGGGAGGCAATCCTCTCAAGCAATAGAATGAAAAAATACCAGCAGAAGCATGCATTAGTTATCACTGGGAGCAGAATATGGCCCTGGCCCAAGCAGGTTGCATCTAATAGCCTCTTGTTGCCTGGAAGGCTTCTGGTTCCTGGAATTGCTTGGAGTGTACAGGCAAGCCCCTGCCATAAAGGAGGAAACACAGCAGCAGCTGGGGAGAATCACATTTGGCCCACAATGGCAGTAAGATGGTGCCTGGGAAGCCTGCTCTCAGATTTGGGGGGAGCCAAATTATGAAGTTTGGATGTGAGATGGTGTCATTAAGGGCTTTCTGGAGAGATCATGCAATTAACTATGAAGCCAAATGAGCCAGTATGTTAATATATGGTGAAGGTACTCCTAAAATGCTCATGAAGGCAATCTAGTGATTGTCATAAAAGTTTCTTTTAAACAGAAACTTTTTGAAAGGGTAAATGCTAAATCTAAACCTCAAATCACCTTTAAAAGCAGACATAGCTGAGATCAAGGCTCAAACATTAATAGAGGCAAACTCTTTTACTCCAGAAAGTGAAGAAAGAGACTGCTAAGCCCAGATGATTTTTCCTGGCTTTGCTTCCCTTTTAGAGGATGTGGATTGAGCCAGAAAGGGGCATTATCTGGTCTCTATTATTTTCGGACACTGTGGATTTTGTATGGCAAGGTGCTTATTGGAAGAGAGCCAGGCTTCTCGTGAATTTCAATCTGACAAAATGCCCAGCCTGAACTACACGACCATAAGAAAGTGCCGAACCAAGAAAGTCCAACCCAATGCTAAAGATAGAATACTAGGGAAAAGTTTAGTGCAAGGGAAGGCAAATAAATTTTGTTTGAGGCACCAACTCCATTGATCGTGGTAGCTCCCTGCAGTATTTCCTTGAAAAGGATTCGAAGGCTATGACAGACTTAGCCTAAAAGAATGTCAAGATTGATTAGTGATGTCTGTTGCTGGCTTAAGCATTGAAAGAGTTGGCATTTTTCCTTTGTATTTGCTACTTCTGCTTTAAAAGCATATATAAAAATGTGTTCACCCCTTGATTGACAGTGCCTAAACCAGAAATAGGAAGGATCTGGTTGGGGTAGGGGAAAGAAAGGAGGAAGAGAGAGAAGGAAAAAAGAAGGACAAAAGCCTAAAGGAATGTATAGTGCAATTTTCATATCTTTTCTCTGTTCTCTTTTCACCTTTTTTCCTACCAGCAGGTTTGGTGAAATGAAATATCACAAAAAGGACTCTTTATATTTTGTTACCTCTTGTCCCAGTATGGCTCCTAGTAGGAGAACTCGTTACTTCTCCCTCATTTCAGGCAACCTGAGCACCAGTGAAACTGTGACTGGCATTTGCAGGTATCTAAAAGGTAATCAGAGTAAGAACAACTGGTAAAATGTCCTTTATGTGCAGTCATTCCTGCCGTTTCCTTTGTAATGAATGAGAGAATATATTAAGGTTCCATTTTCCTTAGCATTTGTAATATATGCAAACATATTAACCTTTGGTACATTTTTGAAATAGTCTCCTGGGCAAAGACCTTAGTTTATAAGCAGGGAAATAAGACTTCAGTCAGATGGCCTCACTCCTAAATATTGGAAGGAGGAAATGCTCCATCTGTTAAACAGTTCTTTCAGTCTAAATGTTGGCACTTATAACCAATATTGGAGATCTAAAAGTGGCCGGATTTGATGGTGTCTGATAAAAATTAATATTATAATTGATTTGCCATCACGTTGAAATGCTTTGATAAAAAGCTTTCATTCCTTTATTTCATTATACAGTATGTGATTGTGATAAAAATTATCTCATTACTCTATTCAATTTAGATAACAAAGCCAGTTATTCAAACCTTAAACTAAAGTTATCATCCTGAGCAGTACTTAAGTGTTTCTCTTTCTGGGTCTTCAGTTCTAGCTCAGATTTGAGTTGCTGGCCATAATCCTCCTATTTGACAGTTGACATTGATTAAGTTAGGCCAACAAGTCTAAAATTTCAGTTTCATGGTCTGCTGTATAGCCACAGCCATTACATACCTCTAGTACCATGATATGATACATGATACGATGTATGATCTGATGTGCCAAAACTCCAGATTTTATAGGCTTTTCACATAATCATTTAGTAATGTGCAATTAACTTCTGAATGGTAATCAATCCACACATACAATGATTTTATGATGTGTAAGGCTTCAGGTTCTTACTCATCCTTCACAAAGGCCACTCACTCAGGCACAGGAAGACCTTTAATTTTATCTGGGTTTTCTTTGCATTCAGCCATGGTGCATATATAGAAAGGAGAATCCTCCTAGTTCATCCTCTTCCCCATTCCTGCTTATGAGTTGGCTACAAGGCCATTACAGGCAGTGCTGTCATTACCTGTGCATTTAAGACCATTTGAAAATGAAATCATCATTAGTACTTTCACATTTCTCCCTATTATTTCTAAATGTCCTTTGGTGGTTAAAGCTTTTGGGGGTGTGGGGTAGGGGAAGGGACAGACCTCACAGCATGATTAAACTGAAATGTTACCCAACATTTTAATAACACCAGCATGTCTAGGCCTCCTCCAGAAGACCGCCTGCTTGGCGTCACAAAATAACATTTGTGACCCTAAGGATACAGAAACACACGAAAAGAGGCTGGAAACCAGTTTCTGGCCTGTTTGAATACTGGTTTAACAGTAATAGAACTTTAACTGTGTGGATTTATTCTTGAAACATCCAACTTGTTTTAGGCAAGATTTTGCTACTATTAAGGCAAATTAAAGCAGTTTGCCATCAATTCTGTTGAGTTCCCCTCACTGCTTAGTCGCAGGTAGCAGCCCTGCCACCAGCAGTGGGCAAATCTATGCCAAGTGTAATTACTTCAAATACAGTTCCATTTATTCATAGGGAGGACTGTTGCTCCCTGTGAGCACGTACTTGGGGAAAGAAAAGATATGTAGGTTTATGTTCATTATGTACCCCATGCTAGAGGTGTGGTTTTTAACATGAGTACAGCTTTTAATCCCTTCATCAAAACACATGCAGCAGCCCTCCTCTTTTTCCACCACCTGAACACTTTGTGGTCACCTTCAAGTTTCGTGAGCAGTTACCAACTCTCAGACGTATTGTATTCTAAAACTTGGTTTTTAAGTTGGCTGTTTGAAAATAGCAGCTCATTTTTCTTTGGAAAGAAGATGATAACTAATGGTTAGGTTCTCAGAATAACCTGCAGAAATATATTAACAATTAATATGTATTCATAATAATAACAGCTACCATTGATTACAGGCTTACTCAGTGCCAGACACTGTGTGGAGAGCTTAAACGTTATCTTACTAATCTTCACAACAATGTTAAACAGTAGGAACTGAGGAAAAAGTTGCATCTTAGAGAGATCAAGAAACGTGCTCAAGCTTCCATTGCAAGTAAGAGGTAGACCCCAGTTTTGGATATGCATATTTTAGATGCTAGATCCTGTGTTTTTAACCATCACAGTAAATGGCTAAAACATAAGTAATGACTGTATTCTAGAACTTAAGTATTTATTGGAGAATTGGTTCTCAATTCCAGTTGGGATGTTAAGAACATGTGTAGTTTGACCACTCTTCCTCACAGGTCTGCCTTGTTCCCCCACATATACACTGACTAATAGAGTGCTGATGAGAAGTGGAGAAGGTACCCCAGGGGCTTCTCAGGGGGAAAGGTTTGAGCAGCTGATGGTGTTTGGCAGATGTAAAGGGCACTGGGAATACTGCCCTTTTGGAGCTTCTGGTCTAATGGAAGAAATAACTGATCATCCAAATAACTTGACAATGGCAGTTGTGAAAAGTGCTGTCAAATGCTATGAGAGCATGTCCCATGGAAATCGACTGTGAGGCATTGGAGACAACCTCTTAAGGCTGATATAAAGGCTAAAATAGTAGGCACTGGGGAAGGACAGCAGGGCCAATGCTTGTTAAGACCCTGAGGAAGTTGCTGAGCTCCTTTGGAGTTCTGAAGGGAAACCTATTGTGGGAAAGCGTCATAGAGAGAGATGGAAGCAGGAGTTACATCTTGTTAGGACCTAGTAGGTCATAATCACTATTTTGGATGTATCCCAAGAGAGGTAGGAAATCTTGAAGGGCTAGGGTTGTAACCTAGAAGTTGTGAGACCAGATTTGTACTTTAAAAAGGGGCACTCTGGCTGTTGTTGTTTTGATAATGAATTGTGGTAGAGAAGAGAGTTAGAGACCAAAAACGGAAACAGAGAGACTACATGGGAGGCTACTGAAATAGTTCAGGCAAGTGGTTATGGTGGCTTGGACTAAGATAATGGCAATGGAAATACAGAGTGGTCCATTCCAGGCCAGGCATGGTGACTCATGCCTGTAATCCCAGCACTTTGGGAGGCTGAGGTGGACAGATCACTTGAGGTCAAGAGTTTGAGACCAGCCTGGCCAACATGGTGAAACCCCATCTCTACTGAAAATACAAAAATTAGCTGGGCTTGGTGGCAGACACCTGTAATCCCAGCCACTGGAGAGGCTGAGGCAGGAGAATCAGCTTGAACTCGGGAGGCAGAGGTTGCAGTGAGCTGAGATTGCACCACTGCACTCCAACCTGAGCTACAGCAAGACTCCATCTCAAAAAAAAGAAAGAAAAGAAAAGAAAAAAGGAAGTGGTCAGTTCTAGATGTATTAGAATTTAGACAATACTAGGTGACAGAATGGATATTGGGAATGAAAGGGGGAAAGGGGGAGGTATCAAGGACAACTTCCTGATCTTGGAGGGTCTATTTACTGAGATGGGGAAGAAAAAAAATAAATTGGAGGTAGAGGAGGGAATTAGTTCAGTTTTAAACATGTGGTACCTGTAATGCCTTCCACGTAAATAGCAGTAGTCAGTCACCTATAAGAAGGCTGGGCTGGAGATAAAAATTAGATAGCGACCAGCACAGAGATGGTATTTAAAGCCATGAGAATAGTTGAGGTATCTATGGAGAGAGGAGAGAGAGAAGAGCAGAGAGACCTCCAGGACCATCACCCCAAGGAACTCCAATATTGAGGGATCAGTTAGAAGACAGTGAGCCAGACAGCCAGGAGGAAAAACGGGAGAGTGTAGTATTATGGAAGCTCAAGAAACTCTTTTCAAGAAAGGGACAATTTACTGGAACAAGTCTGTGCTGATCGGGTCCTGTAAGATGTCTACTAAAAATCACTGGATTTGGCCACTTAGAGGCCTGTGATTTTAGCAGGAGCAGTTCTATCCAACAGGTGAATGAAAGCCACTTTGGCATGGATAGAGAAGAATGGATGGAAGGTAAAGAAGTAGAGGCAGATATTGAAAGGGTATTTGCTAGAGCTGTGCTTCCAAAAACATGGTAGCCACTAACCACTTATGACCCCTTAAATTTATTAAAATTAAGTAAAATTTAACATGCTTTTCCTTTGTTGCACTAGTCATATTTCAGGTACTAAGTTACCGCCGGTGGTGTGACCACCATGTTGGACAGCGTAGATTTAGTACATTTCCATCGCTGCAGAAAGTTCTGTTGGATGGCACTGTTCTAGAGAATGCTGGAATGCAGGCGAGAACCATCTCAGGAGAGAAAATCCCACTGGAAGGCAAGGGTGGAGGAAGGTAAGAATTGGATCCATGCATAGGGATTGCCTTTCTTTTGATGAGAAAGACACTCTTCCTCCAAAGTAACAATAGAAAAGGAGAAGATGGGTGCCGATCCAGATCTTATGTTGGCAAGATGAGGGAGTTATCTTTTGGTTTATTTTTATCTCAATGAAACAACAGGCCAGCACATTAGCCAAGGGTGGAAAGGAAAAAGAACCAGGTGAGATTTTGAGGAGGTTGGAGATGGCATGAATAATCCTAGTAATAGGGGGAGAGTGAGTTTCCCAAAGAAGAGCCATAACATTGTGGCAGGATTTAGTGTCTGTGAATTTATAGTGATTCTAGTTTCCCTAGTTTTGTGATTTTTCTCCAGAAACACTCAACTGGAGACTAGTATTAAGGGGCTTTCGTAAGGCAGCCATTCTTAGATTGGGCTGTGTGTAATGGCATGTATTAATACTGCTGAATTGGAACCCTTAGGGAGATGTAAAACTAATGGAGCTCAGCATGGTGAATCCAATCCAGACATGAATTGAGAAATGCATTATTTGGTCCTACAGTAATATATCATTATCCCTTTATGTAGAAATCATTGAGATTCCACCTCTGAAATACTCATGTATGAGACTCATCACAATCATTTGGAGAATCTGTGTGGTAGATTGTTGTTTTCTGTACTTCATAGTTGGTCTTGTTCATTTTAGTCTCAGCAGCAGACTAGAATGTTAAGCCAATTTGCTAAATCTTGCCTGTCCTCTGTAAAATGCTTAAATCCATTTATGTAATATAAAGGGATATGTTGGAATTTAGTGCCTTCTTATGGCATCAGTACTGAATACTTTAATCAGAGCAAAAAAAGAAACATGTTAGAATTTTCAAATTACAGAGTTATCATGTGGATGTTTCACAGAGGCACGTGCTGTTCAGTGTGCTTATACACCCGTATAAACTTCTCACATTTATTAGCTATAAAATACCTTGAAGGTATATTTTCTTCTAGTTTTTATATTTAATTTATGGAGTATTAAGTAGGAAAATATTACAACTACTTGAATGCATGATGCACTTATTTTCTAAGAATTAGTAAATAGTGTTATCGTGTGTGATTAGTTGTGTTTAATGCTAGAGGTGAGATATTACGAATTAGCAACTCACCTTCTAAGTTCTTTTCCTTACCAGTTACCTTAAACATGTCCATTTCCCAAATAGAGAGAGACCATTTGTCATTTCCAGGGACTTTCAGGAGATTAAAAGGTTAACATTGACAGTGCTCTGATTTCAAGAATGCAAGGCACTATGTACAAAATTCGTATGTTGTTTGAGCATTTTTTTTAAAGCCTCTATGTTCAAACCTTTTGAAATAAATTTAGTTCCTATGGAAACTTATCGCTGCTGGAGATAGTGCCCTTATCCAAAAGAAGAAAATAAAATCAATTCAGAGCATGATTTTATAATTGTATAACATAGCTTGGGAATGGACATTAGGAATACGTGCAGTTGTGCTCTTCGGCTGTTACACTGGTTCATATTAGATTGTGTTTGAAAACAACCTTGCAAATGTCACCATCTGTCCTTCACTTTGAGGCCACAATAGGTAAAGAGTGGTTTAAGCAGACGTTTCAGTGGGTACTCTTTCCTACAACACCACAGGTAATACCTTGTGAGGAGGCAGGGGATATGATAAATATTTTGGAAGTAAAATTAGCATTGGTAGGTGGAGGAGAGGGAGAAGGAAGAATGCTGGTTGAACTCATAGGAAAGGTTGGCATTTTGCAGGGTATTCATTCACTAGAATTCATGTTGATGAACACGAAAAGGAGGCAGGTGAGGCAGATGGACTGTTTGAAAGTTGTAGTAATAGTAGTGTATGCTTGAAGTGATAACTTAGCCTGTGGTAAGGATATGGAAAACTGAGGTAGGGTTAAAAGTGAAAGAGGTATTTTAAAACAAGAACTAACAATCTCAGTGACTTCTTGAAAGTAAAGAATCAGCCAGGTGCTGTGGCTTATGCCACATCCTAGTACTTTGGGAGGCCAAGAATGGCGGATCACTTGAGCCTAGAAGTTTGAGACCAGCCTGGGCAACATGGCGAAACCCCATCTCAGCAAAAAAAAATCACAAAAATTAGCCAAGTGTGGTGGTACGCACCTGTAGTCCCAGCTACTCAGGAGGCTGAGGTGGGAGGATCACCTGAGCTCAGGAGGTCGAGGCTACAGTGAACTGTAATCACAGCACTATACTCCAGCCTGGGTGATACAGCAAGATCCTGTCTCAAGAAAACTAATAATTTAAAAACAGGAAAATGAATAAATAACAACAAAAGAACCAAAAATTGATGTATGATGATGAGCTAACAATATTGCTATTGGTGAAAAGTAGGAGGAAAATCTTGTTTGGATAAGAAAACTAATAACAAATTGACCATATCCAGTTGATACTTAGTGTAGAGTCTCAGAAGGAATCTAAGAGGATCATCAGATGTAGTCGCTGGCTTCAGATGGCTGAGATTACTGATTGTATATTTTATAGAAAAACTGAAGACTAAAGAAACCTAAGATCACACAGCTTACCAACTAGTAAAGAGACTCGAAATCCAGTTCAGTCACACACAGAGTCGTAGGAGTACTAAAAGAAAGAAAAATACTTTCACAAGGAACTGTAGAAGAGGAGTAGGGACAAATATCTGAGCTTTGGGAATTACTTATAAATAAAAGAGGAAAGCAGGTGGGGAGAGAGCAATTAAAAAGACCGAGAAGGGGCCAACTTACAATTTCATGAATAGAGAAAGCTTCTAAGCTTTCCAGATGCTCGTGTTACACCTCACACCCAATGGCTTGCCCCATGACTTCAATAATGCGTTGGTTTCTCTGTCTCTTTTCTCACAAGGTTACTGAGATACTAAATCAGAAGGGTTTGTGCCAAACTTGTGCTGAAGGCTGATAATGTAGGGGGCATTATGAATTGTTTCCCAGTTTACATTTTGGTCTTTGTGTAGAGTTTGCATGTGGGATTTCATCTCTGTCATCTTTAAGTTTTCAATCAGTTTTCTATTTAGTGCCACAAAACCTGCGGAAATGGCATCCCCATTAGGAATTGTGGTGTCCAGGCATCTAGGGGGAAAAGCGAACTTTATTACAGCAGTTTCTCAGGGGATACAATATATATAAATAAAATATCATTGCATTTTTTTGAATGTTATTTATTGATAAGCAGTATATGCACATGATAGAAAATATAAATATTATATGCAGAAGTCAATCTCCTTCATAACTCTTTGGCCACCTATCCAACTCCCCTCCTTGGAAGCAACTGCTATTTCCAATTGTGTATTTTTTCAGATATATTTTATAATCATTTCTCAGCCTTTTGGCTAAAATCAAGTGTAGATATTTATGTCAAGTATATATATATATATATTTTATATATATGTCAGCATATACATGGTATATGATTTTAAATTAAACTTGTGAAATCATGAGCTCGTGCAGAATAAGTAATCATTGCTGTCCAACATCCATAAACTCTTATTCCATTTTCCATTAACCATTCATTTTACTGCACGTCTGTTTCGGAGAACAAGAAGGAACTTGGGCTAGAAGTACTGGACACTCAGTGTAAGTGTGAGGTGAAGCCCATCAGTAAATACATAAATATATTCCTGCCTTAGATTTGTTTACCTTATATGTAAAATGATATGCTGTGGTGGAAAGTACAGCCTAGGGGGCAGAGAGGAGCCTGGAGCATCCCTTGCCAGTGTTGAACATCTCCCATCATGGAGTCCCCTACACCTGCTCAGGTACCACTGCAGGGCCAGGCAGCGGGGCCTCCCCCCAGTTCATATGCTGTCTCTGCAGTTCCGTGTCCAGCTCCTTTAGGAGAACCTTCTTCTCGTGTACTGCTTTTTTCTCATGCATAGGCTTACTCACTAGAATTCCTCTTGCTGTCAGAGCACTGACCCAGCTGGTGAGGTTTCCTACCCAGCAATCCATTTCCTTCCACTCTTCCCCATGTCACCAGCCTTATTTTGTAATGTTCTTCACTGTGGACACCCTTCTTTAGCTAAGAAATCTAAGTGTTATTCCTTAACCACACCAGGTCTGCAAGGACCATGCCCTCCTTTCTGCCTGCCCTTCTTTGTCTTTCTCTAAAAGAATTTAAAACTCGCCCCAACACCTTCCCTGACATCCTAACTTTTAAGCACATTTTTACTGGTTCTTCTACTTGATGGGAATGTCATGGTCTGCTTGCAGAATGTGTCCTTGATGAAAGTGTTTTGGCTCTATAATTTGTATGTAAATCTCCATGTGAATCTTTAAAAAAAAGAAAAAAGTCTGTTAGAAATGTCACTGCCTCCAGCTCTAGCCTTTTCTTCTCTCTTCTTTTGCTGCCTTTCCTTCATTTACTTGTCTGTCTAGAATGCCTTTCTATCCCATCTCTAATTGCCTAAGCCCTTTCCATTCTTGAAGACCCTACTGAAATTCCATTATCTCATCTAAAACTTTTCCTAGTCATCTCCAGACAGATGTAATCCTTCCCTTTGGTATTTTACTATTGCCAGATGTGTCCCTTTAAAGTAGCTCTTATGGGCTAGATAGACTCAGTCTCTTTGTCATGTCCCAAGGTGCCTGGTACTCTAAAGGATACTGAATTGACCTCATCCTGCCGCCTCCATTTCTTCTTCACTGCCCACTTTCTTCTTTACCTGTTTCTACCTTGCTTCTGCCTCACGCACTGTGCTCAGATTCTTTCTCCAGTTTGCTACGGAGCACATTCCGTGGCCGTTTATCAGTCTTCCTTCTTTTTGACTGTCTTCTCTGTCATGAAACTCTGGTCTACCCAGCCTTGTGATGCTGTGTTACACCAGTTCTCTCCGCGGTCCATTCCCCTACTGCTCCATCTTCCTTCCCTGTCACCCCCAGGTGTGGACTGTTCGCCAAGCCTCTGTTGTCCTTCCTTCCCTTTGCCTCTACACTCCCCACCACATCTTGCAGGGGATTTCGACACTGCAGCTGTAGCCTTGCCATCATGCTGAGCTCCAACTCCATGCTTTAGATCGTGATGAGGAGGTGTCATTTCCACTTGAACTTCCTGTCATTACTTGAGCATGTTTATTCTTTAAATCCCCAAGGCCTAAGCCATCCTGTTATTCTCTCAGTCCTTCCTCTTCTTTACCTCCATGTCCTCTCAGTTACCACATCATTCCATCCTTTCTTTCCAGTGCCTCCATTCTTGCTGGATCATTCTCTTCATCAGCTTGTTTCGTCTTTATAGCTGGGTGCTGCTTCACTGACCTCCCTGCCATGTAGTTCCACTTCCATCCATCTGATTTATTTTTACATTGGATCCAGCTTCCCAAGATGGTACCTTTATAACTTCACCCTCTCATTTAGAAAGGCCAGTGACTTTTCATCACCTGCAGGATAGACTCTAGGTGTGCTGTCTCTTGGCAGACTCTCCGTATCCCAGCCCCTCCCTCCTCAGCACTACCCCACTCTTCCAACCCTCTACTACAACCTGAGTCCCCTGAATATGCCAGACTCGATTGAGCCTGGACCTCAGCTCACCTAGATCCTCTCAAACGCCCTCTGACTCTTACAGTCCTTCACTCTGTGGGCTTTTTTAAAATCCCATCTCCTCTCTTCCTTGGAAACCCCCCAGACTACCCCTTGCCCCATACTATCCACCCACAATAGAATGGTTATGCCCTCAGAACAGGTGTAGCATATACTGTCTGTACTGTTTCCTTGACACTTTGGTTGCCTTGTGTTACTTGTGACCTTTATGAGTGTGTGTGTTTCTCCCCCAGTAAATAAGTTTCTTGGGGGAGTATTTACTATTCTCTCCCCTCCACTTTGTTCCTGCCCCTCCTTGACTGCCCCTTTCCTAGTCTCTACACAGTGGCACAGCTCTGATGTCCATGTGACATTCTTTCTGCCTTGCAGCACTGCATCCAAGGAAGTTTGGCAACATGGCCTTTTGGCCCCATTTTGGGATTTCCCTCTTCCAGTGGCAATGCCTAAGCATTCCCCTCTTCAAGTTACTGATAGTGATGGAAAACAGACAAAAGGCTTGACTCTACCCCTCCTCCCACTGCTGCTTCTGCTGCTCTTCATTTTTAGCACTCTGACACTTAAAGGGCAAATCAGTATGGATCATTTTTTTTCTTCACTTGTCCCTAAAATAAATACATTTGCAATTCTTTCAGTTAAGGGAGCCAGACACATTCCTTCCAGTGTATATCTGGTATTTGGATCTTGCTTTTAAAGTGTAGTGGGAAAAAGCATATCACGTAAAGTAATGCAACACGCTCTCTCACCACATACTTAAATTTTGGTCTTAACCTAGTTTTTTAGAATGTGTCACAGCCCTCATTGAGATATGTGACAGTTTTGAAATTTTTAAAATTAAACTGTTCTTGACTTCTCTTGATATTAAAAGCACTCTCTTAAATTTGATCACAGCAGGGAAGAGGTAGGGGTACTGGGATGTATTTTTATGCATGGACGACTCAAATGGAATTTCACGAAACTTTGCACCACCCAAGTCACCCCTGAGCTGAGAAGGAACATACAAAATTCATCCCAAAGGGCAATTCTTTGTGAAAATTATAAGCACCTAAAAATAGAAGCTTCACATGCATGCGTGCCCACTTTTATTTCTGCACAGAAAGCTGCCTGCATGCTACTCAACAGTAAGAGTCTGTGATTCTAAGCGATTCTACTAGATTGAGGAAAGTGATATAAGAAGGCCCATGAAGTAAATATTTCTCCAAATAGGGAAGGATTGTTTCTGGGAGGGTATGTTTGATGTTCCCTTCAATTTTCTCATTAAGTCTTAGGTTGATCCTTAGTATCCTTTGTCAGAAAAACCTGGTAGATTGCCAAGCCTGGTGCCCTGTCCCTTGGCTACACTGGGGACTCGCGTGTTGGCTATTTCCAGTTATCCATCTTCTAAACGTGAGGTTTTCTGCAGGAAAAATGGGTGATAAAGGGAGTACCACCCCTTCAAGAACTTGAAATTAAAGTTATCTTCGAAGACAGATGTCATAGTTTGCTTTAGTTCCCAGCCTTAGACTCCCCATTTCTCTCCCTCGTCCTTCCCATTGAATGGGTTGCTGTGTCCAGCCAGTCCCTCTGTTTTTTCTCCACCTGCATGAATCTGGCTGGGCACAGCAACCCACCACTAGGAAGGGTGGATTCCTTCCCTTTCTCCTCTAATTCCAGTAGATTATTTTGCTTCCTAATATCTTTCTGCTTTCCTCAACGTATCCCAGTTCCTCCTGTCTTCCTTCTGTTGTGGGAGTGACTGAATAGATAAAAGAATAAATGAACCAACCAATCCTCATGTTTTTAATCCTAAGACCAATTTTGATGAACATTCCAAAGTAGCATCATGAGGGATTAGAAATAACTCACAAAGCCTCAGGGGTGTCAGCATAAGTAGAATATATTATATAGATATTTAAGAAAATAGTTATTTAAGGAAAAATCTATGGTGCATTGTATATGGCTCATGATGAACATATTTCTATTATGTAATTCAACAGTTGTTTTACGAAGTCAGGAGAGAGTAAATGCCATGCCTTTCTTTAATAACACTAATAATAACAACGCTTTTCTTGACCCTGAAATCTAGTTGAGATATTCAAATAAAAAAGTTTGACCTGTGTTAAGATTACTTGGTCTCATTCACACATTGATATATCCTTTGGAGATTTGGATTTAACATTTTCATTCCAATACCTGTGGATCTTTTGAAAGGACAAAGAGAATAATCTTCAAATTTGCAATTCTTACAACCAAGGGCTACTTCTATGGACTGTGATTTTATACTGTTCCCACTACATGTATGCTAGGAGGTAGTTCTACCCAGAAGACTTTATATAACTGCTGCTAAAAAACTGCATTGTTAACCCACTAGTGCCTGTTTCTATTACAGCATTATTATTTGACATTTATTAAGCAATAACAATATTTCAAGTATTGTTAAGAAAGAAAGGGAGGGAGGGATGGCTTATAGCTCTTTAAATAAAGGCTCCCCACCCAGACAAAAGTGCAGTTTGTTAGCTGTAGAATTTTGCCTGTTGAGAAGACTTTGTAGGCTTGAGAAAATAGCATCTCATGAGTACGTGATTGTTCTAAATTATATGTGATCTGGAAGTTTGTTTGGGGTCCTTCCAGATTGAGTTCATGTTGCCATCAGTTATGTTGAGTCCCCAAACTCTAAACAATTATTGCCTCTCAGTCCTGGTATCTTCTAAGTAAGAATTAAGTAAAAATTTTATCTCCCTTTTTGGAGATAAGTCAAGAACACCAAGATATGGTGGAAAGTAAAAATTAGCCAATGGCTTATTTCTTCCACCTCATACCAAATGCCTGACTTCCCAAATCCTTCCACCTGTTAAACAGCTAAACAAAACTTGGGGACCCTCATTCTTTGGAGACCCAATTTCCTAAGTTCAGACCCCAATGAGGAATAGGAACTCTCCAGCTCTTCAGTTGTGCTGGGTCAGCCTATATAGTGGGATCCAACTCAGGGTTTGGTGCAGTTGGCAAGATCCCACGAGGGTTTTCTGTGAAGGGTAGAATGAGAGCTGCATCTTGAGAAGAAACCAGGCAGCAGGGGAGTCCCATCGTGTCAGGGTGTGTTACTCTCCCCTGAGCACCACAGAGAAGCCCCAACCTCTACCAGCTGTCATGTGGCCACATGTCGTTAAATTCCTGCTCTCCTAGGTTTTTCCACCCTGCCCCCCATCATTTCCAAGGACCCAATATTATTGAATAAGAAAAACACATTGCAAAATTGAAAAGTTGTTTACTCACCTTATGTTTTGGTGTGTTTGTATCCATCTGTTTAGGGTGTATGAGGCCTATTGGCATAAGAACTCTGTATCTGTGTGTATAGAGTACTGTGTTGCTCATTTTAGCAGGGTTAGGTGGCCAGAGGTCCTCTCTTTTGGATTTTCTTGGGTTTAGGGCTTTTACTCAGAGTCCTAACACTGGAGTGGAAGGCTAGCAGTGCTTTCCCCTCCTGCCCTCCAGGTCACACTCTCCCTGTGGATCCAGACTGTGGAATTGTGAACCTGACATCTTTTTCCAAAGTTAACAGTGGATTAAAATTAAAATGTTAAACCTTAAAGTATTTTCTGATACATACTATTCTTTCAAACCTTGGGTTTACAGGATAGAATTTTATATGCTCTGTTTTCTAGCTAGCCAAAGCTAACCTTTTCTTTTAAAGCCCAAGCTGAAGCTATTTGATTAAATAGTATGGCCCTCATTACAGGTCATGGTCTGCTGTCAGTGTGACTGGTTTGTTGAGCTAAGTGCTGAACTAGGTGATGTCCAGGTCAGCATTCCTTTCTGTGGTAACAGTGGAGGCTGCTTGGCATTTTGTGTTGTGATGGTAGAAAACGTATAAGTTAACATTCATCATGTTGGTAATCAAAAGAAATTGTATCTCAAATTGTATATGAAAACAAATGGAAACAAAGCAGGCAGCTTTTGGAGCTGTTTGGACCACTTTAGAGAGGGCCCTCTAAAGTGTAATTGTGGAAATTTGATTATAGCTCAAATGGAAATATCATTAATAAAAGGGTTAGCAGTTATTAAGAATGTCAGAAAAGCTTAAAATTGAATTTTTCAGATCTTGCATTGTTAGAGGCTATTTACATTTTACTCGGAAAACAAATATTAGGATATTTAGATTTAAGGTAAAATTAAAAGGTTAATATAGTACATTTCAGATAAATATTTTCTTTATATTGCATTTTACAATAGATTAATTATAAGTGATAAGAGAAACAGAAGTGAAGGATTATATATTTTTAAATATTGGCAATGTGCCTAGTAGCTTTAGTTTTGCATTTTAAAAGAAAAGCAGAAATCCTAATCACTGGGTTTAACAGCTAATAAAAAGTTGGTAGAGAAAAAAAGAGTTTTGCATTGTGCCATAGGAACTAGACCTAAAGATTTGATTCCCTGACTCTGTTGAGTGTCTGCTTTTAGTGTAAAGTATGGTTTTATGAGACCACCTGATCCCGTGAAGGATGCATCATCACAACCTGTTAAAAAAAAAAAAACTAGAATTCTTTTAACACCAGCCATTCTCATATTCATTTTCTCTCTCCCTCCTTCTTTCCTTCTTGTTCCCTCTCTTCTCCCCCTCTCTGGTCTTTCATCATAGTATCTGTAGAACTCTCTCAGCGTACTTCTGGTTCAGGTACAGAGAAAGGATCCTTTCTTTGCATGCCTACACTCATAATGAGTGACTTCAGTGTCCTCTAGAGCCTTGGGAGTTGTGGCTGCTAACTGATTGAGTGGAGAGTGGTGTGAGGAGTGTTATCTCCATATTTTTTCCTTCTCTGAAGTTACTTTATTATCCTCACCATTAACATTAGCAGAACTAAAAAGATGGGTAAGTAGTTTTCTCGCAATGTAAACGTCAGACCCACATCAAAGAAGATTCTAAGACTTGAAAGTAGAGGCAGCAGTGGAACCAACAGATAGTTTTAAAACAGATAACCAAGTGTAACTGTGTTATGGAGTCTTAAGAGGGGACTTCTGAATACTCCCTCCGCTTTGTTTTTGCTAAAAGTGTTTTTGTTTCTCTTTGATCAATTAATTTAACTTACAGGAAAGTCTCCTAAGGTAATAATCAGAAATGGGAGTAATAATTTATGTCCTTCATGTCTTTTAAGCAGTGAAAAAATAGAAACAGCCTAAATGTGTCTCTTTATTCTTTTCTGCCTTTTTCCAAAGTTTTTATAATAGACCTGTTAGTATAATGAGAAAAAATACTTGGATATATATTTTTAGGTGCCTTTTAAGTGAATATTAACATTAAACATTAGCCAAAAAATGTTTTGCTGGTGACAGGCTACAGAATACCTACCAAAAGTGCTTCTTTTGATTTTGTTCTGGGGTCAAATCTTTGGGACTCCAGTTCTACCTTTAGTACTGTCAGCAACCCCTTGGGCCTTTGGTGCCACTGTATGGGGTAGGGAGGGCCAAAGGGAGGGCGGGCTGCTAGTGCTTATGGAAATGAGGGGAGAGGAAGGGAAGAGCAGAGTAAAAGAGTACAATAAAGAAAAGAATAGAGACGTGTGTGCATATGGTAGGATCCATGAAAGGTTCCCAGTAATTTCAAGTGACCACAAAACTGAATTTTTTTTTCTTGTTTTTGTTAAATGTGTATTTTCAAAGGTTGACTCTGTTCCACCGATTTCTTCTTGCTAAACATGTTTTTGAGTAACTATTACATCTTCCCACTTCTTTATTAGTGTTTTAAGTTTTCCGTATCTGTATTTTATCCTTAACATTGTCATTCACCATTTATTTGCCTCTTCCTTACATATAAAGAAATTAACTTGTCTAATCATCCTTTGCTGCTAAGATTGAATTTTCCTTCCTAGGTATCTTGAAAGTCTGCCTTTCATTATTTTTGCCTAATAGGGGCTTTTTCCATCAGCAGGAATGAAAGCAGTCAATAAAAGTCAATTGCTGACTCTATGATTATATGGAGGGTTTACCATAATGCATATTGGAAATGTTTTTGAAACCTTTATCCTGAATGGAAGGTGCCATGGCTTGTGTTTTATGGCCTTCTAATGTTAGACAGCAATCTCATTTAGCATTTTCCCAAAGTGAAAACAGTGCATTAGGACAGTATAACAAGCTTTACAGATCAATACAGAGGCAAACCTTTACCCTTACAGATTAATCCAAGAAAATGTCCCAGTGTCTACTCCAGGAGCTGGAGGACAATTATGCTGATTTCCATTCCTCTTCCCCTCTTTCTACCATCGAATCATTAATACAGATTGAAATGTGTACAAAAAGAATATCAGAGGATGACTGCACACACACACACACACACACACACACACACATACAGAACAGACCACCAGACAGGAAATCAAGAGCCCTGGAAGTGAGTAGTATTGATTTGTGGTGATAAAAGTATATTTTGACACATTTCAAATAATAAATAACTCATGGACTTTAACTTGCATGACTAATAGCTCAACTCAGGATACATGCTTATCTACAACTTAAACTACCTCTTTCTGAGGAGTCCATAACATTAGGTGAATTATCCCATTGTGAGTAGTCTTTTTAAAGGAAAAAATATGCTGTCTTCTTTATGATGCGCAGTGTGGCTGCTCATTTTTACAGTCTTTTCCTGTATGTTAATGAGGAAGGGCTGCATATCTGGTCAGTGTTGTTCTAGCCTTCCCTCCTCACCTCCTTCCCCCTGCTTTTAAATCTGAGACACATATCAGTTGTCAACACTAGGATACAATGTAATTCCGCTTTCCTGTGAGCTATTAGTCATTAGTCATGTATTTGCTAGGTTCAGCTGATCTGATGCTTAATCATATTTTATTCGATATTTATCTAGATGCAGATCTTGCTATAATTAGTCACTTAGTGGTATCTGTGCCTATACTCTTTGAAGCACGATTGATTCCTTTTAAATCCTGATGTTCATGGTAAAGGATTAGGGAAATCTGTGTCCAGAAAAATTCAAACTCCGGGGATTCTATTTAAATTCTGTTCTTAGGTATTTGACAAAGCAGTAAGGTAATGAATGAAAAGTAAAAGTGATGTTATAGAAAATTGTTGAAACTTTTTTTTTTTCTCTGTATGTCTGTGTTCTTTAGAGGGTAGTAGGAAGTCAGGGAACTGCCAACATGCTTTGCGTTTCTATTCTAGCAAAATAGATATTAGCTTAGTGTACTGGATAAAAGGACTGAGGAGACAAATCGTCACCCAGGGGTTTCTTTATTGATGAGAAATATTCCCCTTGTGTTCTCTAGGGGTTTTTTTTAAGAACCCATTAAGTTTAAAATAATGTGATTTTAAGATTACTATGGAAATAACAAATTTAAATTTCAAAAATAGAAGTGATAAGACTGGAAGCTTCTTGTATTAAAACTAATTTGAAAAAACATGAATTTCTAGATTAAAAGTAGTAATACTGTGTTTTTTTTCTCTGTATGTATTTAGTCCTTACAGTCCAAACTTCTCTGCCGTGTTAATAAGAATATTTTACCTTCATTCGTATAACTCATTTGGTTTATTATCATTTTTCAAGCGTATATTATAAGCTTTTTGGAAACATTTACATTTGGTCTCAGATATTCACAGAAGCAATCTGACTAAAATCTGAGATTTGTAATTATACGTAGCAAAATTTTAACCCAAGGGACTTTAAAATGTTTTCTTTGTACCCATTTGTATTCACTGAGTAAATGTGTTACATGACTTCTGTAGGGGTTCCCATGTCTAATAGCTGAGGTGACAAAATAAGTCACAGCCCTTGGAATTTGCATTCTAGTAAATGTAGGTTGCTAAATTGTATTAGGTTGTATGGTGTAGTCACTGTCACGTGCATGGCAAGAAAAGTGAATACAGAACCAATGGGGTCACCATAAAGGGAATGATAGACTGTACCGGGGTTGGGGGGGTGGAGAGCTAATGAACCTGACACTTGAGTGAAGTATCAAAGGATGAGTAGGTTTTCTCCAGATATATAGGCATAGGTGGGAGTTTGGGTGTAGAGCATTTCCAGAAGCAAGAGCAGCGTGAGCTTAGACCTGAAGAGAAGTGTGAGAACCAAACCCTGAACTGGGTTTGTCCAGGCTTCAGCTGTGTGCAGGGTGGGGGGGTGAAGGCAACAGGGTAGGCAGGAACCTGCTCAGGAAGGACTAGCCAGCTGGCCTTGTATTTTGTGTAGAAAGTGCTGGGGAAAGAGACTGTCTTCGATTTTCTATTGGAAAGAACCCTCTGGAAGGTGTGTACGGGCAGGCGAAGAGGGTATCAAAGCTGAGAGACCAGCTGGGAGGTCATTTATTGAGTCCAGGATGCGTCTCACTTGGAAGCAACGGAACGACAGTGATGTGGAGCAAGAGGACCAGGCTGCAGGGATCCCCAGCTTTGTGGCCAAGTGGATATGGGAATGGAAGAGAGAACTTAGGGCTTCCAAGTTTCTGGCATGTTTGATACGGTTTCGGTTTGGAAGGGACGGTTATATTGTCCAGACTAACTCACAGCAGTGTCAGTTAATGGAACTCATTTCTTAGAATTTATTTACCCTTTGTTATTTTTATCATGGGAAAAATTTAGCTATCTTTAAAGTTTAAGGAAAATTCTTTCTCTTAAACTTTTTTCTACATTTGCAACCTCTGCGTCTTACTGTACGTTTTATGTGTTCTTTAACCTTGATTGTTATTCTGAATGAAGACCATTGGTCTCAGCGGTCCCTGTGTTTGTTTTCAGGCGATATGAGTCTCATCCAGTCTGTGCTGATCTGCAAGCCAAAATTCTTCAGTGTTACCGTGAGAACACCCACCAGACCCTCAAATGCTCCTCTCTGGCCACCCAGTATATGCACTGTGTCAATCATGCCAAACAGGTAGGTGTGCCAGCAGGCCAGTGGGGGCACTGGGCAAATCGAAAACTGGATGACCTGGGGCAGTGGTAAGGACTAAGTGGGCCACTGTGTGTGAAAAGGCTTTCTAAGCCCTAGTCATCATCATCAAGAATTACTGTAATGAGTTAATTAGGGCATAACTTCTGTCCGATCATTGTCAAAGAGCCCATATCTTCCTTGCGTTCAACTCATTTACTTGCAGAAAAAAAGGATTCTACCAAGATTATACTTTTCACCACTTGCCCTGAACTTTTGTCTTCTGATAATAATGTTCTCAAGGTCATTCCTCATACTTTGAGGCCAATATTTAGAGCCAATGAAGAGGATACAAATTAAGAGCTGGCACCTTTGGGCCCATAAGCAGCAGGTAGTCAGGCAGAGGGCCAGGTTAAAAAAAAAAACTCCACCGTTCAGTCACTGTCCAACCCTTCCACCAGTTTGACAGAGTCCACTTAATTGGACAGGGAAAGGGAAACCAGAGATAGCATTTAAAAAAGAATTTCCACTGCTTTTATAGACCATAGCCATATTCTTCTCTTGACCCTTCATATCAGAATAATACGATGTTCACAGCACGTGCATTTTCTCTAATTTATGTACTTTAGAAAGCTAATGATAAACCCTGAAGCAAATTATCAATTCTGGCAGGTCACATAATTGCCTATCATTTAACCAATTTAACAGTTGGATATAGGTTGTTCTGAGAGGCGGAAATTGTTGGAAACCTTGATTCCTTCTGCTGACAAACTCCATAGATTTGACCTTCTAACCCAAGTAAATCTAGTGTTTGAGTTACACAGCATGCCTTTCTGCAGTCTAATTTGCTGTAGTTATAATAATACCACTTGGTGTAAAATTTTTATACTCTACAAATATCCGATGGGAGGGTTAGTATTGTCTGGATAGCTGGAAAATAACAGTAACATTGGTGGAAAAAAGTATAATCAATATTTATTAAAAGCCTGTGTTGTCCTTAAAAACCTAGTGGCTGGCAACTTTTTTCTGTTTCTTGCTTGTAGCATAACTCTTAGTAGCATGCCAGGAATCCTTTTCTTTAAAGGTCTTTGGTAGAGGTAATGTTGCTAATGTTAAGTTAGTACATTTTATTTGTCAAAAACAGCTTCTGATATGCTCTTGATAAATCCCCGCCTTCGATATGAATACAAACTGAAGGACTTGGGACTTGTAGGTTGATTCATGGATTTTTCTAACTTGATAATAGTGCCTTATTGAGGTGGTGGCCAGTGGAAAAGTGTGGCTGTGACAAAGTATATGTTTCAATGCTAGTCTCTAACATACGTGCCTGTTTGTACCATGTGATTTGTAACATTACCACAGTGACAGCTGCAGGGGCATTGGGAGTGCTGACCCCATCCTGCCTGTCTGGGTTGTGTTGGATTATCTTCACATAGTCCTGTGACATCAATGGTATATATTTATAGGATAAAGCAAAGTTAACTTATGACAAAATCAAATACGCCACATGGCGCGATAGCGAGTTTGAATCTGGCAGACCTGAGTTTGTACCCTGTCCTTTTACTAGCTCTGTGACCTTGGGCTTGAGTTTTCTCATCTGTAAATTGGGGTAATGTTGTGAGGATTACCTTTATATAAAGTATTCAGTAAATCTTATTTTTCCCCTTCTTTCCTCAGTTGCATTATTGTGCGGAAATTTACTAAACAGGTCAGCCAAAAGCATCAAATTATTATTAATGATTTCAAAAGAGACCCTCTTTCTCCCCCCTCACTCTCCAGTCTGTTATTTTCAGCTAGTATGTTTGGAGTATCTATTGTTGTCATGGCTCTTGTATTCAGTTATTAGGAGGTGTATAATACAAGTTAGTATTAAAAAGATAGAAGCCGTCAAACCTTTTTTCATAAGATGGGCAACATTGAAATGGACAAGAACCAAGAAGCTGCACTGCCTCACATTTCTGCAGTAGTTAGGAGTGCAGGGTCATTTCACATCCGTTCTTTTACTTGTTTTCTTATGACAACCTGAGATGTAAATAGAGATGGTTTTATTTTCACCATTTTCCAGTTGAGAGCATTGAAACTCAGGGAAGTCACAATAGTAAATTACAGCTAGACCAAGATGTACCTTGCCATAAAAACAAAAAATTTCAAAATACGTAAGTGGTGTTTGGTTTTTGAGTGGGTAAGTTTGTGAAGGGGCATCCATCCATCATCCACTAATACAGAAATAAGTCAGTGAGGGAAAGTAAGAGCGGAAGCAATAAAGGGAGGACACAGAACATGGAAGATCTAACAAGCGGGGGACAGAGTCTGAAGGTCACACGTGGGGAGTGGGTTGATGAAGCCCGTGATGAAAGGGGCAACTTGGCACTGGCCCATTTTAAGATCATGCCACAGTGGCCAGAAGGAGCTTCTGTCAGTGTTTCACAAGCAGTTACTTTCCCTCCAATACCAGGTTGTCCTTTTGCTCCTTGTGAATTTAGCCTAACCTCGTGACCCCAGCTGTGCCCCTGTTGTTTGAAGAGACTCCAGCAAGATACATGGTCCCTACTGCCTGTTTTAGCAGTTCCTCATAGGCCAACTTCTTATATTTCCTTGTTATATTTCCTGTTAAATCCAGACAACAAGCTGGACATGCTAAACATGGAAAATACTGCACATGATAACAAGCCATTAGGCTGTGTTGCCCATATCTCAGACAGTGCAAGGGTTTTCCCCATGGAATAATTCCAATGGCTAAGTCCACTCTACTTGTAAATAACTCATAAGATTGGCCTTTCACGGGTTCCCTGGGGCATTGTTCTAGAGACTAATAGGTTTTACTGATGGGAAAATTTCCAGATATTCCTTAGCCTTAGTCTTCCTCTCTGCTTATTTATCCACTTACTCACATCCGTGTTTCTTCAGCTGTTCTTCAACAATTTCTCATGGGTTGACATGAGACATTTAGACTATTATTTCTTGTGTATTAAGTTATGTGCTCTTCCTGAGTGTAAAGAGATATTAAATAGCTCTAATTATTACTTCTAAGACTTAAAAGCTACCGGCTGGCTGGCTATATGAGATACAGCATTTACAAATGAAGGAGCACATCGATTGAACATACTTCTGTGTCTTTTATGTCTCGTATCTGCTTAGCCTCATAACTTTCTCAAGCTCGGCAAGATTGGATTACCTCTTCTTACCTTTGATGCCAGGTTCCCATTCTATCTTACTACACCTACCTTACAGGAGAAATGGAAAGGAGTGGGAATGAGAAGCCAATCGTATTTGCTCACGGGTAGACCAAAATGTGCCCAACTTCTGTTTTTTGAAAAAGGGGAAGGGTGTCGAAAGGGTTTGCTGTAAGACCTGCATTACCTCTGGGACCATTCCCTGGGACATACCACTTCTCTGCTATTTACTTGCAGAATTGGACTACATTGGGAGTCGCTAGTCTAAGCATTTCAGCTTTTTCCCAGCCCTGCTGCTATTGACAGAAAAGTGCAGAAGCTGGCTGGACCCTTATGGCACATTCTATGTTCACTGGGAGGGTGGGGTTTATAGGAAATGCTGTTGCTGCCATCCTAATCTAATTATGGTGAGTTGAACTTCAGTTGCTTTGATAAATTGAAGGTTTGAACCAGGCAATTCATGAGGGCCATCTAGCTCTGTTATTCTAGGTCTGATTCTACCTTCATGTATAGAGAGCAAAAGGTGGTGTGCATAAGCATGCCTGTTCATAGGCGCACTCAGATGAAGAGACATGGCTCATGTGGTACAAGCAACACATCTCCTTTTGAGACCTCCAGTATTTGTGCCTTCGCCTCTTAAATCTTGCTGTCCATCTTTAACGTTCACTTGGGAAGAACACTTGCATTTCTGATGGGTCTGCTGCCGCCTGGCCTCCCACTGCTACATCTTTCTTTGAGGTTCACATTCCTGACAGCCCTGGGGAAGCCAAGGTGGCAGAAAGAACTGGGAGGGAATAGAAACAGTTTCACAGTTTCTCCAAAGTCAGTGAAGTGAAAAACAGCTGTCTCTGCGCTGGCTGGCAGAATGTAGCCTGCCGGCTAATAAAGGCCATTAGAAAATGCAGGCTCCCTCCAGCCAGTCGTAAGCCTCCCCTGGATTGTGATGCCTTTCATCCTGTGAAGTACCATGGGAAGTGAGGGATTCTGAAAACAGAGCAGGAAGCCAGGAACCTGGAGCCTGTCAACCAAGGGCAAACTGGGACCAGAAGCAAGGACC
Organism: Rhinopithecus bieti; assembly: GCF_001698545.2. Lineage (NCBI taxonomy): Eukaryota > Metazoa > Chordata > Mammalia > Primates > Cercopithecidae > Rhinopithecus > Rhinopithecus bieti. Next base: position 777,058 of record NW_016808004.1, on the reverse strand, counting down.
AACCCCAGGAGATGCCCAAGGGACAGAGGTCAGTGTGGGACCTGAAGTTAGATGATGAGTCCATCAGGGGTCCCCCAGACCATAGCAGAAGTTCAGTCAGTAAGCAGGCAGTGGGGCAGTAGCCACGCAAACAGGTAGCTCAGCTCACAATAAGGACGTCTTGTAAATGAGACTACCCCACCTCAGACCTACATGCTTCCTGCTGATCTCTTTGGAGAGATCAGAAAGGAACCTGGCCGCAGTGAGGAATACGGGGTCAGGACCCAGTAAATGAGCTAGATCCTAATATGACAGCTCTCCAACTTAAGGCTAGTGGACCCCGTTGTCTCGTTTCTAAAATATCATTAACATCTCCAGTATTTGGTTGGCTTCCTAAGTCAAAGCCTCAAGATCAGTGCATATGGAGGAATTTGCCCTGGCACAATTTCTGTCCGCCTTCTGAAGGACAATGCATTTCATCTCCCCTGTGAACTGTATTTATATTAGACCAGGATTCAGTGCTCCTAAGTCTGTGACATATTTTGAGTATGAAGGGGTCCTGAAAACATAGTAGTAGCTTTTGCTTAAAAATCAAGGTTCTTGAAAGAAAAACCTATTGCCAGAGCAAGCTGTATGTTATCATTGTTTTCAGATGAACTCTCCATTAGATGCAAATGATTTAATAGACTTATAGGCTGTTGGAGCTAAAAGGAGCCTAGAGATCATGTAACCCAGCCTCATTTTTTCATGTGCAAAAACTAGCTTCCAGAGAATTTAAATGATCTATAGAAGGGCAGAACCCAGACCAAACAACCCACTCTTAAATTCAAAACCGGGGTATTTTTCCTGTCATGTCAGATCTCACATGTGGGTGAGCATCAGAATCCCCTGAGGGGTTTTTTAAAATGTACCCACCCAATCCCCATCCCTGGCGATTCTGATTCAGAAGGTCTGGGGTGAGGCCTGGGCATCTGAACTCTGACCAAATTTTCCAGAAGACTCTGTACCCAAAGTTTGAAAACGATTGCTCTTAGAGCCATTGGCCCAAATTGCACTGAAGGTCTTTGACCTCTCAGAGGTCCTGCCAAGTCCTTGTTTTCCGTCTTTTGGGAGATGGGGAGCTGTGACTCCCTACAGGTCAAAGCTACCTGGCAGAGGTCTCATCAGACCAACCCTAGGAATGAATCTTTAGCCTTAGGAGCAAATTGGAAGATGACATGGGAAGAGGATGGAAGCCTTGAAAAGAGATCTTCTTCCCCTCTTCCCTTGCTTCCATTGAAACGGTAGGTGACCCCAGTCCCCTGACCAGCTCACAGCTATGACCAGACCCTCCCTTGGTTCTGCTGCTCCCAGTCACCCTGCCTGGGTCCCCCCGATGTACACAGTGGCCACTTTCAGAGAGCACGAAGATAATCAAGAAGGTTAACTTTCTGGGAAGCCCTCCAGGAGCATGTTTTTATTGTGTTCGAAAGCTGCTTTATCATCATCACCTGATGACATTTATTAATTGCCCAGCTGGGATGCTGGTACACAGGGTGACTGATGCGTGGGTATTTCATAATAGATTTCCCATCTTTTGGTAGGGCAGCCCTTTGAATTTAGAGTCAGATCAAAGCAAACAAAATTCCAAACTTTAAATTTCTTACCCCAGCCTGTTCCATCATAGGAATCCTTTTCTAAACCACTTTCCGAGAGTAATCGTTGCTTTGTGACATTTTCTCTTTTTTTAAATCTGAGTTTAATAGAAGAAATACAACCATGGTAATAGATTTTCATTTCTCTAGGTATTTCTTTTCTCGTGCTCGTCCTTCAAGAGTTAGAACTGCAGTACGTTAGTGTTTTGTCTGTTATTGCAGCTAGCTGTATAAACAGTTAATTACTTGTAACTTAATTTGAATATTATACAGAGCATTTGTCATAGAAGATATAAAGCAAGATCCAGGCAGAAAAAAGTTAACTTGTATTTCCTCCAAAGCAGGGGGAACAAAGAACAAACAGCTCTTGCTGCAGGGAACAGACACATATTGAAAACAAAATAAGTGAACTAATCAGATTTCCAGGTAGTGAAGAACAGTACTTGGTGCACAAGCAAAACTCGCTTTTTGCTTCCCATAAATTCAATTTATAGATGACTTTTCCTTCCTGTCTCATGCACAGTCTTCTCATTCTGTCTTTTTCCTTCAAAGCTCTAGTGTCTCCCACTCCCCACTTTTCCTGACCCTCCTTAGTGAAACTCGTATCTTGAGACCAGGTCTGCGCCAGGACACATCTCCAGTGTCATTTTTCCTTGGTTAGGTAAACCTTCCTGCTTCTCTACCCAGCTTTATGAGGCCTGAAGTCTTGGTGAGGCGCTGGGTAAGCTCATCCAGAGACAAGCACCCTGAGTGGTATCTTAAAAAACAAACCACTTTTCTCTTCGTGATGATTGGTTAGCAACCCAGGGTTGCCATCATTTCTCTTAAATTATCAACACAGCCAGTAGCTGGCATGCTGCTATGATAGTCAACTCCTCCAAGAAAGCCATGATTCAAAAATCAGTTGATGAGATTACTGCGTGACAAAAATATTTGAGGCAAGTGGTTAGGATGGTTAGGAAGGTTTTAATAAGCGGAAATGACATGCAATCTCAGGTCTCCAAGGGCACTGTTCTTATTTGTGAGCTCCGGTTGTTCCTCAGTGGCTTGAATGAGAAAAAGATGTGGGAAAAGAGCAGTGTTCTTGCCTGAACCACTCTCTTCTTTTGGTGATTTACCCAGCTGTTTATAAAAGGAGTTTCTGCAGGCCCAAATACGTGAATGATGAGCAAAAGCAAGGAATCTCTTTCCCCACATTAAGATTAAGTGTTAGCAGTTCCTTAAATGAAGGAAGCAATTTTTTATAACTTGCAAAGCTTCTCCCTCATTCTTTAGGGAATTTCCTATGTTAATTTATGCAGTGTTAAATTTATGCAGCGTTGAAATTCAGCCCAACAGCAGCTACTTACAGAACCAATAGAGAAAGTAGAAGAACCTATAAGGTGAAAGCTGAATAACACAGACCCCACCAGACCTTCAGATCCCTCCAGCCAAAAGCCCTGGGGTCTGGGTTGGAGCAGGTTTTGTTGCATAGCTGGAATATAATAATAACCCAGAATGTTTGACAGATGAATTCATCTTTTTTAAAAATCCAGCCTGCCATTGTGTTTGTTAATTCCTCAGATAGAATTGAGGTGGTTTTGTACCACCTCTGCCACCCTTTGGTAGCAAGTGAATGCGGTTTGACAAAATGTTTATAGATCAGCCCTGGTGCTTTTCTGTGGTGGTCCCACGTGTCTTCAAAGAGTCACCACAAATCAGCTGAACTGAACCACTGTGCTGTCTTTGAGGATTAGAATTTTAATACATGTAACTGGGTATTTTGTGAATGTGGTTAAAGGGGTTATTAAAATGTTATTTAGTGTCTTTATGTGAGACTGGCCTGCTCATCCTCAGACCAGCCAGGTCCCATCTTGTCCCTCTTTCTGAAAGATAGCCTAACATTCTTAGCATGATATGATTTGGTTGAAAAATTACCCATCTATATTTGGTTGAGGTTGCAGGGAGAATAGTAAAAACAATCTCTAGACTCGCGATAACACTCTAACTATTGCTTCATTAAGTTGTGGCAGCTGCAGATTATTTTGCAATATTTGAAAAGAGGTGCAATGTCATGTGGTTATCCTTATAACCCTAAGCCCAAAATTGTAGAGAGGGGCACAGCTATGTAATCTTGACCAGGCAGATGACAGCTCCAAGCTCCCATCAGTGTGTTGAAGAAAGCAGTGAACCTATAACCCCCCCCCAAATGCAAATGGCCCAGTGCCATCATTTATAAAGAGATCACTCTCTCCAGTAACTGAATTCCTTTAGATAGGCTCAGTATAGATCCGCTTTATAATGGCTTCCATTTTGTATTTAAGAAAGCATGATGTAGTGAGGTTGTCTATATACCTGGAATTCAGAGAACTTACCATCCATGTACTTGGAGAGACTCACACAGATCAGTTCACAAGCAGGCGAGCATAGCTGAGATGCTGTGATGCTGTGACCCTGCCAGGTGGTGTCTCTTACATGGTGGCTGCTCAGTGTGTTATTTTCCCAACGAACATGGGGCTCGTGCCTCATATTCCAGTGTGAGTTCTTACAGGACAACTCTGCTGAGCAGAATCTTCCACTGTACCTACTTGGTTTTTCCTGTTTTCTCTAAATGCATCTAGCTTTTTAAATTTACTTTCTGTGTGACCTAATCATTGTTTCTCTGACCACTCTGTGTGTTATGTCTAAGTTTGCCTGCCTTTATATCTTATTTTGTGTCCTATGGACATAGGCTTCTTAGAAACCTATAATGATGGACACTTTAGGATAATCTATCCACCCTTTGCTCCTGTAGCCCAATACACCGTCTTGTTTGACTTCTACTCTTTCTATTCTGTCCCCTTAATTTCAATCATTTTTAAATTTTTGACCCTAAATTGTTGTGTCTAGAGACCTTTGACCTCAGAAGGCCTGCAGCTTCCTTCTAGACATTGCCATTTTGGATGTCTCACCCAAAATTGTCTGACAAACCCAAAATTTAAGTCATCCTCCTCCTTCTCAGGATCCCACTGGCTTCCCTGTTTCTCTTGGTGACCCCATCACTGTCCTTGTCACCAAGGAGCCTCCCATACCTTGGGTGTCACCATTTCCCTTTTTCTTCCCATGTGGCTCTAGCTCTTGTTTCCGCCTTTGTCTGGTTTCTAATCTGCCTCCTCCTTGGCCTTCCTCCCTGCAGACTCTCCTCTGTTGGATCCATCATGCCGAGGATGTCAGGTTAACATTCCTAAATGCCATTCTCCTATGTAAAAGCATTCCTCAAGGTTTTCTGTGGCTAGCAGGAGATGTCTCAGCCTGGCGTCCGTCCTGGGCCCTTTCCACCCTTTCTCTTGGTCAGTCCTGCACATGTACTCTTTCTTCCAGCTAGGCCTCACCCCTCAGGATTCCGTGTGTGCTGGACTTGTTTTCTCCCTGAATCCTGGCCATTGCTTTCTCCCCTCATTCCTCCCAGTCCCACGCCAGTCCTCCCCCTGGATTCTCTCCATGGTGGAAGGTCTTTGGAGAAGCCTTCCCTGCTCGCTTCAGCTACAGGCGTGCCCTCTGTACCAGGCAGAACCATTCCTCTTGTGAACTGTGACCGTCTCTGGAAGGGGACACAGAAACTGGGAAACAAGGAAGGAAAAACTTACTTTCTACGAGATACTATTTTGTTCCTATTAAATGTTATGCTGTTTATACAATAAAATAAATTTTAGCATGTAGTTAGCAAATAAATAAAAGTTAGCAAATTATTACCTTTTATTATTGCTGAATGTTCCACCGGTGTGTGTAGTGGTTTCCCCAGTGCACTGAACTGAGTGCAGTGGTACCTGGTAGGAGCTCAGTGGAGAGCTAGGTGTGTGGATGGCTGGAAGGGTGAGTGCTGGCGGGAGGCAGGTGGGAATGAATGAACTGGAGGCAACCTCGGCCTCACCTTGCCTCTCTGGGTGGTTGCAAAACTAGAGGGGAAAGTAACACTTTTTTCTTCTTAAAGACCTCTAAAAATGGAGGCAGTATACCCCCATTTCAGCTGAGTATAGAGTTTTCATCTGAGAGTTAAGAATTCTTCCTGTCTACATCCGCATCCCCCAAATTCCCCCAAATAAATAACTAAATAGAATGCAGGGTCCGTTTCTGCAATCTGGGAATAGGTACTAATCTGTGTAGCTCTGTCCAGCCTCATGAGCACATGAACATCTGTGTTCTCCCTCTCCGGGAAGGAATCTTGTGTTTGTCTAATGAAGAGATTCTCTCTCAGAGCCTTTGGAGTTGGGGTTTGATCCCCGCACTGCCTTGGCCATAGCTTTCCCCCAGTCACTGCATCCGTCAGCTATGCTCCCAACATTTCCAAATGCCCCTACCAGGAGCACTTTTGCTTTCTATTAGAAACAGAGTCTTACTCTGTTGCCCAGGTTGGAGTGCAGTGGCATGATCATGGCTCACTGCACCCTCTGCCTCCCAGGCTCAAGGGATCCTCCCACCTCAGCCTCTCGAGTAACAGACTACAGGCACCCACCACCATGCCCAGCTAATGTTTTTGTTATTGGTAGAGATAAGAGTTTCACTGTGTTGCCCAGGCTGATTTCAAGCTCCTGGGCTCAAGTGATCTGCCCCCCTACTTGGCCTCCCAAAGTGCTGGGATCACATGCGTAATCTACCGTGCCCAGCCTTGTTGGGGTTTTCAACCCATATGGTGGTGAGAAGGGTCATTTAAAGATCATACATGATAAAGCGATGGTGTTGATTAAAGGAGCAATATTTTGAGAACAGAAAGCATATGTCTTGTTTTCTGTGTTTTTAAAGTTAGATATTTGAAAAACAATATCTATTGAAATTTGAAAAAATCATACTAAATAGTTAGTGCCATTTATTTTTTGCCCGCTCCTGGTGGTAAAACTTACGCTTTCTGTTTGTCTTTCAGAGCATGCTTGAGAAGGGAGGATAAAAACTTTCAGAACGAGCAAAACACCATCAACGTTAATTCCAGAGATGGAACATTTTTTTTCCTAGTAAGAAAATAACCCATTTGAAGAGAAGACCACTAATGAGAAGACCACTAAAGAGAGACACCAAGAATGGATTCAGCAGAATCATTTCACATTTTGAACAGCAGCAGTTTGAAGGGCCAAAACCTTGATCAGGAATCAGTCATTAAAGGACGCGCTTCAGTATTAGTAAACCCTCTTATGATGATGAAAAGAGAAGGACAGCTCTCTCCACCATTTGGTACTTTCTATTCAACTTCCACTGACCATAAAATGTTTCTCTTCTGAGCAAGCCCCATCATGTGGTGAACCTCCACCCTAACAAAGTAGGATGGGGTGGGGGGCTAAATTAATTGGAGTGGGGTGAGGAGAGGGCCAGAAAACATGGATCTGGGGGCAGCAGTGCTGGTTGGAGAGAGCCAGAAAACAGATCTGGAGGCCGCAGTGCTGGGTGGAGTTGTCAAGGCTGTGGCATGTTGGGTTTCTCGTCTCTTTCTTTTTCCTTTGATTATATAAGAGCTGTTTCATTTTAACTTATTATGCGTGATTATACAGGCAAGAAGGGACAAAAAGGAGAGAAAAGTACCTCTTTCTACTGGCAATTAATGTTTATGATTACAAGTGAGATACGGTATTTTTATCCATATTTTATCAATATGAAGGCAACCTTGGCTGATATAACCTCTATAGTGAATACTCACATCTTTACTTCACTCACTATCAATAATAAATATATTTTCTGACGAAGACTGGCATTGTAGCTCCTCATGCATTCCTTCGGCTGGGTTAGGTGGCTATGCTTACGGAAACTGAGCTGATTTATATTGTTAATAATTTGCATTTGTGCTGTACCTTTCCTCTCAAAGGCTCCAGAGCATTTCGTGGAGCCTCTGACAGGCAAGTGATGCTTATAACTTGCCTCTCAGGTAGGTAGAATTCAGGAAGATCTTTACAAATTGTGTGAACCTTCCTTTCTTTGGGATGACTTAAGTCATCCTGCCTGGGGCAAGAACTAGATTAGATAACCTTGGTTAGGACCTTCTGACCCTGCAATACTACAAAACGTTCAAAGAAAATAATTCAACCATTAGTTGTTTTTTCCTCTTTCCAATTTTTCAAAACTTCCTGATTATAACTCTCCCTTTTTTTTTTTTTTTTTTTTTTATTTACCGTGATTGGTGCTTCAACCCTGGAGTTGAGTGAGTTGGAAATAAGTAGTCACACTAAAGCGAAATGGGAAGGTTCTCTGGGGACATAGGAATACCAGTGCTCTGTGATATCCTTTAAGTGTCTTTTGTCATGTAGGATTTTTATTTTATTACCAAGCAAGTAAATTTAGCAAAAGAAGACAGAATCTGTATCCTTAATCTGTGTTCACATTCTGGCTCTGCTGTGGAATTCAGCCAAGTCACCCAACACTTCTTCAACTGTGAAAAGGGGGCAAACAGAAGAACTAACTTTTAGGCTTACAGTGAAGAGTTCAAATGGTTACTCACCACGTACGTTTGGTCAGACCCAGTAAATGCTTGCTTGTGTGATGATTCAGTAAACTGGCATTTGGAGTTGGGGGTATAGAATGTATTCACATGCCCAAGTAACTTTTATTTAAAGTCGGGATGTACTTGTGATGGGACAGTCTCAGCCAACCCATGTGAGTGTAGCTGCAGCTCCTTTTTCATTCAGGTTCCCTGGGCGATGGCTCCCTCCAAGTGACATGTTCATGGACACTTGGGCACACACCTGCTGGCCTAACATTGATTGTGAGCAACACTAGAGGCTCTCCTACCATAATTACTAATGTGCTCTGTGATGACTGCTTCATGAAGGTTTTTTTGGTTGGGTTTTTGTTTTGTTTTGTGGGGGGCTTTCAGGTTTCTTTTTTAATGGTCTGAAAGAAGCTGGGTTTATTTCAGTGTGAACAGGGATTCACTGGTAACTTGAGGAGCAGCACGTTTTGATGCTGTCAGGGTGGCATCCAGGTAGCTGCCTGAGAGAAATGGAAAAACCTGAGAGACACAAGACAAATGTTTACATGGCGACTTGCTGTAGTGTTTGCCAATCAGCTAACTCACAAATTCCCTCCTATACTGTTATGTTTTGCAATTGAGAGCCAAGCGCTTGGCACATCCCAGGCTGCCAGTCTTGCCTCTGGCAGGCAAATGCAGCGCTGTAGAGTCAGGCATCTAAAGTGGGCGAAATCCAGGGGAAGGGGGTTTGGTTCGTCAGGCCGTCCCTCCCAGCATTGCTTATTAATTTATCATTCTGATAAGCATGGTAGGTGTGAGACAAAAGCCAGCGCTTTGGGGAAATAAAAGGATGAAATGATGCCTTTCTCTCCATCCATGGAGAGCTCCCTGCTGATGGCATCACAGCTCTACCAGGTCACAGTAGCTTTCCAGACCACTGCTTGGGAAGAATGTTGTGATTTATATGAGACTGTGGAGTGGTACATTCCAATCAGTCGGTTTCTCACTTAAGTAGAACACACCTTCAACCACAGTAGCTTAGCTCATGAAGCCAAGAAGAATAAAGTGTCTTGAAAGCTGGTCAGAGGTTATCACACTAAACAAATGTTTGATGAACTTATAGAACACAGCTGGGTTGAATCAGCACGAAGTCCTCTTTGAGAAGTCAATAACATTGCAGAAAACTTGTCAACATGCACTGGTTTAGAAAAGTATTGACTAATCATGATTGGTAGCAAATGTAGACTGCTAAAAGCCAGACGCCTGTGGCCAGTTGGTCAACCCACAAGACTCCTCCCTGCAACAGTTTTTAGCAATATTTGGCTTAGAACTGACCAGGTAGTCACGTGTCCTCGACTTCCTGGGCTGAGAAATGGAGAATGTGTGGTTCTTCACTTGCTGTCTTCCAGCCTGCAGGTATAATTGCTTTTGCCAGAAACCCACATTTCAGTGAGCTGTAGGAGGCGACCCCTTTGAGATTTAAGAATTAAAGCAACAAAATTTCAGTTAAATTAGGAGGAATAGTTCAAGAGATCTATTGTACAACATGCTGACTATGGTTAATAATGTGATAATGTATCTTGAAATAATTTTTTTAAAGAATTAGCAGTTGAACAATTGAAAAGGCAGCAGTAACTTGCTGTGCTTCAAACCAAGTGAGTTAGAAAATAGTCTGTTTAGAGTTACTCCTCTTGAAAGGCTAATGTTGTGAATGAATGAGTTGATAACTCATTCATATCTCACTGCTCTCCTCCTGGCTTCCTCTCCCAAGTTTTCTCAGTCTCTGCTTCCTCCTCTCTTCTCTGCCATCTTCATCCCCTCCTCTAACCTCCTCTGTGTGTTTACACTTTTCTCAGCCTCTCTGGCCTCCCTCCAGAGAAGCAGTGACAACAGAGTGCACAGTGCATCCTCCTGAGTGCAGAGTCCTGGGCTCTTGACCCAGCTGTGCTCCATTTGTCAGTGGGGACAAGTCACCTCTCTCTGGTCTCTCACTGTACAGTGGCCTGCACTGGGTCCTTTCCATTATGATTTGTGTTTTTTGATGCTTCCCTTCTTTTCTCTTCCATCCTCTTAAATCTTTTAGTCCTGTATTTAGTACTTCCTCTCATTTAGTAATTTCTTATTCTTACAGTTCTTATAAACTGGGTAAGTGGAATTTACCATTAAATTCCATTAAATTCTCTAAATGAAAACTATATTTGTATTTCTTTCTCTGTACCCTTGATGGTACTTTTCTACAGTTTTGGTCCCCATTCGATTTTTGTTCTCCATCAGTGCCCTGAGGGATTTACTCCGTGGGCAGGCTGCATCTAATCTTGGAAGTCATCTTAGGACACGTAGCCCATTTGTGCTGATGACACCCACAGTCCAAACCACCCCCAGAATAGGGGACTGTGGTGCGGGTGCTCCGAGGCCTGCACCGGCCAGTGAAGAATTCATGTTCTGGCTCAGGAGTCCATGGTTTAGTTTAAAACCTTCTTCCAGGCATCTGTTTTAGCTTCTTCCTCCCAGCCATTAAGAGCATGTGGAATGGAGCAGATTTCAGTTTTTACTCTCCTTCCATTGACCCACTTGATTTTGAGGTACCAACAATAACTGAAGCAACATAAAGGAAATAAAGGAGGGGGATAAGGACCCATTTACTGACCAGAAAGTAGAATGCTGGCTCGTGGTGATCAAGGCGGTGCCTGGAGAGGACTGGACGTGATTCCCAGAAGCTCCTTTCACTCTCTAGGGGCTTTTTTTCTCCTTTTTTTTTTTTTTTTTTTTTTTTTTTTTGAGACAGAATCTGGCTCTGCCACCCAGGCTGGAGTCTTGGCTCACTGCAACCTCCACCTCCTGGGTTCAAGCAATTCTCATGCCTCAGCCTCCCAAGTAACTGAGACCACAGACATGTGCCACCACGCCAGGCTAATTTTTATATTTTTAGTAGAGATGGGGTTTCACCATGCTGGACAGGCTGGTCTGGAACTCCTGACCTCAAGTGATCGCCTGCCTCGGCCTCCCAAAGTGCTGGGATTACAGGCGTGAGCCACTGCACCTGGTCTTTAGGTACTCATTCTGACTGTACCATATATGAAAAGTCACTTTTAGTTATTCCACTGTAGGTGAGTCAGAGCTGTATCTGTTTTACAATCATCCCCAGCCTGCGCATGACCCAGGGAGACTGGAGTGGTTGGTGATTTTTCAAGCTCAGTGAAATGGGAAACTTCAAGGCCCTCCTTGGGTACTGGGAGGTTGGCCCTGCCCATCTCCCCTGGACGAGCTCTGCTGCTCCTGGATAGCACTGCTTTATCCACAATGGAGGATCGGATTGGTAAACAAAAGACAAAGTAGATTTGTTCTCCCGTACCCAGAATGAGAGTCATCTTCCTCACCCAAAAAGGTTCCTTATGCTAGGAATTTTAGCCAAAGCACCAGACAGCCTCCGGAACTTTCAATTCCATCACCTTAAGCCCAGAGTCATTGGATCCTGGCTTTGGGAGAAAAACGACCAACCACCTAATTCATTTTCCTACCTCCAGGCTGATGTTTGAATGGAGATGGTGGAATTTTCTATTTCATGTTGTGCTCTCTCTCCTCTCGTCCCTCTAGCCTCAATATTGCTGGCAGAGCCCCTAAGAAGAGTTGATTTGCTTTAGTTTATGGGGAGAAAGCAAAAATCCCCCAAATCAAAGGTATCTTCCACTTTTCCTACCCTTCCTACTAGATTTATGGTCATCTCTAGATCGTGATAATATCCCCTTGTATTTCAGGGGACAAGCCTATGTTAAATCCAGATGTTTGTATTCAGAAAATATGGTCATCAAATTGATGCTTTTCAGTTAAGGAAGTTGGAAACTGAAACAATTTCAGTCCCTGCAACTCCTCAAACCAAGTCAATTCTGTGGCAAAGAGCTTTGCTTCAGTTTGATAGAGTACTTCAAAACTCTTGCGGTGATTTAGATTAGGAGAGGCCTCTATACTCTTCAAAGGCTTTCCCATGCAGAAAAACTTTACTTACCTACCACTCTGCCCCGCACTCCCTGGCAGATAGTCTGTCTCCTGGGAGGATGCTTATCAGGCAGGCAGTGGTCATTGTCCCTTTGTTGAGAGGCCAGTCTGCTCCCATGCAGAAAAACTTGACTTACCTACCACTCTGCCCCGCACTCCCTGGCCGATAGTCTCTCTCCTGGGAGGATGCTTATCAGGCAGGCAGTGGTCATTGTCCCTTTGTTGAGAGGCCAGTCTGCTTCAAATATAACCTTGCCTTCAAAGTAAATTACATTTCTCTGATGGCTTTGAAATGCAAACATGGAAGCTGGAGGTCAGTGGTCAGTTGCAGGCGCTTAGCTGTGCGCCTTTCTTCCCAGACTTGCCCCAGCACAGAGCAGCCTGCCAGGGCTGGAGTCCAAGTGGCTCATACTTGGGGAGCCTCCTGCAGAGTCCTTTTCCCTGTCAGGTCTGCCCATCAGCCAAGCTACTGCTGGGCCCTCCTCACTGTCCACAGCACAGGTTGAAAGCCTCTGCTCACTCTCTCTCTCTGCCCCTCCTTGCAAATATATAAAATCGAGGTCGAGGGCCAGATGACTGGGGCCAACTGCCTATTATCAGCTGCCTGTGCAGTCCAAGGGATGAGGGAAAAATCATTTTCTTCATTTCATAGCCACAGGCCATGTTTCTCAGTCAGCATCAAACTGGCAAAGCCATGCCAGCCTGCACATTTTAGCTTGACTTTGCATCTCCCTAAGGTAATGCGCATCCCGGTCTCAGAAGCATGACCAGGAAGTCATTGAAAACAGTCTTCAACCTCCAGTTGAAGTGGCATTGTTGTTTTATTTCAAGCTTGGAAGGCAGGCTGCGGAGCAGGGGCTGGGAACTCCACTTCAGCAGAGGGTGAATAGGATGTCGGGTAACCTGCTGGCAGGAGTTTATTTTCAGTCACCTCCGTGTTCTTAAAATGCCTTTGCAGCAGCTGCATGTTAAATGTGAACCCAAAATAAAAGAGCCCACACTCCTCACCCTCAGGTGCTTAACACAGAACTTAGAAGTATCAGTGACTAAGGCGGAAGGTATTTTTCTTCTATGGGAAATGAATTTATCAGTGAAGTTAGATGTTATTTTTTAGAAGCAGAAGAGGGGTTATGAATCACCACTAAGGTGATGATGTTTCAGGAACATCAGAAGTTTATTGTCCTGAGTTTTTATAACCACTTTCAACTTCCTCCTCATTAAAGGAGAAGCTTGTTCATTGCCTATGGCTCAGCATGGACCACTTAGCTCACCACTCCTGCCTTATCTGGTTCCCCGGAGAAGGGGTTTTTAGCCACAGTACCGTGTCACACTGGCATTGCCTGAATCATTGCCTGAATTCAGCATAGCCTCTGTGCACCGGGTACTGTTCCAGGTGTCAGGGATATCGTGGTGAACAGGACAGACAAGGTCCAGACCTCATAGGTTATACATGCTGGGGGGAAGAAACCATAACCATATGATGTCTGGTAGTGATGAGTGATATGTGAGATACGAATGGGTAAAGGAATGGAGCGCTCAGGGAGGGGGAATAGAGGTCTGTGAGGGTGCTGTGCTATTTTAGATTAGGTGGTGAAAACACAGCTATAAGGTGGTCACATCTGAGTAGATTCTTGAATGTAGTGAGAGAACTGGAAGCCAGGTATGGTGTCATGTGCCTGTAGTCCCAGCTACCAGGAGGCTGAGATAGGAGGATTGCTTGAGCTGGGGAGTTCGAGGCTGCAATGCACTATGATCATGCCTGTGAACAACCACCGCAATCCAGATGGGGCAACACAGGGAGATACCATCTTTAAAAAGGGGGAAAAAAAGATCCAAGCGAAGTGCATTCCAGATTGGAGAGCAGTAAGCACAAAGGTTCTGGGGCAGAAGCTTGAAGTTTCATGGGTTAGGGGAGCAGTAAGGAGGTCTTCATGGCCCCAGCAGAGTGAAAAAGGCCCATTGTTCTGGGATGTGGGTTGACGGAGGTAAATCAGAGCCGGAACAGGCAGGACCTTTTTGTCTTTGATTTGAATTTTATTCTGAGTGCAATGAAAAACTATTGGAGGGTTTTCTGCCAGGCTGTCAATGTGATTGACATTTACAAAAGTCCACTGTAGGCTGGGTGCAGTGGCTCATGCCTGTAGTAGTGCTTTGGGAGGCTAAGGTGAGAAGATCGTTAGGCCAGCCAACACAGTGAGACCCAATCTCTAAAAGAAATTTTTTTCAATAAAAAAATTAGCCAGATGTAGTGACACACACCTGTAGTCCAGCTACTCGGGAGGCTGAGGCTGGAGGATTGCTTGAGCCCAGGAGGTCCAGACTGTAGTGAGGTATGATGGCACCACTGCATTCCAGCCTGGGTGACAGCAAGACTCAGTCTCAAAATATCCAACCAACCAAACAAAAAAAAAAAAACACTCTGGTTGCTGTATAAAGAACTAAAGAACTATCCAAAGTATAAAAGCGAGGCGAATATTAGGAGGCTATTACATTAATGATCCAAGCAGGAAGTGGTGACCCGGACTAGAGTGATAGCGTGGAAAAAGTGAGAAGCTGGATTTAGGAGACACGTAGACGTAGATAGACCCAACAAGACAGCCTACTGCATTAGATGTGGGACATCAGGGAGAGAGGAATAAAATGTAAGGACCCCAAGATTTACCTGAGCAACTACTGAATGGTGCTGCCATGTATTGAGATGGAGACACTTAACATCTACAAGAGTGGGAGGGGTGTGGGCAGGAAGCAGAGCTTCCGTTTTGATCATGTTAAGTTTAATATGTAATTTATGACCCCTAGTAGAGATGGCTGTGCAGGCCTTTGGATGTATGTCTGGGGCTAGAGAGAAGATTTCGGGTCCTCATCAAGATGGCATGGAGCCTTGGCACTGGCCTTGGATGTGCTTGCCTATGGGATGAGTTTGTAAAGAGGAGAGGGCTGGGACAGCTCCAGCTCTCTAACACTGGGAAGCTCAGGAAGAGGGAGAGGAGCTGGCCAAGAGCAATGTGAGAGAATGGCCACTGAGGTGAGAGACAAACCAACGCAGACATAGAGACCAAGGGAAGGGAGCATTTCAAGAAAGGGGGAATGGACAGCTGCACTAAATGCTACTGATGGGTTGAGAAAGATGACAGCAGAATTAGCCAGTGAATTTGGCAACATGAAAGTCACTTGATGAGCAGATGGTGACTGGGGAAAATGAAAGCCTGGTCAGAATGGGATTGAAGAAAGAATGAGTTTGGAAAATGAAGACAGTGAGAAGCAGCAAAACTTTTTTTTTTTTTTTTTTTTTTTTGAGGCAGTGTCTTGCTCTGCCACCCAAGCTGGAGTGCAGTAGTACAATCTTGGCTCACTGCAACCTCGGCCTCCTACATTCCAGTGATTCTCATGCCTCCGCCTCCCAAGTAGCTGGGACTACAGGCATGCGCCACCACACCCAACTAATTTTCATATTTTTCAGTAGAGACACGGTTTCACCATGTTAAACAGGCTGGTCTTGAACTCCTGACCTCAAGTGATCCATCTGCCTCAGCCTCCCAAAGGGCTGAGATTACAGGCATGAGTCACCACACCCAGTCAGCAGCAGCATTTTTAAGAAGTTTTGCTTAAAGGGAGAGTAGAGAGGGAAGTAGGTAGAAGAGATGTGGGCTCCTAGGGAGATTTCTTTTTAAGATTGAAGATAGAGCCCATTTTATAAGGAAAAAAGCAGAAAAAGAGGATAAGTTCAGGGGAAAGTCCTTGAGTAGGCTAACAGGCTGGGATCTAGCCTTAAACAGAGCAGGGAGAGTTTATCCATTGTAAATAGGAGGAAAGTTCAGTTTATGAGCACAGGTGCAGGCAGGCTGGTGGACGGTCCTGAGGGGATGAGGTCATTCTCTTCTGATGGTTTCCATTTTCTGATCAGCCATGTGGCGTATCCCAAGTTAATGTTTGCCAGCAATCATTAAAAGTAACTGAGTGCCTTCCTTTTCTCACTGCCTTTCTTCCTTCCTGAATAACTCAGTCCAAAAGCCCTTAGGTAGAGCCAAGCAAGGTGGGCCCCCACACGGGATGAGAGTGGTGGCGGCCAAGACTGGGATGCCTGAGCCTGAGCAGGAAGAGAAGGGTGTCCGTTCGTGGTAGGACTAGAACCTGAGTGATGGGAGGAGGGTGGTTATGTTGTCTGGGGGAAGAAGGGTGGCTCTAGCAGTGGAAGAGTGATGACATACAGAGGACACTGATCTGATAATAAACATATTGAGGATAATGAGAGCCAGGTTTCTTAAACATGGAAAGGGAGAAATGAAAATGACCTCTGTAGCGCGGGCTTGGAATTAGAGATATTGAAGTGAAATTGTGGTGATAGATAGATACTGAAACAAATATATATATGAATGCATGCATATTTATATGTATCTATTCATACTAATATATTATGCACATATGTATGTATGAATGTACATTCATTCAGATATTCCTTAGATCTGTCATTGAGAGGAGCTGGGAGCAACAGCATTCTAATAGCAGTGAGCTCACCATATGCCCAGATCTTCGATCTAACCACCATCCTTCACTAGAAGGAACGATGACTTCTTGAAGAAATGGCTAAGCCCTAGGTAGGAAAAAATACAAGATGGGAACGTACCAAAAGGGCAGTGCCATCTTGAAGGGGCTATCACTGGCCGCAACTTGGGCAGATTTAACCCCAACTGAGTGACAAAGGAAGGGTCCAAACTGATACCATGGGTCCATGCTAATATAATAAATAATGAATAAATAACTGGGGAAAGGAGAAAGCGTTCCCTTAGTATAGAATGCAAACTAATAAATGTTAAAGGAATGATAGAATTGTGAAATTATTATTTGACAACCACCATAGTAATAATTCAGCCAAGAAACATCAATTGGATGTTAAAACTAGGGGGGTACTTACTCTTCTGAGAAACAGGATGGATGTTTACATGTTAAATTCCCTTCCAACTTATGAACTACAAAACTAAACAGAGTAAATTCTTACAAAGAAGAAACCTAAGAGACATCACCAAAATCAAGTGATCAACATTAACATGACCAGGAATGGGCCACATCAAAATGTGATAGGATGCAGTGAGAACACAGCAGCAGCACTTCTGAGACCATCCCACCAAAAGGATAGTTCAAGAAAGGGGACTAGCGTGAATCTAATCATAAGGAAAACATCAGACACGCCCGAGGGAGGCCCAGTCTACAAAATAGCTGGCCTGTACCTTCTGAAGTGTCAAAATCATGAAAGTCAAGGGAAAAACTCTCAAAGAACTGGTCCAAATTGAAGAAAACTAAAGAGACACAATGAAATACTCTACGTGATCCTGGACTGGATCCTTTTGCTATCAAAGACATCACTGGGACAATTGCCAGAACGTGAACAGTGTCTGTAGATTCGATGGTAGTAATATAGCAATGTTATTTATTTGCTTATTTTGAGGATTGTATGGTTGTTATAGAGGAGATTGCTCTTTTTGGGGGTATTTAGGGCTGATGGGGTATCATTTTGGCAATTCACTCTCAAATGGTTCAGGAAGAAAAGTTTGTACTATTCTTGAAACTTCCATAAGTTTAAAAGCATTTCAAAATAAAAAAGAATTATATGTTTTAAAAAGCAGCAAAGGTAAAAGAAATTTACTTTAAAAATGAATTGAATAGCTATGACATTCTTAAAGAGCTAGAAGGGAAGACTTGCTCTACTAGAATCATTATAAAGTTACCACAATTAAGAGAGTGAAATGATATGGAATTGATGGATGGGACAGAATAGAGAGTTCAGAAACTGACCTATGCATATGTGGTTGGTTGATTTATGATGAAGTTTGTGCTTCAGGTCAGAGGGGAAAGAATGGTCTTTGAAAAAAAAATGGTGCCAGCTCAGTTGGATATCCCCATGGAAAAAGAGGAAAACTAGACCCTCTCTTACTCCATACTTGAAAGTCAATCTCAACTGGAGTATCATTTAAACGAGTAAACACCAAAGCTTCTAGAATATAGAAGAATAGTTCCATGACCTCAGTGTAAGGAACTATTTCTTAAACAGCATACAAAAAACGCTACCCTTAAGGGAAAAGGCTGATAAATTGTATTCCTTTAAAACTGAGAATTTTTGTTCATCAGGACATTATGAAGAGAATGAAAAGGCAAGCCTTAAGAGGAAGATATTTGTGAAACAGCCAACAAAAGGTCATATCCAGGATATATAAAAAAGGCCTATAAATCAGTAAGAAAAAGACAGCTGAAAAGAAGAAAGGGCAAGAGACTGAAATAAGCACTTCACACAAAAAAACGCAAATAAATGACCAATAAGCATATGAAATGTACTCCATGGAACTGCTAATTAGGGAATGCAAATTAAATTCACAACGAGATGCTACCATTTATCCTCCAACGTGGCAAAAATGTAAAAGATGGAAAATACTGGGCGTTGTCAAGGATATGAAACAACTCGCTTCTAATACATTGCTGGTAAGATTACAAATTGGTACAGCCCATTTGGAAAATGATTTGACATTTTCTATGAAAGCCAAATCTATACATAAATTATGACTCAGCAATACCATTTCTAGGTACATACTTAATGTTCAGTAGCATTATTCATACTAGCTACAGAGTAGCAACAACCAAGTGTGCATCATAGTAAAACTGATTAAATATATTGAGGCATCTGGACTATGATGCAATCATATGGATGACTGATTTATGGCTACACATAAAAACACAGACGATTCTTACAGTGTTGAGCCGAAGAAGTCAAATACTAAAGAATGAATATTGTGTAATTGCATTCATATAAATTTTAAGGCAGAAAAATGATAGTTTTTAGAGATGGATGCTTATGTAGTAA
Organism: Rhinopithecus bieti; assembly: GCF_001698545.2. Taxonomy (NCBI): domain Eukaryota; kingdom Metazoa; phylum Chordata; class Mammalia; order Primates; family Cercopithecidae; genus Rhinopithecus; species Rhinopithecus bieti. The sequence goes on along the minus strand of NW_016808004.1, from coordinate 758,196 downwards.
AAGTTATGAGAAGTAAGGAAGTGTTACTATATACGGACGGCAGTTACCTTTCTTGGGGTTGGAGGGCGTCCTGATTGGAAAGGGACAGTAATGGGACTTCTAGGGTCCTGCTGCTATTCTGTCTCTTTGCCTGAGTGGTGAATGGGTATATTTCATTTATGTTATCTGTACCTTGGTTTTCTGTACTTTACTGTGTGTTTTATACTTCAGAATAAAAAGGATTCAAAATAAATTCAAACAGGTTCAGGGTGATTCCTATGACAAAGTCATTTCCACTCCCTTGATAATACCTACCAGGAACTGACATTTGTTGAGGAGTATTCTGCGCCAGGCACTGTATTAAACATTTCAATATCTCCTGTTGCCATCTGGGCACGGTGGCTCACACCTGTAATCCCAGCACTTTGGGAGGCCGAGACAGGTGGATCACTTGAGGTCAAGAGTTCGAGATCAGCCTGGCCAACATGGCAAAACCCTGTCTCTACTAAAAATACAAAAATTAGCCAGGCATGGTGGTGTGCACCTGTAATCCCAACTACTCGGGAGACTGAGGCAGGAGAATTGCTTCAACCCTGGAAATGGAGGTTGCAGTGAGCCAAGATTACACTACTGCACTCCAGCCTGGGTGACAGTGAGACTCCATCTCAAAAAAAAAAAAAAAAAAAACTCCTATTGCAATAATCCTATAAATTAGGTCTTTTTATTATTCCCATTTTGCAGGTAAGAAAACTGAGGCTTGGAGGGATTAAATAACCTGCTAAGGATCATACAGTGCGTAAACAACCCAATCGGCCCTCCCCAGAAGTCTGGCTCTTAACTGCTGCATGAGCTCCTCTCTATCCAAGCCCCACCTCGATACTAGATCTTTAGGACAACCGTTGTTATAAACCTCCAAGTTTCCCCCATCCCCACAGTGTCTAGTACAGTGCATTTGTACAGGACAAGCCTTCAATAAATGTTGAGCTGAGTGAAGGAATGAAAGCCCCATTATTTTCATCAGCTTTCTCTCATGTACTGGGTGCAGTAGCACAAAATATCTTGTCTGTGCAAAGTTACTGAGATTTTGAGCAGAGGAAAAATAACTGGAGAACCTCCTGCCTGTGGCTGATGCTAATTTTGCTCACTGGGGTCTGTCAGGCAAATTCCCCACTTCCTCTTTTGCTTTCCCTGCGCTCCAAGACATCTGCCTAACTCCGTGGTGTTCCCCCGCTCGGCCTGCCACCCAGGAAGTGGTAGAGGGGGAGTCACAGCCGGGCTGTGCGCGCGTGCACTGCTTCTGTCTCCGGAAGGTCCCAGGTGCAACCACTCAGCAGGCCCCAGGTGGGCCACTAGGGTGCAGGGCACAGAGCCCAGCCATTCTAAATAAATCTCCTAAGTCCATGTGGTTGCTGGGTTTCCAAGGTCTTCTGAGGCAAAAAGATTTTGGAAGGAAAGTGACTGTTGGTCTGGAACTTTCAGGCCCTAGTCAGTGGAGATTTGTTACTTGTACACTGGCTTTGGAGCTGGAGCTGCTCATGAATGCAGATACAGAGCAGATGGGTGGGGCTCCACGTAACGTCACCAGCTCAGCCTTTGAGCCTGCCTTTGCTAAGCATCCTCTTCCTGTTGCTAGTAGATTAAAAATAAACAACGCAGAAAGGAGAAAATCAAACTTTGAGAACTCTACACATTCTCTCCTGAACATTTTTTGTTTTGTTTTGTTTTGTATTTTTGAGACAGAGTCTCGCTCTGTCGCCCAGGCTAGAGTGCAGTGGCACAATCTTGGCTCACTGCAACCTCCACCTTCCAGGTTCAAGCGATTCTCCTGTTTCAGCCTCCTGAGCAGCTGAGATTACAGGTGCCTGCCACCACACCTAGCTATGGACATTTTTTTAAGAGACAGAGTCTTGCTTTGTCACCCAGGCTGAAGTGCAGTGGTACGATCATAGCTCACTGCAGCTTCAAACTCCTGGCCTCAAGCAGCTCTGCTGCCTCAGCCTCCCAAAGCGCTGGGATTATAGGTATGAGGCACCATGCAGTGCCCCTTGCTGGATTCAACCATAATTTCAAGTTGCCCAAAAGAGCTGTTTATTTATAATTCTCCTGCCTATCCCTCAACTCTCCCCAACTGACTCCTCTACCTCGACTTTATGACACCCCACTCATCCACCACATGTTTGTGTCATCTGGGCTTAAAGTCTAAGGTTCATGGACTCCCCCACTCACCCACCTGATCTTTCCAGCCCTCGGATACCATCCATTTGGCCCAGACAGCCTTTTAGAGCCAGGAGAACTTGGGTCAATTCTTGGTTTTATAGACAGTTTAAAGCCACAAAAATAATGTCCTTAAAGTGAGGATTACTAGGCACTTTAAAGGTTATAGGCAGTCTGTAATATCCTTCAGGAAGATCACTATAAATCTGCAGAGGGTGGTATAAAAGGGTCAAGTCTCTTCCAGTTCTTTTTTCCATAATATCTTGCCCTAGACAGTAGTAAATAATGGTCGCTGTGGCTTATCCAAGTGTTAATACCTTCCTTAGTGACAGACCTTCAGTTTGTCCAAGTAGCAGATGGACAAGTCTTTCAGGGTAAAGGAGATCCCCTTCCCAGACCCAGGGATAAATTCTGGTTACCTTAAACCAATCCTAGTAATTTAACTTCACTTGCCAGTGATTGGCTCAGGAGTGGGCATGTGACATGATTCTGGCCAATGAGGTGTGAAGGAAGTCTGCTGAGTGCTTCTGGGAAAGTTAAACGGCGACAGGAGTGATGCCAGGTTCTGTTTCCCCTGATGGCCTTTGCTACGTGAGTGTACAAGATCTGGAGCTTTGGTAGACACCTTGTGAACATGGAGTGACGGGTCTGAGGACAGAAACTAAGATATGGGAGATGGGAAGAATCTATGGGTTTGTTTGTTTGTTTTTTGTTTTTTTGTATTGTTGAGCTGCTGAATTAATCAGTTAAAACTGTTCTACCATTAGACTTCTTATTATAAGAGGCAATACATTTTTTCTTTTTATTATGTTGGATTGGGTTTGCTGTTATTGTTAGCTGAAACCTCCTAACTGATACATCTGCATTTAACAAAGAGGTGCTCTCCCTCTCTCACTCCTGTTCTCTTTCCATCATTAGGGAGCCAACTTCAGGCTAGCAGGGACATGGGTTTTTAGCGATGTCTTCATAATCTCTTACCGGAATCCCTTTCTCATCAAATGCCTGGTCAAGGTTAAGCTTCTAATTTCTAGTCATGGAATAGAACAGTGTTGAATGAAGAAGTCCTCAGCCAGGCATATCAGAATCACATGGCAATGGGAAAGGATCTGAATAGACATTTCTCCGAAGAAAATATACAAGTGGCCAAAAAGCACATGAAAAGATGTCCAACATCACTAATCATTAGGGAAATATGAATTAAAACTTCAATGAAACACCAATTCACAACCACTAAGAGGGCTATGATTTTTTAAGAAAAAAGAACAATAACAAGTGCTGGTGAAGACATGGGAAAGTTAGAACTCTCATACATTGCTGGTAGGAATGTGAAATGACGCCACAGCCTGGCAGTTCCTTAAAAGGTTGAACATGGAGTTACCATATGACCCAGCAATTCTACATCTAGGAATATGCCCAGGAGAAATGAAAACATAGTTTTATACAAAAATTGTACACAAATGTTGACAGTAGCATTATTCATGATAGCTGACAAGTGGAAACAATCCAAATCTCCATCAACGAATGAATAAATAAATGTGGTATATCCATACAATCAAATATTATTTAACAAAAAGGAATGGAGGTCTGATGCATGCTACAACATGGATGAGCCTCAAAAACATTATGCTAAGTGAAAAGCCACTCACAGAAAGACCACGTATTGTATAGTTCCATTTATATGAAATGACCAGAACAGGCAAATCCACAGAAATAGAAAGAGAATGAGTGGTTGGCTAGGGGTTAAGAGAAATGAGGAATGACTGCTAAAGGTTTTCTTTTTTGTGTAAAGAAAATGTTCTAAAATTAGATTGTGGTGATTAATTGCGCAACTCTGAACATACTAAAAACCATCAATTTGTGCTTTTTTTTTTTTAATTGAGACAAGTCTTGCTTTGTTGCCCAGGCTGGAGTACAGTGGCATGATCACGGCCCACTGCAGCCTCAACTTGCCAGGTTTAATCTATCCACCTGCCTCAACCTCCTGAGTAGCTTGGACTACAGGTGTGTGCCACCACATCCAGCTAATTTTAATATTTTTTTGTAGAGATGGAGTCTTACCATGTTGCCCAGGTTGGTATTTGTACACTTTAAATGGTTGAATTTTATAATATGTGAATGCTATTTCAATAAAGATGTTTTTAAAAAGAAACGTGATTAAACCATTTTTGCTTTCTGAATTTACAAGAATTGGAAACTCTATTAACTTGTTAAAAATCAACAGTATAGGCCAAAACAATTGCTATATAGGATAATAATAAATGTTACTTCTATGCATCTAAAAAAAACCTCACATAGCACCTGGGGAGTTTCCCTGGCATCACCTGAGACCTATAGATATGACCTGGAATGAGGTCTGGGAGTGAACAGCTCAAGTTCGCCAAGTTCATGCTCAAGTTCATGCTCAAGAACAGCTTAAGTTCATGCTCAAGTTCGCCAACCAAGCACCCAGAGGGAAGTTCTCGACTTCAGAATAGTGGCTCTCAACCAATAGAGGTATTTATTTTTCAGGAAGAATGCTGAGTGTTACCTAAAACCGTACAAGAATCCATGGTTACAGCAGAGTCTGAGAGTCAGAAAGACCTTTTTCTTATTTATGTACTTATACATAATAATTATTGATACATACTAACTGTACACATAATTGATACATAATTGTACATATTTATGGGGTACCTGTGATGTTTGAACAGGACTTATTTTGAGGCTGGGTGCGGGGCTCACGCCTGTAATCCCAGCAGTTTGGAGGCAGAGGGGAGCGTATCACCTGAAGTTATGAGTTCGAGAACAGCCTGGCCAACATGGTGAAACTCCATCTCTACTAAAAATACAAAAAATTACCTGGACGTGGTGGTAGGCGTCTGTAATCCAAGCTACTCGGGAGGCCGAGGCAGGAGAATCGCTTGAACCCGGGAGGCGGAGGTTGCACTGAGCTGAGGTCACACCATTGTACTCCAGCCTGGGCAACAAGAGCAAAACTCATCTCAAAAAAAAAAAAAAAAAAAAAAAAAAAAAAATGAACTTATTTTGAATTCTTAGTCTGTTAACCTGAAAGCTGTGTAAACTGTGGATAGTTACTCAAACCTCTTCAAGTCTGTTTCATGATCTGTAAAATGGGGATAAGAAGATCACCCCAAGGGGCTGATGTAATAAGACTTAAAAATTTGAAGTGCTTTGTACCACGTCTGGCACCTAGTAAGCTTTTATCCGAGTGACATGAAGGAGTCAACATTCTACAGTCTGTCCTGATATCAATTTAAGTCTTAGGAAAACATTGAATTTGAAGTATGTGAGCCCAAGGGCACACACAAATGCCTTTATTGAACTACTAGTCATATGGTGAAGTCCTTAGAACATAAGCCCCGTGAGAGCAAGGCTCTGCTTCGGGCTCTGTGCAGTGTCGTCAGTGTCTGGAGGTTAGTTGGTTCTTAAATATTTGTTGTGTGCATGAGAGGCATAGGGTTTTTTCAGCAGTTGCAAGTGAATGTTCCGAGTCCCCTGCACTATGAGCGGCTCCATCTGCCATCTGCCTCCGACTGTGGACCCCTGGTGTATTAGTCTGGGATGCCGTAACAAAGTATCATGCACTGAGTGACTGAAACAACAGACATTTATTTCTCACAGTTCTGGAGGCTGGAACTGCAGCCAATTTGGTTCCTGGTGAGGGCGCCCTTCTAGGCTTGCAGACGCCTGGTTTTCCGCAGTGTCCTCACAGGCAGAGAAACAGCTCCTTCTCTTCCTCTTCTTATGACGCCAATAAGCCACCGTGAGGCTGCAATGACCTTATGTAACCCTGATTACCTCTCACAGTCCCCATCTCTAAATACCATGCCATTGTGGGGTCAGAGCTTCAACTTGTGCATATGGAGGGGGCACCCCTCCTCCTGCTGCAGCTCACCAGCCAGTATCTGTGTTGCTTCCGACCTCCCCACCCCACCTGTCAGGACCAGCCTTTCGGCTCCTGCCCACTCCTCCCGTCCCCCTGGGAGTGTCCAGCCCTGTTCAGCCTTTGTCTGTATTAGGGGACCTGTTGATGCTGGCCATCTGTGCTGTGCCCTACCCACTGACCCAGGATCGTTCTAGACCAACCTGGAGTAGGCACTCTGAGTACAGCCTCACCTCAGTCCTTATTCAAAGATGAATAAGGACTATAAAAGTCTTATTCATAGTAAATAAGTTCTGTAAAATGCCACCCAGGAAAATGCCAGCAAATGTAGAAATAGCTTTGAAAAAGAAGACTTTTGCTCCCATCATGGTAGGACCAAGATGTTTGCTAGAACAGTTGGCATGCCAGGCTTTCCCGGCTGGCAACATGCTCCAGATTGCATGGCCTTTCCCACGGCACAGCCCCGTCTCATTTGCGGGAGATTATCGCTACCATCTGAAGTCCACCCTTGTGCCTCCTGGGCCTGAAGAAACTGGCCTCAACTCTTTCCTCTGCCAGTGGCATTCATGAACATGCATGGATTTCCAACCCACCTCGTGTGGCTGGCTCTTGCCTGGGCTTCTAACCTCTCCCTCCACAGATTGTTTGCATTCTCTCTTAGAGCTGGTGTTTCTCGCACCTCCCAAATTAGTATCATCTGTGAATTTCATCGCTCACTGTTTACCCCGCTTCTCCCTGCTCATTAGCGGGGCTGGAAGAGGAAGATGCTCTCCTTTGCGGCAGGAGAGAGACAGATCTGAGCTGCTGTGAGCCCTGAGGGAGCTGCACCCAGTGCAAGAGCTGTAGGCCTCTGCTGAGATGGAGGCGGCGCCTGCTCTGGAAGAGAATGTCGGCGCTCTTCAGAAGCGGGTTGGGAGGCCGCAGCATCAGCTGAAGGTAAGGAGAGGATCTCCCTGGCCAGGTGTCCTGGCCTTTCTTCTTGTGAGGAGCAGCTCTCCAGGCCTGAGCTGGAGGATCAGAGGCACCGTCACATCCCCCTGCTCCTGTCGGGGAGGCGAGAGGCCGTGTGTCGTGGCTCCTGCCGGGGAGGCGAGAGGCCGTGTGTCCTCGCTCCTTGCTCAGCCCGGAGGCGCCCACTCAGCTAAGAATCTTTCTACCCTTTATGTCTTCATCAGGCCTTAGGTTTTTGTCGTTATATAGCTTGCCACTGTGTCTTTTGTTTTTGTTTGTTTGTTTTTTGAGATGGAGTCTTGCTCTGTCCCCCTCAGGCTGGAGTTCTTGGCTCATTGCAGCCTCCGCCTCCCAGGTTCAAGCAATTCTGCTGCTTCAGCCTCCTGAGTAGCTGGGACTACAGGGGCGCACGCCACCACACCTGGGTAATTTTTGTATTTTTAGTAGAAACGGGGTTTCACAATATTAGCCAGGCTGGTCTCGAACTCCTGACCTCAGGTGATGCGCCTGCCTTGGCCTTCCAAAGTCCTGGGATTACAGGCATGAACCACCATGCCCGGCAGCGACCTGTATCTTAATGCAGTTCTCTCTCGTTTTGAGACAGGGTCTTGCTCTCCCACCCAGGTGGGATCACAGTGGCCCCTTAATGCATTTCTCTCTGACTTTATTTCACTGATGTTAACACAAGGCTTGACAGAAGGTAAAAAAAAAAAAAAAAAAAAATCTTCAAATGTTTGAGTGAAAAGCATCCACTAATAGTTCCACGAATCAACTTGCAGTCAATATGAGACCCGCAGTATTTAAAACTGAGGGGTTTCAGACAAAAGCACAATTTGCATTTAAGTTGGACTGTCCAGTTTTTAAAATGAGGTTATGGCCGGGCGCGGTGGCTCAAGCCTGTAATCCCAGCACTTTGGGAGGCCGAGACGGGTGGATCACAAGGTCAGGAGATCGAGACCATCCTGGCTAACACGGTGAAACCTCGTCTCTACTAAAAATACCAAAAAAATAAATAAATAAAATAAAATAAAATAAAATGAGGTTATATCAATTTCATGATTTTTTTTTTCAAAAACAAAACAGCTTTATTAAAATGTAATTCTCATCCCATGCAGTCCAGCTCTCTCAAGTGTGCATTTCAATGTCTTGTAGGATATTCACAGGGTTGTTCAACCTTCACCACAATCTGATTTTAGAACATTCTCATCACCCCAAAAGAAACCCTACGGCCATTAGTCAGGCTCCATTTTACCCGTAGTCCTCATTCTTTGGCAACCACGGATCTCCTTTCTGTCTCTAGAGATTTGCCTGTTCTGTACATGTCATAGAAATGGAATCATAGGATATGTGGTTTTTCTGGGATTGGCTTCTCACATTTAGCACGGTGTTTTCAAGGTTGATCCAGATGGTAGCATGCATCAGTCTTCATTCCTTTTTATTTCAAGTAATACTGCATTGTGTGAATATATCACCTGTTGCTGTTGGTTGTTTAGATAGCTTCCACTTTTTGGCTGTTATGAATAATACTGCTGTGAACATTTGGGTATATGTTTTTGGGTGAACCTTAGTTTTCATTTCTCTTGAGTACATACTTAGGAGTAGAATTCCTGGGTCACATGGTACCTGTGCTTAAAAATTTGAGAAACTGCCAAACTGTTTTTCTTATGTATTTATTTTTATTAAAAAAGAGACAGGGTCTCACTATGTTGCCCTGGATGGTCTTGAACTCCTACGCCCAAGCCATCCTCCCGCCTCGGTCTCCCAAGTGTTGGGATTACAGGTGTGCACCATTGCACCCAGCCCCAAACTGTTTTTTAAAGCGGCTATAGCATTTCACGTTGCCACTGGCAGTGTGGAGGATTCTAATTTCTCCACATTCTCCTCAGTACTTACTGACCTTCTTTCTGATCTTAGCCATCCTAGTTGGTGTGAAGTGGTATTACATTGCAATTTTGGTTTACATTTCCTTGATGACTAATGAACTTGAGCATCTTTTTACGTGCTTATTAGCCATTTGTATATCTTCCTGGGAGAAATATCTATTCAGATCCCTTGCCCATTTGAAAAATTGGATTGTTAGCCAGGCATTTTGGGAGGTTGAGGTGGGTGGATCACTTGAGGTCAGGAATTTGAGACCAGCCTGGCTAACATGGTGAAACTCTATCTCCCGTAAAAATACAAAAATTAGTCAGGCATGGTGGCACGCACCTGTAATCCCAGCTACTCCAGAGGCTGAGGCAGGAGAATCACTTGAATCTGGGAGGCAGAGGCTGCAGTGAGCTGAGATCACACCAGTTCACTCCAGCCTGGGCGACGGAGCGAGACTCAGTCTCAGAAAAAAAAAAAAAAAAATTGGATGTTTATCTTTGTATTGCTGTCATAAGCATTCTTTCTAGATTCTGGAAACAAATCCCTTATCAGAGCTAATGATTTGCAAACATTTTCTCCCATTTTGTGCATTGTCTTTTTGCTTTCTTGATGGTATCATTTGCAGCACAAAAGTTTTAAATTTTCTGAATTCCAACGTATCTATCTTTCCATTTTGCTCCTGGTTTTGGTATCACATCTAAGAAATCAAGGTCATGAAGATTTATGCCTATATTTTCTTCTAAGAGTTTTATAGTTTTAGCTTTTACATTTAGCCTGTGATTTATTTTATGTTGATATTTGTATATAAAGTGAGGGAGGAGTCTAACTTTATTTGTGTGTGTGTGTAATCTTGAAATCACAAAAATAACTCGGACCCCTTTCTACTAATAGAATGCGCTGTCAGGTTGCATCTGGTGCCCTGGCCCATGTGCACCTCCCAGAGCACCTGAGGGCAAATGAGGTGGTACCTGAGATGTCATTTTGCAAGAGATGTGTGTGAAACTAAGAACTAAGCCACAGAGGGACCAGCTTTGGATCTGAACTGGCAGCATCCCTTTTGCAGCTGCCCATTCCTCTCCCGGGTAGTAAACTGGGGGCACCATTACACTGGGGGGCACTCTGGCCTTTTAAAAAAATATTGAAGGTGAAGTTGAGCCTTTGTGTTCTTGTCCTTGGCAGAACACTGCCTGGAAGACAGCCTACCTCCCGGGTGCTGTTCTGGGTGTCTCGCCTGCATGCCCACAGCATTTAGGGTACTCATGGCACTGCCCCACAGTCCCCTGGCTGCACATTCTCAACAGCCCCAACTCTGCTGGCCTCCCTCTTCCAGCGAGGAGGGTGGAGACAGCAAGGAGAGGATGGAGAGTGTGGGGGAGCAGTGTTGGGAGAGGGAAGCCAGTAGAAGAAGAAGATGGCAGGTGTGGAAGAGAGTGTGGAATAGACAAGGATTTTCAAGGAGCAAAGCAGAGGTAGAAGAGACAGGTACAGGCAGACACTGGACCTGTAATGCTCCTCTTCCTCCTTTCAGTGTCAGGCAAGATGACCAGACCATGGCACCTGTGCGCAGCCATGCTCTTCTCCACCAGGACTGCCCAAGCGGTGCTCATGTGTGTGTCGGGGGCAAATGGGGGCTCCCTGGGTGTGTGTCTTCCTTTCTGGCCCCGGCTTCCCCCTGGTGCCCCTGTGTCTCCCTCTTGCCCAGGTAGCCCTCATGCTGTGGGCATCCACCATGCTCCAGTTCTTCAGGGAGGCCCCCCACCAATCCTCACTGATTATCTGAGCAAGTCCTCTAAATCAGCTGTAGGTTATCCAAGCCAAGTGATGTATTTGCATTTTGGTTTATCAGGCTTCAAGGCTTTCACTTTGAAGGAACCAATGTAAGGGTCTGCAAGAGCCTCACTGGGTTGGGGAGGGAGGAACATAAGGTGGGAGAAGGGATATTTTCTCCTTGTTGCTCCAACTCACATAGGCCTTTCAGTCCCAGCACCTTGCTGTGAACCCAGATGGGCTAAGCGAGTCTGCCAGCCCCTGGGCAGTGGATCTTTCTGATGTGACCCCCCAGACTCCAGTTGCTGCCTTCATCACGAATCTGCCGCAACCCTCCTAGAGTTGAACGAGGATCCAGGACACTAGGGCTTCAGCCCTGCTGAGTCACAAGCCACCTGTGTGACCTTGGGAATTAACTTGCCACCACCAGGCCTCATCTGCTTGGACAACATGAGAGATTCAAACTGGACCCTTCCCCTTCCCCAGCCCCCAGTCTGATTCCCATGACATCATTTTCCAGGCAAAGCTGATTGCCCTTGATTCCGCATTGGGTATCCACAGCCAGTTCCTATTCCTGTGCGGATAGCTGTACCTTTCTCTTCCTCCATTGGCAGGGTCTCTGGGGCCTGCTCCCCTGTAACCCTTTAGATCTGTCAGGAGAGCCAGATGCTGGGCTCACATCTAGCTCAGCCTCTTACTAGCTCTGTGAAGTTGGGTAATTCATAAAACTTACCCTGCCTCAGTTTCCCCATCTTTAAAAGGGGGATGATAGAAGGCCCCTCCTAGGGTTGTTGTGTGGATTAAATGAGTTGATCTTAAAGCTCGATGAACGGTGCGCATGGTAAGGGTATACACATGAGTTCCCATGACCGCTACTGCCATGTTCTCTCTGTTCCCTGCCAATCCCTGTGTACTCTGGAGGTGTTGCAGAGAGTGTCCAATCACATTGCAGTCTTCTCCCTATACCCCCTTGTGAACCCGAGTTTCTAAAGATGGAGTCTGCTCTTTGTCACATCTCCTCTCTGATCTCCCTGGTCTCTGTCCTCCTCCCTGGGTCTTCAGTCCATACAGGGACATACAGAGGTCAGACCTGGGGCCTCAGTCTTGACAAGTCTCTGGCCCAGAAATCTGCTTATTTAAAACCAGTCCTTCCACACCTACACAACCACTCTTTAGCCCATAGTTTTAAAAACCTTGCATTGCAGACGGACTCGGTGGCTTACACCTGTAATCCCAGCACTTCAGGAGGCAGAGGTGGGTGGCTTGCCTGAGCTTAGGAGTTTGAGACCCACCTGACCAACATGGTGAAACCCCATCTCTTCTAAAAGTACGAAATTCCCTGAGCCTGGTGGCATGTGCCTATAATCCCAGCTACTCAGGAGGCTGAGGCAGGAGAATTGTTTGAACCCGGGAGGTGGAGGTTGCAGTGAGGCGAGATTGCGCCGTTGCACTCCAGCCTGGGTGACAGAGCGAGACTCCATCTCAAAAACAAGCAAACAAAAGAACCCTTGCATTGCAGGTTATAGCTACACACGGTAGACCACGCAGTGAGGTTTCCCACAGTCTTTCTCTCTCCTCCGTTCTCCCCATTCTCCTCTGCCTACTCTTTTATTACATCTAAACTGTGGGATGGCAGATTATTTTAAATTATTTGTTTTGTATTAGCTTATAAATGATATATATTTGTAAATGTGGGGAACACAGAATATGAGATTAAATAGAAATAAAAATTGGTGTTTTATCTACTAATCCTACAAGGGGAAATACATTTACATACGAACAATGACATGATTTAATAGTTTAAAGAGATTTAGTTAATAGAGCATCTTAAGTGACAAGTTTTAAGAGAGAAGTTAAATGTGGTTATTTGACAATGATCGTAGTTTTAATCAATTTCACTTCGGTGATCTTTTATTTCTCGCATAGTGAACAAGTGTTCAACATACTCTCAGTCATTTCTACTTCTTGCATCACCTTCTCTCTGGACCAAAATGTTGCTAGGAAAATCAGTTTTGTTGTCAAATGCTGAATTAAGCAAATTTATAACAACATCTTCATTGCAAAACTTCTCAGAGCCTTTAATTGCTAATATAATTGCCTAAGAAGGCAAGACTGTGTGTGGCATTACCCAAACACGACTATGCAACAATCCTATATGAAAACAAAAAGAAAGAAGTATGTTTTAGCATCTTTCTAGGAGTCAGGGTTCCTTGGCATTCCATGTGGGAAACCCATTTTTATGTTAAGCCACCAAATGGTTCATTTCACATCCCAAAGCCAATAGCAGAGGCGTGGTACCATGTATGGTGTGGGGCTGAGTGGAGAGCAGCTTGTGGCTGTTACTGATCTCTGGGAAGCAAATCTAGGGTGAAATAGAACGCTGGATGTGGCCTGGAATGCAGGGGTTCCCATTAACTCGGCGAGTTTGGTTACTTACAGCTGAGGCCATTTCCCTGCCTATAAACCAAGGATAAGATCTGCCTCCCAGGGTTGTGAAGAATAAACATTACTTACGAAAGTGCTTAAATATAAATGCTCTCGACAAGTGATTTAAAGGAGTTGGTTAGTATAGGAACAGACCCCAAAATTGTAACCTTGCTAATATTGTGTTTTATCAACTTGACTTAGGCTTAGTGCCCCAGAATTCCCACACCTCTCCAACTGGGCGCATCACAGCCTGGCCCGTGGACCTCCTGGTGAGGAGCAGAGAAGTGCCAGCTCTGCAGTGCCCAGCCCCTCCCCAGCCCACTCTGGGACCCACTCCCATTTGCACTGGGAGGCCGACTGCACCAGGACACTCCCTGCCGGGCCATGAGAGCTGCTGCTTGCCTGCACGGCCCATCAGAGTGGGTTGCTATAAAGCCTGGAGATCCCTCAGCATTCCCTCTCTCTGCACATATTCACTTCCCCTATGACCTTTTGCCCTGTGTCATAATGCAGCAGGAAAGCCCTCGTCAGAAGCCAGGGCCATGCCCTCGAACTTCTCAGCCTGCAGAACCATGAGCTAAATAAACCTCTTTTCTTTATAAAGTATCCAGTGGCAGGGTTTTTTTGTTTGTTTGTTTTTGTTTTTTTTTTTTTAAATAGCAACACAAAATGGACTAAGGCAGGGATTTTTAAGAAACAAAAGTGACTGCTTTTGCTGTAAGCAGGCATTTAAGTTCAGCATGTGGAGCAGCTTTAGTGACGGCAAAACTGTTGGAGGCAGGGAAATAAGTCCCTTGGCTGGCAGTGCGAATCTTTGCTGGCCTGGTCCCTCTAGCACCAAGACTGTTCTTGACTCCACCAAAGAACCAAGGGTGAATCCTAGAACTGTAGGCTATATCTGATCCCACAGCATCACTCTTCCTGCATCTAGAGAGTTCCCTGCACATTCCTATAGGTAGAATGTGTACATAAACAATGACAGGTGCAGACAGGCGAGCCCACTAATTATCACCATCTGGATGAATAGACTGAAGTAAAAAAAAAAAAAAAAAAAAACCTATGTGATGGAATTTTCTCCTCTTTGTTTTCTTATTTCTGGTGGCTTAAATATTGTGTTTGGTTTAAATACAGACATGATCCGACCACAAACATTATGGGCGGAAAAGCCAACACAGCCGACTCCATAGAGAGACTGTTGCTTTCAGGTATGAAATAAAAATAGTGTTTGCTGCATCTCCAGGTGTTCCTGTCTCTTCTTGGCACGTGTCACCTCACTCCTCCGTAGGACTTCTCTGGCTAGTTTACTCCCATTTCAGAGAGGAGTAATTGGCAGAGGAGAGTTTAAAAGGCTCAAGGTCACAGCCAATAAGTGACAAAGTTGGGAAGAAAACCCACATGGCACATATTAGCTACAAGCAGGTCTAGCCTTGGTTCCTGAACCCAGAGGCAGGACTGGGAAGAAGGACTGGGTTCATGGCCCCCTAAATAAAGGAAGTGTGAAGGGAAGTCTGGGCCACTGGGCTAGTCTTTGTTCTGATGATGAAGAAGGAGCATTTGAAAGGTAATCATCTGTACCAAGTGCGTTCCACTCCTGTGCTGTGTCTCCTGGCCCTTGGATACTAGGTGTCTCTGCCCTCGTGGCTAACAGGTGGGAGAGAAAGTGCTGAGTTCAGCTGCCAGGACACCCTGGGGACAAGTGTCCCTGATCCACGGGACCCCTTCAGCATTTGGGAAGATGAGATTTTCATCTTGAACATCTGGTGTTGGCAGATTGGCAGGCTTTACACTGTATCTCTGGGGGTCTGCACCTGGCCTCTCCCAGGGTCTGGAAGATGGTGGAGGTGAGACCGACCTCATCCTTGGGAAGTAAGTGAGTGTCAGTGGCCTGCTTGCCTCTTTTTTTTTTTTTTTTTTTTGCAGCCTGGGATGAGAACCAGGGCTGGTGCAGCTGTGGGGTGCTGGCAATGCCATTCTTGTCTACTAAGCACTGTGGATGCCATTGTTATCCACAGGGCACTGTGGCACTTGGAGATGAAACAGATGAAGTCCCTGCCTCCCCCGTCGAACTTCCCAGGGTAATGCTGGGCTGGAGGACACAGGGTCTGGGCCTGCTCAGGCAGGTTTTGTGGGAGCAGAGGGCAGAAAGGTCCTTTTGCTGCTGGGGGGACATGGCTGAGGCAAGGTAAGGCAGAGGTGAGGCAGAGGCAATGGGCCTCTCTAGGCCTCTAGAACCAGACTCTGCAATGTCTGGAGCATGGTACCCCCCCACCCCAGGTGACTTATGGAATCTCTTTAGCTTCTTTTACATCTCTGTGACTTTTGCAGGGTTCAGATGGCATAAAGCTGTTGGACTGGCCAATTTCTTGGAGTCTCTTTTTTTCTGTGGGCAGGGTTGGCACCAGGTAACTCCCTATGAAAGCAGAAGCATCTCTTCTGCCACTGGTCTCTTTCGAGGTCAGGTCTTGGAGCCTTGTTAAAGG
Source organism: Rhinopithecus bieti (assembly GCF_001698545.2). NCBI lineage: Eukaryota > Metazoa > Chordata > Mammalia > Primates > Cercopithecidae > Rhinopithecus > Rhinopithecus bieti. The sequence continues at coordinate 742,626 of NW_016808004.1, read as the reverse complement.
GCAAATGCCATCTGGCAATGTTATTATTTGTAATGCCTTAGTTCCTCTACAAAGTGAATTTGCTACTTCCCTACCAGGACCCTGGGAGGACGAGACTTGGGACAGGTCCTGTGTTAGTGAGATGGGAGGTGGAGGAAAGGGAGCCGGGAAGGTACCCTGGCCATGTGCCCTGTTCCTAGTGGAGAAAGGGAATTTGCTAGAGGACCTGGGCAGATGGTCAGCTGGTCTGGAAGAGTCCTCACACCTTGTGGGTAGTTCCCAGTGTCTGCCCTTTGCGGGGACCAGGTCGCTGTGCCTATACCTTCTTACTCACCCCTACACCAAGGCCTGTTGGGCAGGATCCCTGCCACTCCTCACCCCTGCCTCCTGTGCACCATCTCTTGCCACGTCTGCCTCAGTCACCAACCCTAGCCTCTGTGCCTGAAGCCCTGCTCTCTACAGTTGTGACCCTCCTAGGATATGGGAAAGTGGACGCAAGGCTCGAGCAGCCAAGGAACTCTGGGGTCTTCATTTGTAAACATAGGTGGCTTCGCCCCTCATCTTCACCTTGGGATGTGGCAACAAAGGCTCATTGATCTCTCTCTACTTTTCTCCTCCATAGAAGAAATCAGACAGGATGTAAGGATGAGGCTGGGCACAATGACTTATGCCTATAGTCCCAGCTGCTTGGTAGGCTGAGGTGGGAGGATCACTTGAGTCTAGGAATTTGAGGTGAGCCTGGACAACATAGCATGACCCCATTTCTAAAAAAAAAGAGAGAGAGAGAGAGAAATGTGAGGATAGAACTAATTTCCCTCACCCCCACCCTGCATATTGTAAAGGACAGAGGAACTGGCCACCAATGTTCCTGCCAGCATGAGTCCTTGGGCCTTATCATGACATGTGGGCCAAAGAGGAATTTGAGTGTCAGAAATGTGTAGATTTTGTAAATTTGGTTAGTTGTTAGTTACCTCTTCTGACATAACAAACAGGGTAAGCCAGGCAGTTGGAAGAAAAGGCATTTTAAAATAAGGGAAGATGCCACTGTCTGTTGAACTAGGGTTGCATTACACAGAAAGGAACAGATCGGCTCTTGCATTGAAGCAGATGGGATTCTGGGCTAAGCCCAGAATTGGGGTGAATCTCTGCATAAGTAAGTGTACCAGTGGTGAAGGCAGAAGGACAAGCCACAGCACCCCCGGTGGAAACTGCCATCTCATTAGATGCCAGCCATGGGGAAGACAAGCATGCAGTCACCCCAGGTCCCTCTCCTGGTCCTGAGACAAGAAGCTTGCACTTTCGAAAGGACCAGTCAGAGTTAGGAATGTAGTGGGTGGCTGTAGGGTGCTGCAGAGTTGAGCTGCACCCCCAGTACACCATAGAGGCCAAGTGTAATGAAGAAACTAAGCTTACCCCTAGAGAGGTCTGGTCTTTGCCTTCTGCTACTGGGAGGTGACCCCTAGGCCCTTGGGATGTCCTGCCCAGTAAGAGTGTCTTTGTTACATGGGCACCTTGGCCACACTGGACAATGTGACTTATGCTGGGGGCTTTGGGCCAGCTGGTATCCACTTGACCTCTGGAGGGGTTAGAGATTAAAAATCAGCCACATAGGAGGTCAACCATGGAGCCCCAATAAAAACTCTGGACGCCAAGGCTCAGGTGAGGTTGGTAGTACTCCATACATATGTCACATACTGTTGCTTGGAGCAGTTAACACCATGCATGACTCCATGGGGAGAGGGTGATTGGAGCCTCCAGTGTGGAATTCTCCTGTAATCTTCCTTATGGCATCTTCCCTTGGCTAATTTTAATCTGTATCCTGTAGCTGTAATAAACCATAACTGTGAACATAACAGCTTTTAGTGAGTTCCATGAGTCTGTCTAGTAAACTATCAAACCTATGGGTAGTCTTGAGAACCCCTCAACCCTTGCAGTTGGTGTCAGAATCAAGGGTGATCTTGCGGATGACTGAGATGCCTGTTTCTTCAATTACACAGGTGGGTAGAATCATTTACCACCTGAACGCCTTTTTAATGCTGACTTATCTGATGAAGCTAACTGACCATGAACAGAGAAACTAGACTGAACATGAGAATCTAGGAAACAGTGCTTGGGACACAGACTTTTAGCAGCAGGCATCACAGAAGCTCCCCATGTGATGGGCCTTGGGAGCCTCCAGTGTGGTAACTACCTGAGCAAGCTGGGCTCTGGTGGAAGAACTCACTGCTCCCAGGATGAAGAGAAATCCTAAGTGAAATATGCAAGTTATGATGACCACAGTAGGTTCTTGTTTGAGGGGGGACTGATTTCCCTGTTGAAATGGGCACAGCATCTGGGTGGAATAGGGGTGGAAAGATGGGTTGGTAACAGGGAGTCAGAGAAGGAACAGATGATGAGTCAGAAGCCTAGGATTTTGATCCTAATATTGCTGCAAACTGGTCATGACCTTGGGGAGGTTAATGATATTGTGGGTCTCCTTATTTGGTGCCTTGAATGTGGGAGCCCATATAGTTGATGGGGCTATGGGGATATATTCAAGTAGGATCATGGAAGAGAATGTACAATTGGGTACCTTCTCTGCCAAAGGCATGCTGGGACTTGACTTAATGGAATAATCAGGGTTTTCCAAATAAAAAACATAATTTTGTTGCATTTTTTTTTCCTTGAGACAGGATCTTGCTCTGTCACCCAGGCTGGAGTGTAGTGGCACAATCATGGCTCACTGCAGCCTAGACCTCCCAGGCTCAAGAGATCCTTTTGCCTCAGCCTCCCTAATAGCTGGGACCACAGGCACTCACATACAACTAATTTTTTTTTTAATTTTTGTAGAGATGAGATCTTGCTATGTTGCCCCGGCTGATCTCCTGGCCTCCAGCAATCTTCCCATCTCAGCCTCCTAAGTGCTGGGATTATAGGCATGAGAAACTGTGTCTGGCCCAATTTTGTTGCATCCTTGAGGCAAAATTTCTCCTTCTTCAAGAAACCTCAGTCTTTGCTACTAAGGCCTTCAACTGATTGGAGGGGGCTCCCCCACATCATGGAGGGTAGTCTGTTTTGGTCAAAGTCTACTGAATTAAATTTAATCACATTTAGAAAATTATTTAAAATCATAAAATTCACAGCAACATTCAGAGTGGTGTTTGACCAAACAGCTGGGCACCATAACCTAGGCAGGTTGACACGTGAAATCCACCATCACACTCTTTCATTTAATGCCCACAGCAACAATGCAAAGCTGGCAGCATTAGGAATCCGCAGTGCCGAGGCTGGATCTGAGGCGGCTATGGCTTCATCTTCTCATGGTACCATGCTGTATCTTGTAGATGATCCTGAAGATTTCACAACAGGGAGACTTCAACTCTTTGTGACTCTCTTTTTCCCCCTGCAACTATCTTTATTGTGGTTGACTCAACATAAGATGCTATCATAATCAGCAGAATTATAAAATTGCACCGGAGGTACCAAAATAGGCCATTTACCATGGATAATGACCCTCACATCATCAAACGTTAAAAATACACATGAAAGTTGTACAGTCTAGACATTTATAAAATACATAGCTAAAAAGAAGATATGGGGTTGCCTCTTTGGGAGGCTGAGGCCGGCAGATTACTTGGGCTCAGGAGTTTGAGACCAGCCTGGGCAACATGGCAAAACCCTGTCTGGACAAAAAAATTACACAAATTAGCCAGGCGTGGTGACATGTGCCTGTAGTTCCAGCTACTTGGGGGGTTGAGGTGGGAGGATCGCTTGAACCCAAGAAGTCAAGGCGGCAGCGAGGTGGGACCACACCACTGTATTCCAGCTTGGGTGACAGGTAAGACTCTGTCTCCAAAAAAATAAAAAAAAGATATGGGGTTCCACAAGGAGGATTATATTACACAGTTAATACATGCAAATTAAAGAGCCATCCATGGAGAAGCCACAATGGCACAAAACTTTTTTTAAAGCAACCACAGATTCTATTTTTTCTAGTGTTCCTACCACAAAAGAGCTCCCAGTGTTGACCCCACCTCCCTTTTTGTTCCTTTGCTTCTTTTTAACAGTCAGTGTAACGACGACAAGTCCTTGCATGGGCAAGTGACACACAGGTGGCCAAGGTGGCCACAGCCACACCTGAAGATACATTTTCATCACTCCAATACCCCCTTTTCAAAGCAAGGTCATGATCTGCCAGTAGCCATAGCCTTGGCATTGTGTCTCACTCTGACACTTACCAGCTACTTTGTAACCTCTAAGTTTGAATCTCTGCTGAATGGTTCCGGGAAAGCCACCATTCCCTTAACAAAGTCTAGAAGACATTTGTGAGGTACCAGGCATTGGTAAGGACTGAGGCTAAATATGACTGAGACACAGACCTGTTTGAGTTGCTCGGTGTAGCCAATCTTGAGAAGATTATGGTACAATGAGCAAATGTTTGGAAAGTGCTTTTCATATTGTGAAATGTAAGCTCTAAGTTTTCACACGTTCATTGTAGACACTGATTGTGCACACTTCCCATGAGCCGATAAAAATGATATAGTTGGCTTCATTGTCACCGTGGTAGTGACTACACATTGTGTTATTGTCAGCATTTATTTGCTTAAAGTTTTAAGAGGTATACTAATTGCTTAACCACTTGTAAAATCTAAGGAAACTCAGAAGAAATGCTAATGAAAAATGTGAACTGAGACTCCACAAAGATTTTCACCAAAGAAAGGAAAGAAAGATTAGGAATGAGGGGGTGTCATTAGGCAGGATTGATTTTTTTAATGCCAGATGCTAAAAATCAAACTTTTACGAGTGGGGAGAAACACGGTGTGGAAAATGCTGCGACTGTGAACCTGAAGACTCCTCTCATGCCCCCATAACTCGTATTCCACTTGGGAAAATGCGTTTTTCTAGGAAGATAAGTTCTGTAGTTTAGTCATCCCATGATTGGAGAGGGAAGGGGGCAAATTTCTGCCATCCATTCATCACCTGTAGTGTCACAGATGATTCGTTCTCAGGAAAGTTATATTTGGGCCCAAGGGTTGAAATTAGAAAAATAATGTTTTCACCCTGAAATGTATGAATAAATAAAACATATATTTTGCCCACGTAAAAGGATTATTATTCCTTGACCAGTGATTTTAAAGATACACCGATGGCAAGAAAATTAGTTTTCTCACTTCACATAGGCTCTAAAATAAAAGTGACCTGGAATTAAAACAAACAAACAAACAACCCGAATGGTACCCTGGAAGCCTAAATTTTGGCCTAGGAAGAGATCAAGGACAGTCTTTGTTCAGATGTCTTTTTAGCAACTATTTAGCATTCATATCCCCAATACTCTCCAAAAAGCTAGTTAAGTCTATTCCCTTTAGTTTAAAAAAAGTCTGTAACTGAGCTTTTAAAAAAAATATTTAAAGTTAAGAACCAAAATAGACTATGGACAAATAAGTTTTTGTTCATGTTCTGCCCCTACTTCTTTTTTCTGGGCCTCAGTTTCTTTATCTGTAAAATGGAGAGGTTGGAAATGTGTAGGTTTAATCTCTTCCTGTTCCTTCCAGATTCCGGAAATCACAGATTCCTCACATCATGACCTTTCCCCAGTGCCACTTAGATTGCTCAGGCCAGCGAAGCTGGGGAAATCACAGTTCATTTCATGAGCTCTGCCTGGAACCAAAGCTTTTTACTCTGCTTCCTCTCAGCAGGCCCTGGCTGTGCCCAGACTAGTGTGGGCAGGGATGGTAGGCAGGATTCTGGGGCCAGGCAGGGTCCGAGGGCTTACCTTCATCCCTGGGAAGTGCCTCAGAGACAAACATTTGGTGAGGAGGCAGGGGGATGTGTGGGAAAGGGGTTGCTATGGCAACCCCTGAAATGTGCAGGCTCCAGACCAGTTGCCTGCCCCCTCTGGCCTGGTGCTGCTCCTAGAGGTCTTTTCGGATGGTAGGGGAACAAATGTTGGGAGTTACATGGGGATCTGAGTGCATTCCCAGAAATCCTCCTGCAGCCCCCAGCCTCACTACGGCTTCCAGAGGGGGGATCCAGCGCCAAGACACCATATAGCACATGCAAGCATGCTGCAGCCAAGAAACGGCTTCTCTGTGCCTCACAGTCTGTCTACAAGGCCCAACTTGAAGCCCACCTGCTCCCTTCCTCTGGGCCCCTCAGTATGTTTGTCAGCACTGATGTGCATTATTTGTGTGTAAGTATTCATAAGGTTTCTCAGCTGTTGAAGCCTGAACGTCAACAGAGTAGTTAGCCTCGGTATAAACTGTTTACATGGTAAGTCACGTGTTTATGCATCAGTAGCATCAGAAGAAATTGCTGGAGGGGGCAGAGAGATCTGTGCTCCTGCATAAGCTATGGATAAACGAGGGGAGGGGAGGTCAGCGTGGGACTCACCCAGAGAAGCCAGGGAGCTGAAGGAGAGAGAGAGAAAGTGGGAGGGAGTGGAGAGAAGGGAAGGGAAGAGGGGGAAGAAAGAGGGTGTGTGGAGAGAGGGAGAGGAGGGAGAGAGAGTGAGATTGAATCGTGAGATAAAAGATTAGCTGATGCTTTGGAAAGGAGGTAAGAAAATTAGCGGCAAAGACAGGTACAATTTAATTAGGCAAAAATTACATGTAAACAACACTTCCTAGCTACAGGAAGGAAACGATTTTGGTTTTAGTTCCTGAGCACTGGGGTCTCCAGGTCTCCTGTGCAGGGCGGGCTCTCTGCGTTTTTCTCTGAAGCCCCTTGCAGACCCTGTCTGCTGCTGTCTGCAGTGGCTGGGGGGAACTGTAATCCGCTTGAAATTCATGAACAAGTCCTCAGAATGGCCTCAACTGCTCCCTTTACTCTTCAACCACAAGCCTGTTCCTGCTGAAAAGATTTCTATTCTCTCAGCCTCTCTGCTGCCATGGAGCTGTCAATGCCAGCAGCTGTTGGGCCAGGGTATTCGTACACATGTGAGTTCATCACAGTTTGGTGCGTGCGTGGCCGAGCTGGTGCCAGCTTGGTTCGTCTTCTTCCATTCTGTTCCTTCGGCTTTTTTCTCAGACTCCCTTGCTTGGAAGAAAGTTCTGGCAAGAGCCTATACGTATGATATGAAAACAAGATTCTGTGTATGCTATATATAGTTGTGCACAGGTGTTACATAAGAAATTCATGTGCTATGGGTGTGAAACGTGGTCAGAAGACCCAGATGCATAAATCTATTTATTCACAGCCACATGCATTTGTTTGCAAGTAACCTGGTGGTCCCGGTCCTGGTCTAGAGAATTACTTAGGACCATTCAAAATGAACCATACTTGTCAACATGTTCGAAAAGCCAATTAATGAAAAAAGAAAATGTCAAGTTGCTTCCAAATCATCTAAGTAATATTTTTTTAAAATGTTCCCAATGAAAGTTATTTATGAGATAGTTCCTATCATTTTACACACAGAAAGCTTTAATGGCTGTTGTCTGTGGGGGAAAAAATTCAGATTCTGGCTGGTCATTCAGGGTGCTCCACTGTCTGCACCTAGGATTATTCATCTTTAAGACTATGTTTGCCCCTGCTCCTGCCACAGAGCTTATTTTTTATTGTATCTTTTGACCATGTAAAAACATCAGTTTCTTGGACGCATATCATTGACCAGTTTGCAGATGGGCCAAGGCTGAGAGGGATAATAAACTTATTTATTCAACTAATGTTGAACACCTAGGCTGAGCTGGGCTTGGTTCTACCCCTGGGCATGCAGCAGGGAAGGAAACAAAGCCCCCCTGTTCTCATGGAAAGCTTGTATGCTAGTGGGGAGACAGACCCATGTTCTGGAGGGGTAAGTGTTATGGAGAACCATCCTGACTGCAGAAAGGTGGCCTCTCCAAGAAGGTGGTCTGTGAGAGGAGACCTGTATAAAATGAAGGGGAGCATCTGCTGAGATTCAGGAGACGGGTGTTTTTGGGCAATAAGAGCAGCAGATGCAAAGTCTCAGAGGCAGGAGTATGCTGAGAATATTTGTGCAGCAGCAAGGAAGCCACATGTGGCTGGGGTGGAGTGAGTGAGGGCAAGAATGGGGGGAGGCAAGGGCAGGGAGGCAGCTAAGGCCAGATCGTGCAGAGCATTCTGGCCATGGTCATGATTTGGGATTTTACTCTGAGTGACATAGGATGCCACTGGCCGGTTTTGAGCAGACAAGAGGTGTGATTGACTGTGTCTCATGTGATGACTCTGGTTGCCACCTGCAGAGAAGGCTACTGTGAGGGTCAAGGGCAAAAGCTGGGAGACCAGTTAGGCAGTTATTCTAATAATCTAGATTAGGACTGCGATGGTTTAGACTAGCTGAGTGATAGAGGTGGTGAAAATAGTAGGATTCCGATGATACTTCGCAGGTAGAGTTGCAAGAATCTGTTATGGAATCAGATATGGAATGGAGAGGGGAGTCAGTAATTCTAAGAATTCTGGACTAAGCAATCAGGAACATTGGGACTAGAACCATTATTTATTGAGATGGGGAGTAGTCTGGGGAGGGGTGGAAAACCAAGGGTTCTATTTAAATAGGTTTAAATGAGGCCATCCATTGTGCTATGAAGATATTTAATAGGCAATTGTATTTATGAGTCTGAAATTCTGGGGAGAAGTTAGGACTTGAGAAATCATGTTGGGAGCTGTTCAGATGACTTTAGAGAGTGGGGGTAGGTAAAGAAGGGAGGAAGTCCAAGGATCCAGCAAAGAGTGAGAAGGAATGGCAAACGGAACAGGAGGAAACCGAGAGAGGGGTCTTCCTCTGAAGACAATGAAAGAAAGCATACCTGGGAGGAGGGAATGACCGACTCTGTCATTCTGTCATGTCATCACGGGAGGTCACTGATGGCAGTTTCAGTTGAGTGGCCCAATTGAAAGCCTGATTATAGTGGGTATTATGGATTGAAAATTGTATCCCCCAGAATTTATGGGTTGAAGCCCTGACTTCCACGTGATGGTATTTGGAGATGAGGGCTTTGTGTGCTGCTCCCACTGCTGCCTACACAAGTGGAGGAAAGGCCACGTGAAGATACAGAGAGAAGGTGACTGTCTGCAAGCCGGGAACAGAGCCCTCACCAGAAATTGAATGTGCTGGCACCATGACCTGAACTTGCAGCCTTCAGAACTGTGAGACAATAAATGTTTGCTGTTTAAGCTGCCCAGTCTGTGGTACTTTTTATGGCAGACTGAGGAGACTAATATGGTGGGCTAGGAGACAATGGAATAAAAGTGGCAACAGCTGGAATTAACAGATTTTGCTGGAAGAGTGTGATCAGGAGAGTTAGGAGAAAACATTGCTATATTCAGAATTTTCGCTTAGAAAGTTCCTAACGATTATGATCAGTTTAGTGGGAATCCACACGTTTGTTTGCTTGTTGGTTTGTTTTGAGGCAGAGTCTCATTCTATTGCCCAGGCTGGAATGCAGTGGCGTGACCATGGCTCACTGCAACCTGCATCTCCCAGGCTCAAGTCATCTTCCCATCTCAGCTTCCTGAGTTGCAGGGACCACAGGCACATGCCACAATGCGTGGCTAATTTTTTAATTTTTTTGTAGAGATGAGGTCTCGCTATGTTGCCAGGGCTTGTCTTGAACTCCTAGGCTCAAGCAATTCTCCTGCCATGGCCTCCCAAAGTGCTGGGATTATAGGTGCACCATTGCACTTAGCCCCACATGTAGGTTTAAATGGTAAAGTTTTTATGTGCAGGATTTGAAAGATGTGACTTCACAGAGTTCATGAGAAAAGGCCTGGGATTTATGGCCCTTCATGCAATATGAACAATTGCACAACGAGGATGTCAGAAAGGCCACGTGGACCCTGGCTTTGGCTCCTGGAAGAAGCAGAGCATCTGGAGCAGTGGAATTACAGTGTCCCTAAGGGTCACCCTGCTGGAACATGATGAGTATGTTACTATGCTGAGCCCTATGCTTATAAAAGAGAAGGGTAAACCAGAGCACCTTTGGAGAAATTTTCCAATAGTAAAAATCTACTGAAGAGTGAAAGGTGTTCAGCTTGGAGAAGACCCAGGAGGGAGAGATCTGTCTTCAACCGTTTGAAGCTTGTCACATGGAAGAGAGCTCATACTTGCTTTTACAAATTGAGTATAGAAGGTAAGGGAGAAGTGTTTCAGTTATCTATTTCTGGGTGATGAACTGCCCTGGAAATGGAGTGTCACAATTTTGTAGGTTGGCTAAGTGGTACTTCTGCTGGTTTTGTTTTACCTGGGCTGACATGACTACACTCCCATTGTGATTGGCAAGGCTCTGGGCTCAGTTGAGTCCCTTGAACCATGAGGCCTTTCATTCTCAAGGAGGAAAATTTGGGCTTCTTTTGAATGGTGATGGCTGTGAGCCAAGAGTCTAAGCCCCCAAAACAGGACTTACAAGCCTCTGCTTGCATCATGTTTGTTCCATTAGCTAAAATGAGTTGTATGGGCAAGCCTGTTGGTCAAGGTTGCAGACAACAGAAAGTTATTGATTCCACAGATGTGATTCAGTGGGGACCATTAGTGTAAAATCTACCATTGAGATATTTCAACTCAATATAAGAGAGAACTTTTAAGCAACTATAGCCATGCAATTAGCTACCTTGCGGAATAGTTGGTTCCCTGGTAGTAGAGATATCCCAACTTGAATTCATGTGTTCATTCTGCCACTCATTTAAGCATTTTATTAAATACCTATGTTGTGTGAGACACTGGGTTACCTACTATGGAGAATAAAAGATGGCTAGAATAAGGTCTGTGAACTTATGACTTTTACAGACCACTGAGAAAAATGGGGGTGAGGGAAGGAGTTATTGAGAGAGACTTGTAGGTAAAGTGCAGTGGGAGAGCAGAGAAGAGAGAGAACTTCTAGATGGAGTCGGGGTATGGAAAATAGAGGTGGTCACTAACATCTTTACAGAAGAGATAATTTAGCAGAGGAAAGGGAAATCAACTAATTCCCAATGAGCTCTACTGTGTGCCAGGCACAGTTCCAAGCTCTGTATGAATGTTTCACCCTTTAATCTTTATGACAACTGCATCATTCCCATTTAACAAGTGAGGACACTGGATCTCAGTATGTTTACACAAGAATTGTCAGACCTAGAACTTAAGTCTTGCTCTGGCTGGTCCATGGTATATTCCTTGCAGGAAGCAAGGCTGTCTCCATAACATTACCATCTGCATTACAATTAAAAAATTTGAAAGTACTTCATATACAAAAGCTCATCCAAGTTGGTTTTTACAGTATGAGGAAACTGTTATCCTCATTTTATAACTGAAGAAACTGAAACTCAGAGATGTTGATTCAGACAGAGAGGGGGCTTTTGTGTTAACTCTTCTCTCTGCCTGGAATGCTGTTTTCCACAACTACGTGGTTGGCTCCCTCCTGTGATTCAGATCTCAGCTTGAATGTCACCTGCTCAGAGAAGTCTTCCCTGATCACCAAGCCCAATATGGCTCCCAAGTCTTTGACTCTCACGTCATCCTATTTAAATTCTTTGTGTAGCACTTGTTACTGTTTAGATGATCTGTTTTTTTCTTTTCTTTTTTAAATTTCCTCAATTGATGATTGCCAATTTCCCCAGCTAGAAAGTGAACTTCATTAGTAAAATATTTCAATTTTTTTTGTTTTTCAATGCTCAGCTTGATTGTAATTCCACAAATCAGATATGCATGTTATACTTTATGTAGTCATATTTCTTTTTATTTTCACACATTTACTATTTATATTGCTTAATAGTCATTCTTATATTTCACCATTTTTTCTAGTATCATTTTTCCTCTTCCTAAGGTACATATTTTAGTTCAGATATTCCTTTAGTGGAGGATTGTTGTGATGAACTTTTTGTATGTCTGAGAATAGCTTCATTTTTCCTTTTTTCTTGAAATATAGTTTCCATGCATATATTTAATACAGTTCTCAGTTGGCAGTGATATTCTTTTTTCTTTCTTTCTTTCTTTTTTTTTATTGAGAGGGACTCTCGCTCTGTCACCCATGCTGGAGTGCAGTGGTGTTATCTCAGCTCACTGTAACCTCCGCCTCCTGGGTTCAAGCTATTCTCCTGCCTCAGCCTCCCCAGTAACTGGGAATATAGGCACGTGCCACCACCCCCCAGGTAATTTTTTTTTTGTATTTTTAGTAGAGACAGGGTTTCACCATGTTGGCCAGGATGGTCTCCATCTCCTGACCTCATGATCTTCCCACCTCGGCCTTCCAAAGTGCTGGGATTACCGGCGTGAGCCATCATGCCCGGCTGACAGTGATTTTCTCTTAGCGTTTTGAAGATGCCATTTTACTATTTTCTAGCTTTCATTGTTGCTGTGGAGGTCAGCTGTCAGTCTAATCTTTGTAATCTCGATTCCTTGAGTAGTGCTTTCCCCTCTTCTTTAAAAAACTCCCTGGCTGTTTCTAGGATCTTCTTTTTGACTTTGGTTTTCTGCAATTTTATTATGATGTGTCTTGCTTGGAATTGGTTGGATTCCCTGAAACTGAGAAGCAGTGTTGATAGGTTTGGCTGTGTCCCCACCCAAATCTCACCTTGAATTATAATGATCCCCACATGTCAAGGGTGGGGCCAGGTGGAGATAATTGAATCATGGGCGTGGTTTCCCCCATACTGTTCTTGTGGTAGTGAATAAGTCTCACAAGAACTGATGGTTTTATAAATGGAAGTTTTCCTGCACAGATTCTCCCTTACCTTCTACCATGTAAGATGTGTCTTACTTCCCCTTTGCTTTCCACCATGATCATAAGGCCTCCCCAGCCATGTAGAACTGTGAGTCAATTAAACCTCTTTTCTTTATAAATTACTCAGTCCTGGGTATGTTTTTATTAGCAGCATGAGCACAATCTAATACAGACATCAACTCTGAAAAATTCGAAGCCATTATTTTTTCAAATATTTCTTCTTCCTTTTTCTCTCTATTTGCATCTTCTGGGACCCCAATTATACTTGTGTTGCATCTTCTCATTCTTTCTTTCCTGTCTTTTTATCCCTTATTTATATTTTTCACCTTTTTTTCCCTGGTGCATTCTGGGTAATTTTCCAGCTATATCTTCCAGTTTGCCAGATATACTTTTGCTGTGTCTAATGTGTGTTTAACCCATCCAATGAGTTTTGAATTTAATTTATTATGATTTCACTTTAAGGAGTTATATTTGGTTCTTAAAACTATTTGGTTTGACTTTGATAATCTCTTGCTCCTTTGTAATATTATAAATTCCCTTTTATTTCTTTAACTATATGAAACTTATTTAAAATTCTTTATCTGATAATTCAATACTTGTAGGCTCTATGGGTCTGATTCTGCAATTTATTGTTTCTGCTGATTCTTACTCATGTTGGCTTGTTCCCATGCATGTAGGGATTTGCTCTTTATTTGTAAAAATTACAAGAGGTCTAAGTTGAGGGTTCATTCCTCCAGAGAGGATTTGTGTCATTTTTGCTAGATGCTTAGAGCACTATCTATCTGGGAACACTTTAAACTAAGTTTGGAGTTTTTAATTTTTACCTTCTGGACCCACAGGTGGTATGAATTCCAGCCTTGAAACCTTATAAATATTAGCTTGTGGTAGGAAATATTAGGTAAGATGTTTTTCTCCCTGCCACCTTCCTACTCTAAGGGCCAAGGCTGAGTCAGAAAAATCCTTTTTTGTAGGGCCGCTGAGGTGTCATTTCATGGGCGTTCCTGCCAATAAAAGTCCCATTCTACTCAGGTCCTAGGATTTTTCTCCAGCCTCATATGTGTCTCTTATGTGTCATATATGCTTCTCGGCCATTAGGAAATCCAAGGATTTCCTAAAGGAAAATGCTTCTGTAGCTTACTTATCCCCATTGAATTTTATTTCCTTATAGTTATTTCCTCTGATTGTTTTCCTTATTCTCCTGCTAACTCAGCCATGATCTAAAAATATGTTTTATGTTTTAGCCAGTATTTTGATGTTCTATACTGGGAAGGTGCTCTCTCCTTATTTAGTTCAACATATTGCCAGAAGCAAAAGCACCTATTCTTATTCCACACCACACTGCTTTGCCTTCAAGCCCAACGAACCAAACACATTCAGAGATGTGGCTGAAAGTCATTTTTGTAGTGAGTAGTGTTACCAGCATCCTGTTCCCCTGTTGTTAGAATTTTCCTCTTTCTCCTAGCCCCTCTAACAGTAAAGAAAATCAAGAGTCTTGGTGTAAAATGAAGGGCCAATATAGCTGGATCATGACAAGAAATGAGAAAAGAGAAATGAGAATAAGTTTGATATGTAGATTGGAATCAGATTGTGAAAGACTATTTGGGGGGCACTGGTTTTTATTCTGAGTCAACTGGGAAGCCATTGAAGGGTATTAAACAGGAGAGGGATGTGAACTAATTTTATTTAAAAAATACAAATGTGGATGACAAATTCTTAAAGAGCAGAAGTGGGAAAGGGAGACAGGTTAGAAGGCAACTGCAGGAGTGCAGATAAGAAAAGAGGTAGGTTGAGGTAGCATGGTAATCATGAGATGCAAAAATGTAGATGGGTTCATTATCTGTTGTTGTGTAACTAATTACCCCCAAATTTAGCAGCTTAAAACAATAAACACTTGTATCTCACAGTTTCTGAGGACTAAAAATCTAGGAGCAACTTAACTGGGTGTTTCTCAATCACTGTCTCTTATGATGTTGAATTGAATCATTGGCTGGGGCTGCAACCATCTCAAGGTTAAACTGGACTGAAGAATTCACTTCCAAGCTCACTTGTGTGATTATTGGAAGGCTCATTTCCTTGCTGGCTGTTGGCCAGAGGCTTTCATTCCCTGTCACGTGAGCAATCTTTTCATAATCTAATCTCTAAGTGAGATGCCATCAACTCGGCCACATGTTATTGGTCATGCAATTCAAACCCTTGTACAATGTGGGAGGGGACTACATGTGGCTATCAGGAAGCAGGGCTCTTTGGGGGCCATCTTGAGGCTGCCTACCATAATGAATATGAAATCTACTTTGGTTGTAGAACAAACAAGACTTTACTCATGAATTTGTTGTGGAATATGAGGAAAAGGGAGGAGTCAAGGATGGCTTCTGGGTTTTTGGTTTGAGCTACTTACTACCATGGGAGCCACTGGAAGAGAAACATATTGGAAGCTGGGAGAAATCAAGGGTTGTATTTTCAACTTTGGAAGTCTGCGAAGCATTTTAGATACCCAGTGAACATGTCAAGTAAGCAGTGTGAATGAATAATTCTGGAACTCAGGGGAGAGTTCAAACAGAAGATTAAATTTGGGAGTCATAGCCTGTGGATAGATTTAAAACCTAGGCACTGGACAAGATCACTGAATTGTAGTCATTCTCAAGCTTCGCTGCCTATTAAAAGCTTTAAAACATTCCAACACCAGGCCATTCTCCAAATCAATGAAATCAATACCTCTGGGGGTGGCACCCAGCCACGAGTATTTTTAAAGCTCCCTAGTGATTCTAATGTACAGCCAAGTACGAGGACCATTGACAAGGGAGAAAATGTCAATGAGAAGAGAAGGGATCCCGGGACTTCTTCATGTGTGAGAGGGTAGAGGATCATAGTGTTGCAGAGAGAAAAAGTGATGGCAGAAGGCACAGCCTCTTTCACAGTACCTGAGAATTTGGTTGATCCTGTGGTTCATGTGCTCTTGAACCATTGAATTCCACATACAGAGGTTATCATTTGTGGCCAATTAAGAGCATAGATAACCTTGGAATTTCAAAATGTAAAAAGCCGAATACATTGCTTCCATTTTGCAAGGCAATCAGACTTAATTGGACCCAACGTATTTACCAAGCATTCTTCTGGCCTTTTTAATTAGGGATGAAAGTTAAGCAGTTTTGAATCTGACACTCTTTAAGAGTGGATGATTTTGTGCAAAGACGTGGCTGCATTCCAGCTGGAAGTTTCTGAATTCAGGCTGTAGAGGGAAAAGAGTAAGTACCCAGCCCAGTTTAACTTCAAGTTAACAATAATGTCTCAGTTTTTGCATGTGTAAAGATTTTGTGCACTTCATTGTTAAGTAGGTATTTGGAGATATTTTTCCATTTTTGGAGATTTGTGCATTTGAGAGATTCATTTTCTAATATCAAGGCCTCTATTTGCTACCCTGTTACCTCAAGCTTTTGCAGACTGATGTACTTTGGTGAGCTAAGAGATCAATGATTTACAGCTATGTTCTCAACCATTCTTCCTGAGATTTTGAAACTGTGATCTTGACCCCATTAATTTATTTTCCATGACTCTTGACTAACAAATTGAGCAGGTCAAATTTATAACTATTTATAAATAACAAGGTAATTATAACCTTGGGAAGTATATGGCACATTCCCTCATCCCATACCTGCACCTCATTGGGATATTTTAAAATATATGAATTTGTCTATGTTTTTGTTTATGATTAAGAGGATTGTTAAAGGAACCCCCAAATGCTCTATAGCTGGAGTTCAAAGACCTAGGTTCAAGATTTAGCTCTATCACCTCTTGGCTATAAGCCCTAAGGCAAGCTTTATCTTGTTAAACCTGTTTCTCTCTCTGTAAAATGAACTTGATCCTTTTCTTACCTCTTTCCTGAAGTCATTGTCCACGTTGAATGGGGTAACTTGCTTTGAGGAGTATAGAGAAATATGTGGATATTAACAGCCTTATCTTCCTGATGTGAGGACTTGCTGTCATCACCATTTCCCCTCTTCTGGGCATATGTACAAGCCATTCACCTGCTTTGGGCATCTGCTTCCTTGCCTTCTTGCCATCTGGCCTTTCCTTCCTTCCAAATCTCATGGCACAAACCTCATACCTCTTCACAAAGTCCCCTTTGATTAACCCTATCTCACCTGGATCGTCCTTGATGTTTTTCTCCAACACCAGAATATGGTGTTCTCTTTAAATTAAATACCATATACTTGTGTGTTTCTGCCAGGTCTTCATTCTGGCTTTTCATTACATTGTTAGCTTTTGGAGGGCAGTGACTGGAGATTATTTCCCAGGTTTGCAGCAGGCATAAACAGCAAAGTTCTATTCATCAATGTGGACCACTAACTTGTCTTTATCTCCTATGTGCATTTCTCACTGATTTTCACCAATTAGCATTGCCCAGAAAGCAATCAAGTTTAGGATGTCTGTAGACATTTTCCTGCATGTATAACTCAGTCTTTTCCTTATTAAAGCAATGCCTGGCTCTCAAAGTTTTATTGTTATCAAAGTTTTAATTGGGTATCAGCCAGTGAGGGAGGGAGCAGAAGCATTCATTTTTGATTTTCATTCGCAGGAGTGTGTCTCCATCAGCACACCACCGAGATTCCAACATCTCTATCCTTCCTTCCCTCTCTTTCAAGTTGTTCCAAGCCCAGTGACATTCGAAGGGATGAGTCATTGTCTAAATGTGGAGGCTGTCATTCTGCATGCACAACTGTGCTGGGTTGGGTACCATCCCAGTCTGTGATGGGAAGCATGGCTCTGACCTCACAGGGAAGAGAATTCTGAATGTAATCCTCTGTAAACTTAGAAGTGACATAAATCATGATTTGATCTTTTTTGGGGACTCAAGCTGATGCTCTGGGGATTTACATAATGAACAGACTGCTGCAGTGAGTAGAAATAACACCATTCTTGGAGACAGGAGACTTCAGTTGGAGTCTTGCTCTTGCACTCACTAGTTGTGTGACCTTGGGCAAGCCATGTTACTCCTCTGGACCTCAGAGAGGAAGCAGGTTAAACTGGATCATCTTAAAGTTAGTTTCCGTGAGGACCCAAAATTCTACTGAAAGTTATAAGATAATGCGGACGCAATCAACAAGGACTTTGTAATGTTTTCTTGGTCTCCTAATGTTTCTGCTGATGTGGAGAGGTGGTGGGGAGAGGGAGACTCTGGGAGTGACTTTCTGGATGTCTAGCAGATACATATGTAACAGGTTGTGAAAGGAAACCAGAAATGAGAGTGCAAATGAGAAAAGAGATGAAAGAAAAGTAGAAAAGAGGACGTTCTGTGTTTCCCTCCACACTGCCATCCCTCTGGTTAATTGTAGATTTCTGACTGCTTCCAAGCTGTCCAGGGTGCTTACTGATATCATGCAAGGCACAGGATGTGAACTGCATCAGCCCCAATTCAGGACTGGGATGATCCCCCAAATCATTGAGTTTCAGGGACAAATATTTATGGGCATTCTGTCTACCCTGAGAGGCTAAACCCACTGACCTGGGACACTCAGGTGTTGAGCCCTAGTCCTAAGTTGTGGCTTTCTTGGTTATTACTTGTCAGGGTTAGTGTTTCTTAAACCCACCTTCCGAAAGAAGTGTCTCGTGACAAAACCAGCCTGGAAAATATGCTGGGTTGGATGAAATCAAACAGATGTCTACATTTCAAGGTTTCTTAGAGTCTTTTATTGCTAAATGTATACTGCTAACATCTAAGAGGGGAGTATAATATGCAACATTTCCTAAACTTATTTGATCATGGAGACCCCTCCCCTCAACCTCAGCCTCTATTTATTTATTTATTTACAAGACTTCTGATAGACCTCTGAGAAGCAGCTTTTTGGGAAATACTGCTCTAAGTTGATGGCTGTCTAGAACGTTCCACCCCAAACCTCATCCCTTTGGGAGGTCAGTCCTGATTAAGTCCAGGAGGATGGATGAGTCAGGGCTGACAGTTCCATTCCTGGCACCATTCCTTTTTAATTAAAACCTGAAAACCAAGAAAGGAGATTGGATCACATGTTCAAACAAAGGCTACATGAGTCAAGTGAGTGTTCTACTGGGGATCCTGCATCCATATGACTTTCAAAGTCCCAGATGCTTTCCACAGAATGAAATAGTTAGAAGCGATTTCATCCACTCCTAGGCCCCACCACCACCCCCTGCCTTGCCCTCCCCAGGCTCCATCTGAGATGTCAGTCACCAGCCTGGCATTCCCAACAGGCCTGTTTGTGAGTGTCTCAGTGATAGGAAGCTTCCTGTATTCATGACATCTTTGAATGGCTCTGTTCAGTGAATGCCTTGCCATAGACAACTCCTCAAAAGAATTTTGCTGCCTGGGAGTGACTCTTTTCCCATTCATTTCTTAACAGATATTTATTGAGCACTTACAATGCGTAGGAAATAATGAGTGATCAAAGGTATAGACCAGTATCCTGACCTCAGGTTTAAGGAAGACATTTGCACAAAGAAATACGAGGGTGCTTATGGCTAGAGGCGAGAAGGTGCTGGGAATATCAGAGAAGGGAGAGACCAATTTCTGCTGAGTACCCAGAGAAGCTTTAAAGAGCCGGCAGCCTCTGAACCACGCCTTGGGATGGCTCAGAGACTGGGCGTGGTGGTCAGGGAAGGGCATTAAAGATGGAAGGAGTAGCCATGGGAGGCAGGACTGGGGGCAGGTTCCCAGGTGTGCACATATGTGAGTTGCCGATTTGGGGATGATAAGCAATAGCACCAAGTGGCTTCAGTCCCAGGAGGATTGACTGGAAGCACACAGGGGTTTCTGCCAGGGCAGGGAAGCACTGGTGACTCCCAGAAGCAGCTGCTCATGAACGTCCTCTTTCAGGCCCTGCCCCAGGCCCCTGTATTCCTGTTTGTCTCTGAACATGCAGGTTCCCAGGAGAGAGAGCAGGATGCCTGAGGGAGGGTCATGAGGCCACCTCTAGGGTCTGTTGCAAAAAGAAGGGGAGGGTGATAATGAAACATGTGAAAAGTGCTTAGAATGGTGCCAGGCATCTAAGAATTGCTAAATGATACAATGTAAAGCATATAAATTATGCTGAGCAGTAAAAGCAATACTCCCCCAGAAAGCATCTTATCAATCTGGAAGAATCAATCTGGAAGAATAGTTTGGGTCAAGGGTAAGGAGGGGTGTGTGGTGGGGGGAGGGAAAAGGGGATGGGAGTGAAGGCTTTCAGCACAGGGCAAAAGGGTCAAGGCAGCAAGATTCTTGTAGGGGCAGTGTGGGATGGACTGACAGTGGGGATCAGTAGAAGTGTTGTAGCCATCCTAGACTTAAGAGCGGGGTTAAGATCACAGGTGGCAACAGGAATGGTTTGAGTGGAGATGGACGGGCCTTGTTCTAACTCTCTGCATGGTACCGTGTGAATCCCCTCACTGGACAAGGCTTTTGACCTTCCTGAAGTCTATTTTTGACCTCGGAGCTATCTGACCTGGTTTCTCGTATCAACCACAAATTTTGCCTGGTAGTGAAAGTGTTCAAGGATGCTTAGCAGCCAAGGCTGGGGGTGCTCATGGTGGTGGGAGGGGCAATTCCAGCAAGAGAAGTCGACAGTGTGGGCTCCTGGGGCAGAGGTTCCCAAATGCCAGTCCATAGAGAGGTGCCATGAGACAGGTGGCAAAGCTTTCATCCTTCTCAGTAAAAGCCCTGGTGTAAGGTTAGCAGCTGTCCTTCTGATGGGCCATCCTTAGCTTGGAAATTGTGCTCTTACTTTTCCTGTAGATATATTCAAATGTGCTATCCCTTCACACCACTCACTCATCTGCACCTTCTCTCTCCTTTTTAAATAAAATAATGGTCAAAGGGGATGGTAGGAGATTTTCCTCCTTAATTGTCCTAACTTAGCAAAACAAAGAACTGACAATTCCCATTTTTAAGTTGTGTAAGTCTATGGATTCTAAAAGTCTGGGAAAAATTGATGGCAGACTAGACACACAGGTTTCTCTCTCCTCCCTCCCCATATCCATGAAGATGACAAAAGAAACAGGAAAAAGTCATAAAGGTTTAAGGCTTGGGAGGGCTACCACTGAGAGAGATCAGAAAAGTGAAGAATATATATACATATTTTGAGACGGAGTCTTGCTCTGTCACCCAGGAGTGAAGTGGCGTGATCTCGGCTCACTGCAACCTCTGCCTCCCGGGTTCAAATGATTCACATGCCTCAGCCTCAAGGTAGCTGGGATTACAGGTGTGCGCCATCACGCCCAGCTAATTTTTGTATTTTTAGTAGAGACCAGGTTTCGCCATGTTGGCCAGGCTGGTCTCAAACTCCTAACCTCGATGATTCACCCATCTTGGCCTCCTGAAATGCTGGGATTACAGGCGTGAGCCACCATGCCCGGCCAGAAGAGTGAAGTATTTCTGAAACGTACTTAGGTCAATGAATGCATGGGGAAGTAACATAAAAAGAAATATGAACAGCCAGAGAAGCATGGAAGTAGGCTCAGTTTTCCTAACAATTAAATGCAAATCAAAACAAAAATGAGATACCATTGTTTTGGTCTTATAGATTAGCAAATCTTTTGTCAGTCTGATAAAAATGCAGTGTTCTGTGTGGTCAGGATGCAGAGAAACTATCCTTTTCATAGGTTGATGTTTCATATGTAAGTTATGAACTTCTGAAGGGGAATTGGGTAATTATCTGTCAAATAAACATATATAACACACCTTTTGGATTCAGCGATTCCACTCTCTTAACTGACTTTCAATTACCAAGCTCTCAGTTCCTTCGGTGACATGCTCTGATAGACGCCAGGAATGCACTAAAGCCTTCATAGAGTTTCTTGCCTTCTAAGAATCTACTCTGTTTATTCCCAAACCTGTTGTACCTGGTGATCTTGCAATTTAATCACAATTATGTGAATCTGAAATCTGAGTGGAAGTGGTTTTTTTTTTTTTAACTACAAATACTGTGTTGAATGTATTTTTTAGAGAAAAAAATAGACTTTTAATGTTCAACAGTGTGGAGATGGTTGATTAATTCTGATTCATCCCTGAGATGAAATATTATTCTGCTAATAAAATTATGTTGTCAAAGGAAAAGCCAAGTGAAAACAAAAAAGATATATAATTATGTTTCAGTGGGATTCTGATGTTATAAATATGCATATTGGTTTACAGTGCCTCTGGATGGTGGTAATACAAGTGATTTTCATTTTGTTCTTGATACTTATTTTCCAAATTTTATATAATGACTACGTATTACTTTAGTCATCATGAAAAGACATTTAAGAAACTTATTTTCTGAACATACATTGATAATAATCATAATAAAAAATTGCTAGTACATAGCTGATAAACTAGCAATCTCATGCAGGGGAAATAAAGGACTTCCATGAACTTGTTTTCAATAGAGCCCCTGGCCTACTCTCAAGACCAGAGTCACAGGACTATCAGCTACATTATTGGTTAATGGGAGACAAGACACCTATAGCTCAGGATAAGACCAGCTACTGAGATGAGGGGCAGAGGTGGTTAACGTGGGCTGGACACATTAGTTTAGAGAGGCCAGGAATGCAAATGTGAAATTTTGTATTCCAAATTTTCTTGGTCACTGACTCCTTTTTGTTTTAAATTGGGAAATATTTTATATATTAAAAAAAAAAAATCCAAAGACTATTTAATGAATACTGACACGGGAAATGTTCCCTTGGCCCCCTCGAAGGGCGTGACCCCACCGCACTGTCCAGGGGTGAATGTTAACAGCTCCTGAAGCCCCAGTGGGCGTGTGTTACTGTGTGCTCTTTTCGTTTGCTGTCTATCGGAGGCTTGTGTTAACCAGCTCAGATAGACCCTCTACCTTGTTGCAAGGACAGAGGGCTTTCTGTATCCTGGATTCTGGCCTTGGTGTACCGGAAGGATCGGATCACATGTGGGCTTGGAGAATGAGTGCAAAGTTTTATTGAGTGAAGTAGCTCTCCGCCCATGGGGCAGCCAGAAGGGAGATGGTTTTTCCCTGGAGTTGGGCCGCTCGGCGGCCCCGGCTCTCTTCCGATTGCCCCGGCTAAACTCTGCCTTGTCTCGCCGGTTGAGACCAGCCAGAGTGCGGGTGTCCGTCTGTTGGTGTGCTCTTCTGCTAGCATGCGCCCGTCGATGTCCGGCTGCTTGTCTTCTTCCGCCGATGTGTTCCTCTTACCATCCAGCAGCTTCTGTCTCTGCTTCGCTAGGGTCTCAGGTTTTTTTTTTTTTTTTTTTTTTTTAGATTAAAATGCTTTATTATTATTATTATTAGTTATTATTATTAATTATTAACATAGAAGAAGCTTGGTAGTGGACATGTGGCCATTCGATGTTCTTATGACTAAGAGAGTTCAGGCTCAATCTCTTACAGAATGTAAATGTACCCCTATGCATGCATATGTAATTCTTATGAAAATTAAGCTTAGTCACTAAAAGAAGATTCACTATCTGAACTTTCTTCTACGGTTTTTTGACTTTCACCATCAGGCACTGGAGCATCTGGCCTCTCAAGAAGATCTGGGTCTAGTCAGGTTTTTATAGGCCCAGGATGGGCGCGTGGAGAGCCAGGGTGGTCTTGGGAAATGCAACGTTTTGGGAAAAGGCAGAAGAGCCTGTCCTCACCTGGGTCCGTAGGGTAGAGCCCTAACCATGGACCATGCCCTCCTCTACCCAGCACTTCCCCTCCCTTCTTCCTTTCACTTAAAGGGACCATGCCCTTCCTTTCCCAGCACTCCTGTATCAATACTATGCATCTTCCTATCAGTTTAAGAAACAAAATATGTAAGTATAGTTGAAACCCACGATGGTTATCTTGTCCCAAGATGAAACAAGTGTTCGAACTTTGATGTTTTCATTTCCATGCATCATGTATTTATACGTTTAATAACTATACTTTTTGTTTTTTTTTTTTTAAAGAGACAGGATCTTGCTTGGTCGCCCAGGCAGGAGTGCTGTGGTAGGATCACAGCTCACTGCAACCTCAAACTCCTGGGATCAAGCGATCCTCCATCCTTAGTCTCCAGAGTAGCTGGGACTATAGGCATGAGCCACCACACCTGGCTAATTTTTAATTATTTTTGTAGAGATAGGGTCTTCCTATGTTGCCCAGGCTACTCTTGAACTCCTGGCCTCAAGTAGTCCTCTGGCCTTGGCCTCCAAGTAGCTGGGTTTACAGGCTACTGTAATCCCATGGAGCCACAGCATCTGGCCACATAAGTCCTTAATATCTTGCTTCGTGTACTTTTAAATTTATATAAAGGTATCATACTGCATATATCTGCCTGAAACTTTTTTTTTGTACAATGGATTCATGTTGATACATGTAAGCCCTAGGTTCCTTAATTTTGACAACTATGCATTTTTCCATTGTATCGTTATTTATCTATTCTGTTGATAAACATCTGTGTTGTTTCCAAGTCTTTTCCTGTTAAAAGTGAAGCTGTGATACCCATTGTTATGCATTCAAGATTTTTTTCCTAGAAGAGTAGATTTTTAGGTGCTCTTACTATATATAAAAAAATTGGGCAAATTTGTGGGAAAATGGATATTTTAATGCACTATAGTAACTATTAATATTTCATTCTCTATATGTGTGTTAAAACATCATGTTATATACTTTATGTATAATAAAATTAAAACAGAAAAGAAGGAATAATCTTATATTTAAGCCCATAAAATAAAAAACTGCGTGTGAAAAGTTAATAGAAATTAAAAGTAAATAAAACATTGGGTTCAAATGTAAGCAAATAACCAAGGTTTATATCTTTGTAACCCCCCCGCCCCAAGTGTTT
Organism: Rhinopithecus bieti; assembly: GCF_001698545.2. NCBI lineage: Eukaryota > Metazoa > Chordata > Mammalia > Primates > Cercopithecidae > Rhinopithecus > Rhinopithecus bieti. The sequence continues at coordinate 718,249 of NW_016808004.1, read as the reverse complement.
TCTGCATCTATGGAGGTGTTTATCTAACATTTTAAATTATCTTCCTGATGATCCTGGAGCTAGGCAGCTAATTTGATGGAAACTATGAGATGAGGTAAAGATTCTTATAAAGACCAATTCCTTAAAGTTTTTCAGAACATCACCCTCCAAGAGGGCATTTCAAAAGTCGCCTCCCACAGTCAGGGGGTTGGAAAAGAATGCAGGTATTGTCACACGCTGCCAGTAATTCATCATGTGGTAAATGGTGATGTGTGAGCTGGAGGGTTGTGATAGCTAGAGACTGTTAGAGAAGAACTGAAGAACAGCATGCTTAGCACCGGGTTATTTGAACAATATATGATTATTATGGGCCAATGCCTGGGGCTTGGGTATATTTTTGTTAAGGTGAAATTTTCTTTGTAATAGAATTGGTTATAATGGGATTTGATCTCCATTCATCTCACTTACCCGTTCTCCCTCTGGCTGCTTTGATCGCTCTTGCTGTCTTTGCAGCAGTCAACTCAGCATGTCTAAGGACCCAAGCATGCCTCTAATTTGTGACCAAAAGCTCTCCAATGGGGCTGTTCTCGTAAGACTTAGATCTCTTTGATTTACCAAACATTCATCCATCATTGATGGCCTCACTCAATCTGCCTTACAACGTGTTTATTGTCTTACTTAGCTTGTCCCCCTCGGAACTCTCCTGGCCTGTTTAGACACATCCTGGCTTGTCGCACATTATGGATGATGAACAGTTATGTTCTGGAGGGTTCTGAGGTTTCGCCCCTGGCCAGCGTGAGTGCTGTGTCTGTTTGGGCGGGGTAGCAGGCAATTAGAGGATGATGCTCATTTACTTCCCATCCCAGGTTTTGCAAGGCACATCTGCCAGCCATCTTGTAAGAATGTTTGGAGTTAAATTGCTAAGTTTGACCAAGGAAAAGGGTGGGCATGATGCAAGATGCAACCCACCAAATTGCCACTGCAGCCTACACAATTCAAAGGTCATGCCCCATGGGCACTGGTTTTCTTGGCCAATGTTTGTACAAATAAATAATTTCTCTTCTCCTGAGTTGCTGTGTTAAGTATGTTAAACATTGGCTGTATCCGCCTAATCAGTTTCTTCCCTTTCTTGTTCTGTACATAGGTTGATTCTGCAAGAAGGTGAAATGCAGGAAATTGTCTAATGGCATTTCACTTGATAGGTGGTAAAGGGCTCCTCACTAGACATGTTTCCTCAGCTGAAGGGCCTGTGATCCTACCATTCGTGGCCTCCAGGAAAATGTGAGGATCACGGTTGGGGAATGTAAATCGCCATCACTTTGATTAATTAATTAATTAGCTTAGCCAGAGGTTCAAGGCTCACAGAAATTGCAACACGATGATTATTCATTCAGAAAATTTTTCATAAAGAGGGGGCATGTGCTCTGTTAGGGACTAGTGATCCAAAGATATCGCCCACATCTTGCTGTGCTCTGCCCTAGGTAGGGGCATAGTCTAGGGGGTATGTTTGAAAGAGCACTGAACGGGTGGCTGTGGGCCTTGAATTCTGGTGGCAATCCTGTACCAGATCTGAGAGGTGGTTGACCCAGGGAGCCTTTGGGGCCACCATTTCCACATCTTTATAGTGGGGAGAGGGTGGAATAGGATCTCTAAAGTCCCTTTTAAGTTTGCCTGCTGTGAGCATATAGGTATTTATTTTTCTTGGGTAGCTATTACATCTGTGTGGTTCACACATCAGTACAAAATGTCCTTCCTTCCCTGTGCCTCACCTGCTCCTCTCCCTACTCAAGCAGCCACCACTGGTGTTAGTTTATTATCCTTCAGAGATTTAAGAAATGTAAGTAAAAGCTAACACAAGTCTAAATTCTTTATCCCTCTTTCTTTTTCTTTTTTGAGATGGGGCCTTGCTCTGTTACCCAGGCTGGAGTGCAGTGGTACAAACCTGGCTTCCTGCAGCCTTGACCTCTTGGGCTCAAGTGATCTTCCCACCTTAGCCTCCCGGGTAGCTAGGACAACAGGCATGCACCATCATCCCTGCCTTATTTATTTATTTTGTAGAGATGGGGTCTCCCTATGTTGCCCAGGCTGGTCTTGAACTCCTAGGCTCAAGTGATCCTCCTGCCTTAGCCTCCCAAAGTGCTGGGATTACAGGCATGAGCCACCGTGCCCATCCCTCTCTTTCATCTAACATAAGATATGGCATACTGTAAACACTGTTCTACATCTTGCTTTTTCTCCACCAATTAACAATGTATCTTGAATCTTTCCATGTCAATATAGAGCTTCTTCAATTTTTTATATAGCTATATAGAATTCCATTGTACATATGTTCAATACTTTAACTAGTTCCCATACAGATGACAATTTGGCTGTTTCCATTCTTTTACTGCTATAAGCAATGCCAAAATGTATAAGGTTGTATTTATATCATTTTGCATGCTGCTAAGTGTGTCAGTAAGATAATTCCTAGAAGTGGAGTTTCTAGGTCAAAGATATACATTCTGGTAATTTTGAAGCTGTGATAGATTTTTTTCATCTTTTTTTTCTGACATCACCTCTGACATCAAGTATATGTGGGGTTTCCAATACCAAGTCTCTGATTTTCCGGCACCAACTGTGTGTACAACCATTCAATTCAATTTTGACAATAACTACTGGAAGATTGCACTGGACTCCACAGGTTTAAGGCCTCAGTCCCACAAAACTGCCCCCACTTCAGATGCTACCTACAAAGGAGATGGCTGGGCTACCCACACTTCTGCCTGGCCAACTGTAAATTCTGGGGTTTCTGCAATGCCCCCTTCCTTTGCCCCAGAATGGCTCACAGAACTCGAGAAAGTGCTTTACTACTATTTCTAGTTTATTATAAAGGATAGAAGTCAGGAACAATCAAATGGAAGTGACTTCCATGGTGGGAGTGGTGGGCAGAGCCCCTGAGTCCTCAAAGTGCCATTTCCTCAACACATCAGCGTGTTCACCAACCTGGAAGCTCCCAGGATCTCATCATTCAAGAGTTTTTAGAACCTTGTCTCCAGACCCCCTCCCATCCTGGAGGTCAGGGTGGGGTGGCGATGGGGCTGAAAGTTCCCACCCTCTGATCACACGTTTGTTCTTTCTGGTGACCAGAACCATCCTGAGGCTATCTAGGGGCTTCACCTTGCGTCAGCTCCGATGTGGTTGACAGGGGACTCCTACAAACAACAAAAGATACTCCTAACACTCTGAAAACCCCAAGGATTTTAGAAGCTGTGTGCCAGGAGCTGGAGACACAGACCAAATGCACTTTTCTTTCCTTTCTCCCTCCTTCCCTCCCTCACTCCCTCCCTCCCTCCTTCCCTCCCTTCTTCCTTC
>NW_016808004.1:569401-714287 GCF_001698545.2 Rhinopithecus bieti | reverse complement strand
CCTTCCTTCCTTCCTTCCTTCCTTCCTTCCTTCCTTCCTTCCTTCCTTCCTTCCTTCTCTCTCTCTCTCTCTGAGACAGCGTTTCACTCTTGTTCCCTAGGCTGGAGTGCAATGGCGCTATCTCGGCTCACCGTAACCTCTGCCTCCCCAGTTCAAGTGATTCTCCTGTCTCAGCCTCCCAAGTAGCTGAGATTACAGGCATGCGCCACCACGTCTGGCTACTTTTGTATTTTTAGTAGATACAGGGTTTCTCCATGTTGATCAGGCTGGTCTCAAACTCTTGACCTCAGGTGATCCACCTGCCTCAGCCTCCCAAACTGCTGGGATTACAGGTGTGAGCCACCGCACCCAGCCATGCTCTTTTTATTATAACACAGAAAGTTACAGTCAAAACATCCTAATAATCCCACTCCTACCATTAGTGAATTAGAGGGTCTGTTTCCCCACAATTTTGTCCGCACTGTGTGTTATCACACTTCCAGTCTTTTGCCAACTTAAAAAAATATATTTTATTATTTTATTTATATATTTATTTATTTTTGCAGAAATGGGGTCTCACTATGTTGTGCAGGCTGGTCTCGAACTCCTGGCCTCAAGCCATCCTCCGGCCTTGGCCCCTCCAAAGTGCTGGGATTACAGGCCTGAGCCACTGTGCCCAGCCCTTTTGCCAACTTGATAGTGATAATGGAATCTCAGAGTAGTTTTCATTTGTATTTCTTTTGTTCTGAATGAGGTTGAGCATCTTTTTACGTATTGGTGAGCTGTCTACATTTTGAACAGGTAGGTTTTGAGGGGAGGAGAATGGAAGGATCCAGAACATTATACTCCTTATGGAAGATGAGAGGAAGGGCTGTGGGGTCCCACAAATGGGAATATGCAAGGGTTAGATATGAACCGAAGGTCTCTGATTTTTTTCTTCCATGTTTTTATTAGAGTCAATCCCATTTGCTTCATCTACTGCCCACTCCAAGGTTCCAACCTGACCCCCTCTGGGTGAGCCAGTCACAGTTCCATTAGTAGGAGACCTCAGGCTTCCTGGAAGATCCTCCGAGATGAGGTTCCCTGGGCAAGCCCAAGTGACCCTGCCTAAAGCCCAGCTGAGAGCCTGGTTGCTGGTCACCACGTTCTGATGCCCTTTGAATAATCGAAATTCCAGGGCGAGGAGTGCCCAGGACCTCATCCAGTGCCTGTCTCCACCTCCCTCTTGACACCAGAAGGCGGCATTGCTGTGGTTGCCCGGACCTTTGCACATTCAAGACAGGAGAAGAAAAATCCATAAGACTCTCCTGTCCTTGAAATAGTGGGAAGAGGAGAGAGAAGAAGGGAGAGAAAGGTGGTAACCTTGTCCTGGGGAGTGACAGTCGCTGTCAGCCCCGGCCAGTACAGATGGATTTGTGTCCAGAGACCCCACATTCCAGGATGTGTGGCTGCCAACAGGCTGATGCCTGAAGGGCTGTCCAGAGAGGGGCATCCTCTGTGAAGCAGCAGAGGCAGAAATGTGACAGTGTTTACTCTCCAAGAAAAAGGATTTAAACCATGCCCATCCTTCCTAACACACACGCCTCACTTCTCCTGTCTCTTTTCAAGAGGTTCTCCCAACTCCTGCTGCTTTAGTCTCTGAGGACTCCTCCACCTCAGTGGCCTCTTGGCAGGTCCCCTTTTCTTCATCCCCCTCAGCAAAGTCTGCTTAGAAGCAGGCACACTGGGAACCTTCTAGCATAAACCCAGTGGTGCAGGTGGAGGAAGGTCTGGAGGGTTGTGTGTGTTGCAGGCCAGGGTGAAGGGGCTGTGAGATCTGCTAAGACCAGGGAAGCCTGGTTCTCTTTGTAACTTAGGGACCCAGCTTCCGAGAGTGTTTGGTATACGTCCATTTTATGGCACTTGACTCTGCTTCCCTCTCTGTAAAATGGTTGTAAGTGTTCCTGTAGCCTCCTCATCTCTGGAAATGTTGAAAATCCCAAAGACTCAAGAATTCCAACCAGAAGACCTCAGATCTTCTCCAAGGAGCACAGTGGGTGGGTGTGGAGAACTGTCTTTTCCCTGAAGTTTGAATAATCCCGAGGCAGCGTGTCCCCCCGGGCGGTGATAGATGGAGGTCCCCGGTGGCGGGCTCTCTTGACAGCAGCCTGCCCTGCGTCTGACGAGCAGCCAGCTCAGAATGAAGATAAAGCACCATGGGGCTTTGATGGATGACGGGCTCAGCTTCTCTTGAAATTGGTCTCTCAAAACAATATACAAACTAATACACAAATCAATGCAAAGTGTTTCAACTGCCAGGAAAACTCAGTCCATCTATCACACTTAAGAGAAAGTGGGGGCTGTGGCACTCGGCCATAGCGTGAGTCCCCAAGGCCCGGGGAAAGGGATGCTTGGTCCCCAGAAACTGATTGCGTGATTGAGCATGTCCCTCTTGAGCGTGGACCCCAGGTTGTCTTGAAATGAGAAGTGGGAGGGAATTCTTGGCCTCATCATGCTGCAGGACTAGATGAGAGGGGCCAACGTGCCTTTGTTTCTCTGCTCCCCATTGGCCACTCATGGATGGGCTGAACCTTTGAGGGTAGCCATTGGCTCAGGTCCTATGGGAGGGTAGTAGCTCCAGGCTTTGAACTAGTGATGATGCACAAGTGCAGGTTGTAACTCAAGGTGACTAAGAGATGGGCAGCCTGGGGGTCGGCTAACGCACTTGGGTTCTCCAGAGTTGTTTGCAAGATGGTTGCTCCTCAGCATCCCTCCGGCCTGTTCCTCCTGCCTCTCCGCCCATCTAGGAGCTTCACGTTTCATTCTTCCCCTGACTTTTTTTTTTTTTTGAGTTAGGGTCTCACTCTGTCACCAAGGCTCCAGGCTGGAGTGCAGTGGTGCAATCACAGCCTCATTGCAGCCTTGATCTCCTTGCCTCAAGTGATCCTCCCACCTCTGCCTCCTGAGTAGCTGGGAATACAGGCACATGTCACCATCCCTGGCTAATTAAAAAAAAAAAAATTATTTTGTATAGAGCTGGAGCCTTGCTATGTTGCCCAGACTGGTCTCAAACTCCTGACCTCAAGCAATCCTCCAGCCTTGGCCTCCCGAGTAGGTGGCACTATAGGGGCACACCACCATGCCTGGCAAATTTGTTTATTGTATTTAAAAAATTTGTTTTTGTAGACAGGATATCGCGATGTTGCCCAGGCTGCTCTTGACCTCCTGGCCTCAAGCGATCCTCCCACCTTGGCCTCCCAAAGTGTCCAGGCTCATTCTCTAAATAATGACACTATCTGCCTTGAGTTATGCATTCTTCCACTGAAATCAAGTTCTTAGATTTATACCAAACTTATTTACTCTAGAAACTTCTTAAAACTTACATATATATCATGCCTTGCAGGTTGCAAAATCTTTTCATGTACGCGGTTAGTAGCAGCATCTCCATTTAACAGGAGAGGAGATTGAGGCTCAGAGAGGTTAAATGCCATGACCAGGCTGCCAGAAGGGAAAACCTGGTAGGAATTTAGGAAATGTGTTGCAGTTCCAAGCCCTGTTCACAGAAGCTGGCCTCTGGCATGGACTCTGTGCCTCCCATCTGATATATTTCAGCTGTGTGTCCTCACCCAAATCTCATGTTGAAGTGTAATCTCCAGTGCCAGGGTGGGGTCTGGCGGGAGGTGTTTGGATCATGGGGGCAGCTCCCTCATGGCTTGGTGCTGTGTTTGTGATAGTTCTCAGGACATCTAGTCATTTAAAAGTATGTGGCACTTCACTGCCCCACCCTGCTCTCTCTCTCTCTTGCTCCTGCTTTTGCCGTGTGAAGTACCTGCTCCTGCTTCACCTTCTGCCATGAGTGAAAGCTCCATGAGGCCTCCTCAGAAGCAGATGTCACTGTACTTCCTGTACAGCCTGCAGAACCATGAGCCAATTAAACCTCTGTTCTTATAAACTACCTAGTCTCTGGCTGGGCGCAGTGGCTGACACTTGTAATCACAGCATTTTGGGAGGCCAAGGAGGATGGATCATTTGAGGTCAGGAGTTCGAGACCAGCCTGGCCAACATGGTGAAACCCCCATCTTTACTAAAAATACAAAATTAGCCAGGTGTGGTGGTGGGCACCTGTAATCCCAGCTACTCAGGAGGCTGAGGCAGGCGAATCACTTGAATCCGGGAGGCGGAGGTTGCTGAGAGCCAAGATCGCACCACTGCACTCCAGCTGGGGCAACAGAGCGAGACTCTGTCTCAAAAAAAAAAAAAAAAAAAAAAAAAAAAAAATTATCCAGTCTCAGTTATTTCTTATAGCAATGCAAGAACAGCCTAATACACAGTCTTCCAAGGACTCCAAAGAAGCGTTAGAAACTCCATCCTTCCCTTCCATTGTTAGTTTCTGATCTCTTAGTGACACTAGCCATGTGGCACATGGTGGCCGGCATGAGCATCAGCTCCTGTTCTTTAGTGGACTAGCAGTTTGCCCAGAGTAAAAGATAATTACTTTTTAAGGATTTTCCCTCCATGACTAAAAAAATGAAAGAATAATCTTATCTGCAGCCTTCAGAATAAAGACATGACTGGAGATCCCGGTAAAGGGATTCTGTAACTCACAGGGTCAGAAGATCTCCTAGATCTTACCCATCCTCCTACCTCCCTCCAGGCTGTATCCACAGCGCCCCAGCCAGGTCTGCGGCTGACTTACTTGTGGGCATTTCCAGGGAGACAGAGATGTCCTTCTTCCGGAGCTTATCCAAACGGTTGGAAGTTCATCTTAAATCCCTCCATCCACAATTTGGATCCATGGTCTTTAGTTGGTCTTTGTCCTAGTTACGGTGTCTCAAACCTGTGAAGCCATTCCTTGAACCTGTGGGCTGTTCTCTGTGCTATTGGGGTCACCCCTGACATGTGTGGTCGGTCCTGGATGTCCTGCTGTATTGAAGATATGAGCAAACTGGAGGCCTCTGGAGGGGTGAGCAGGACATGGAGAGGACCCATCACCATGCTACATCGAGAACAATCCAACAATGTGCATCCTATAGAAAAGGGAGTTGAGTGATCAACTGGGGTTCAAAGGGGATACACTTACGAAAAGGCAGGGATATGTGGGGATTAGGAGCATGAAGATGGGGAGCTTCTGGGAATGAGGCTGGAGGTCTCGCACGGGCTTGGGCATTTGTTCCTGAGGGCAGTAGGGAGCCAGTGAAGGTCGGTGCATGGCAGTGGCCTATTTGGATGTTGAGGAGAGGTCAGCAGGTGGCCACATGGAGAAGCGGCTGGAGGGGACAAGGCTGAGGCAAAAAGCGTCTTAGGAGACTGGAGCAAGGTCTGCCTGTACCTGAAGCAGAAGCTCATGGCTCTTCTGTTGCTGGAGAGAGGCTCTGGGGATTACACGGGCTCCTCCTATCCCTTGGAGGGCCTGATCTCAGAGGACGGGGGGGTGGGGTGGGGGTGTGGGTGGTGGAGGGAGTTTGCTAGCTGACTCCCATGAGGGGAGGGGGCACGCTGCTCTTGCAGCAGATCACATTAGGTGTGGCCAAGGGTAGAACTGCTGTTGTCAGAGTGTCTCCCCTCGTGGTGCTATCTAGGCACTTACTCAAGCTTCTGGGCCTCAGGGCTTCTGGGAAGGCCAGGTCCTTAGGGTGGAAAATTCTAGGCTTACTTTAGGGGAAAAGTCCCAGAATGGTCCCAGAGGAGCAGATAGCGGGTGTTTCTAAACACCCGTTCCTTGTTTCTGTGGCTAGAAAAACAAACAAACAAAACCTCTTATCTTTGCAGGAAAATAGAAGGCAGAGACTCAAGGTCATTCCAGGAAAGCCTTTGTGGGTCATGGCTCTGGTCTGAGGAGTCAAGTTTCATTTAGCCCCAGAGGCCACAGCCATGCACTGCCGTAATAGAGTAGGGCTCCTGGAGGTTGAAGCCTTTCCCTCTACAGACTTAAACAAAATTACAGTAAGATACACATCACCTATTACCATCTTAACTATCTTTCATGTTCAGTTCAATAATGTTAAGTACATTCAAGTTGTTGCACAGCCGTCACCAACATCCATCTTTGGAACTCATTTCATCTTGCAAAACTGAAGCTCTACTCCCATTGAAAAACAGCTCCCCATAACTCCCAGCACTCTGGACCCTGACAACCACCCTCTAGCTTCTGTCTTTATGTACCTATTCTAGGTGCCCCACGTAAGTGTGTGATTTCACTTATATGAGGCACCTAGAATAAGTACATTTCACTTAGCAGAATGTCCTCAGGATTTATCCATGAGGTAGCCTGTGTCAGAATCTCCTTCCTTTTTAAGTCTGAATAGTATTCCATTGTGTGTATGGACCGTGTTTTGTTTATCCAGTCACCCATCAACACATATTTGGGACGCTTCTGCCTTTTGGCTATTATGACGAATGCTGCTATGAACATGGGTGTGCAAACATCTCCTCGGGACCTTTCTTTTTCTTTTGGCTATATACCCAGAAATAGAATTGCAGGATCATATGGTAGTTCTATTTTTAATTTTTTGAGGAACACCCTGCTGCCTCCATAGTGGCTGCACCATTTTCCATTCCCACTAACAGCCACTGCAGCGTTTTTACGACATGCCTGTAAGCTACAAGGCCACCATGGGAGGCTAGAATGAAGACTGAGTTACAGCCACACCGGGCACATAATTCAAGCCTCAACCATACCACTGCACAGCCCTGAGGCCCCAGGGGAGCAGGGAGCCGTGGAATCTCCCAGCCAACTGTAGCTCAAAATTACTTTTGTTCAATTTCAGAGTCTTGGGTTTAAATATAAAAATTCCCCCTAAATGTCCATTTAAGGAACAATAAAAGTTTTGAATAAGCTTTCTCAGATCCAGGGCTATATACTCTTTATAGGGCCAATTGCTTCACTTCACGGTCTTTCTTCACTTCCTTTTTTTGTTTTGTTTTGTTTGTTTGTTTGAGACAGAGTCTTGCTCTGTCGCCTGACTGGAGTGCAGTGGCACAATCTCAGCTCACTGTAACCTCCACCTCGGGATTACAGATGTCTGTCACCATGCCTGGCTAATTTTTTTTTTTTTTTTTTTTTTTTTAGTGGAGACAGGGTTTCACCATGTTGGCCAGGCTGGTCTTGAACTCCTGATCTCAGTCAGGTGATCCACCCACCTTGACCTCCCAAAGTGCTGGGATTACAGGCATGAGCCACTGCGCCCGGCACACTTCCTTTTCTTATTGGGAGGAATTTTGAAATGTCTCATTCTAAACAGGACTTTGTTTCTGGGGATCTCAAGATGCTATAAGGGCTTTTTGCTACCCTATTCTGTGAGATTACCCTGAAGTCAGAAGATGCAAGAACTAATATCCCTAGCTATGACTTCTCTAAAGGAGATGTAGATACAGTGACCCCTCATTGAGGTGTTGTCTTAGACTCTCCTCTCTGGGAACTGCGCACCTCACCCCAGGCCTCCAGTGGCCATGTGTCTGCTGTGTTTTCCTGTCTCTCTTGTTTAGCAACTTAGGGACTGACTACTGACCCACAATGAATACTTCATATTTTTCTGAAAATCTGGGTTGTGTCTATGGCAGTGGCCAGTGATCCAGCCAAATTCTACCTATCGCCTTCCTGTTTTTGTAAATAAAGTTTTATTAGAACACAGCCACACACCCATTTATTTGCAACTTGGCCGTGGCTGTTTTTGTGAAACAATGGTCAAGTTGAATAGTCATACCAGAGACTGCAAGATTCATAAAGCCAAAAATATTTTCTATCTGGCCTTTATGGAAATTTGCCAGCCCTTGGTCTAAGGAAATGTCAGTCTCTGTGCATGGCCAAACCAGTGTATGTGAACCCCCATTCGGAGGGGTAGCCACATTCTGCCATGTAGACAGAAGAGAAGAGATGAGAAAGTCAGTCTATAGGAAGAGAGACACAGGACACAGAGAGAGCTGGATTTGGGAGATGAGACATGGAGGCAAATCCTGATAGCTCCTGATTCCTCAGTCCAATAGCCTTTCTTTTTGTTTTGAGACTAGGACTCACTCTGTCAACCAGGCTGGAATGCAGTGGTGCAATCATAGTTCACTGCAGTCTTGACCTCCTTGGGCTCAGGTGATCCTCCCCCGTCAGCCTCCCAAGTACATCCCAGTGCACATCCCACTATGCTCAGGTAATTCTTGTGTAATTTTGTAGAGACTGGGCTTCGCCTTGTTGCCCAGGCTGGTCTCTAATTCCTGGGCTCAAGTGATACCCCTGCCTCAGCCTCCCAAAGTGTTGGGATTATAGGCATGAACTACCGTGCCTGGCCTCTACACCCTTTCTAAAGGCTGTTGGGTTTCATTAGTTACTCCCAGTTCTTTATGATAAAATCACCTTTTTTCCTTAAGCTAGCTCAAATTCATTTCTGTTTTGGCAGTTAGAGTCCCCAGTAATACTCTGGAGAAGCTCTGTGCCTCTGTTACCCAAAGATCAGCGGTGGTTCAGCACATCAAAGCCTAGTCCAGGGCTGGCCTTACCTCCTTCCTTTCTTCTGAGCTGGTGAGTCAGAAGGAAGCAGGTGTGTGCAAAGTTGGCAGCTGAGCTGACACGGAGAAAAAGTTGTTGGTGAAGAGCTGGGGGTCAAAGCCCTGGTGCACGCCTCTTGCTCTTGACTGACAGCTACTACCTCCTCCCGGCAGGAGCTGAGGTGGCCTCCACACCTTGTGTGCTCCAGCAGCTGCAGTCAGGGGAATGCCAGAAGCTGCCAACCCTGGCCTTTGTACCCTTGAACTCTTTGAAACTGTTCTCTCAAGTCTACTTTGAATTTTCTTTAGTAACTTTTAATAAAAACAGACCCAATGTAATCTTAAGCCTAACAGTTTTTGTACTGGCGGCCTCAGAAAGACAGATACAATGCTTGGCATATAGAAGAATGGTGTTTCTAGTTGGAATTTGTGGTAGACTTCAAATAAATTTTTAATGAGAACTTCTGGTTCAAAATGGTGGGCTGAGTACATGCTTTCACCTTTGTCACTTCTGAGTTGTCTATCATGGCAAAGAGATTGGGGAGGAAGATTGTCGAATGCAAGAAATCCCAACACATTTCTGGAAGATGGAATGAATGGGATTTTGATGCATGCAACTGTCTGGAAAAGGCATAACCTGGAATAAAAGTGGCACTGCAATGGATGTGGGAATTCATATGCTTGTTAGAAAGCAAAAAGGATTCTGGGCTCAGAGTTGGCAGGTATAGTGGAACACAGGAGTGAGAAATGGGACTCACAAGCGGAAGGACAGTTAAAAGTTGCTATGGTTGGTATGACCCACGTATCATACTTTGGTACAGATAATCTGGTATCTGCTTCAAGATAAAATGTAAAAGGCATACTGTAAATTTAAATCAGCCCTCTGTGGAAGGCTAAGGCATCCAGTGCAGGTTTTGGTGGTCCAGGACAGAGCCCTCCATGTTCTGGCATTTGGGGAGTTCTTGGCTTGGTTTTTAAGTGAGAGCCTCATACATTCTTCCTAAAGCCAAAACCACCAGCGTGCCACCAGGCAATATTTCACACCCCACGGAGAGCTCCTAATCAGGATTCTAAGGAAGAGACCTGCTGGGAAAAAAGAAAAATCTCTTGGGTTCCAACATAATGCAGAAAAAAAATCCTACATCAGCCACCTTGTCCAATTTCACTATGGAAGGACAACCAAGAACCACAAGAATTGGAGAAGAACCAGAAGCATGAAAGAGACAGAACAAGATAGACAAACTGACCCCGCTGGACACCAAGTCCATCTCCAAAAAAATCTTGTAATTTATATACTCAAATTCAGTGGTATATTATATCCATAAAACAAGCATAAGATGTAATGGAAAAGGAACAGAAAGAGAAAAAGAGATACTTCTTAGAGATTTAAAAAATCTTGATGACCAAAATTAAAAATGTTCAAAACAAGCTTGAAATGTAAAGTCAAGGGAATCTCTCAGAATGTAGAAAAGAAATATAAAGAGAAAAATAATAGTGGAGAAAAAGTAAGGGACATGAGAACTCATCCTTTAAGTCAAATATAAAATGAAGATCAATCCCAGAAAGAAAGAATAGAGAAAACGGAAATTAGCAAAGAAAGAGTAGAATAAAATTTATCAGGGCTGAAGAAGGACCTTAATTTTAAAAGGCCCCAATATCCAGCATAGTAAATGGAAAAACAAAACAAAGCAAAGCAAAACAAATGACCCAATACTTAGACATTTTTCTGTAAAATTCTAGAGCACCAAACACAACTGATAGATCCTACAATTTCCTAGAGAGACAGTGCAAGTTATCTCAAAGACACTAAACTCAAAGTGGCAATCGACTTTTCATCTGTAACCCTCCGTGTTAGAAGACAATACAAGAATGCCTTCAAAGTTCTGAGAGAATAGGACCTAACTTAAAAAAAACTTATTTACCCAGCCCAATTGTCAATCAAATATTAGGGCAAAATAAGGCCATGTAATTTCCTTATACCCTTTCTCGGGCAGTATCTGAGGTCGTATCCCAGCAGCATGGGGAAGTAAACAGAAGAAGAGAAAGACATGGAATCCAGGAGACAGGAGATCAGGTCCAATCCAGGAAGACAACTAAGGAGACCCCAGAGTAATAGCCAGACTCATCCTGGAGGACGACCAATCCAGACTGGAACAGAAGAGCAAAGTGTTGTACAAGGGGGAGTGAGAAGAAAGAGCACTCCTGTGGTAGGAATATCCTCTCAAGGATGGAACATCCTAAAACATGAAAAATGACCATTAGTCAAAGGAAAAAATGTGCTTGGAAGCACCTAGATAAACAAGAAGCTGTACCACAAAGTCAGTATCCCAATAAGCAAAATGTATCATGATTTTAAGCAATTGCTGGACTATAAGAAAGAAAACTCATTGAGCTTTATGCTGGGATGGCCATTATTCTTTGAGTGGCCTAAGGATTGCAATTTCAGATTTGTAGAAAGGAAATTGACACACTGGCCCCACTTGTTTGGGCAAAGCAACGTGTGTATTGTGATCATAATTGTTGCTAACAACAAACAACAACAACAACATTTAGAGTGCATCTATGGAAGCTCAGAGGATGGCATTGTAGTTACAGAATGCAAATGTTAATATCAGCATTTTAATGTGAAATTTATCTGACAGCAGGTTGGAGACAGAAGGGAGAAGGATGGGTAGGGGCATAAATACTTCCATCTTACCTGAAGGAGAATCAAAATACTGACTAAAGTTGATGGAACAATAAATGGAGGTACTGTTATTTAATGTTATACAAGTAACTAAATATATCAATAAAAAATATGAAGCCACACACATTGAGCTGGGTTTTAAAGGAGGACATTTTAAGTTGATAAACCAAGAAATGGAGTTATAAATACCATTTAGATTAAGGTAATCACCACCAACATGGCAGCTGGAAGATCAGGTGGGGCCAGGAGTGGCGTGAGCTCCAGCCTGGTCTCTGGCTGCAGTCAGCACCGTCTGCTTCCCCAAATGCACTAAGTAGTATCACTTTATATTTGTGCATTGAGCAGAGCAAGGTTAGGGAGCATTATGTTATGGAACCTGACTGACCTTCACCTCCTTTTTCTCAGCTGATGTATGGTCTGTGCTTGTTGCCTGGCACTTGTTTGCAGTAGAGACAGACATCTGTACCCCTCAAGGGTTCTGTGTGGTCCACAGTGGCCTACAGGATACTGGCAATCTGAATAGAGGTGGGGAACCCTTCAGACCCACGGAGGGCCTGCTATCTACCACCAAAATGTCTCTCCAGCCGGGCCTGGAGCAGCTGTGCGGTCCTCTGCCAGTGATGTCTGAGCCCTTGAGCAAATTCCAGTCTCTTTGGGTTTCCCCAGTAGATCTTGGTGTGTGCTGCTGCTAGGGTTGTTTTTATGGTAAAGAGCCAACACACTTTAAGGAGGGAAAAAGGCAAGGTGTTCCGCTCAGTTAAAGTGTGTGGAAAAGTCAGTGAGAAGATGGTGCTGATGACACAAGTCTATGAAGCCCTCAAGTCACCTGCGGTGGCGGCCAGTCTTTTGCAGTTACAAATTCTGTATTTGGCAGCACTGAGTAAAAATCAGAACAGGCCAGGCCATCACCTGAGGACACTGTAGACTTTTCTGGAAAAGGACAGAAAAACCAGCTCCGTGAACTTTCAGTTCACGGACAGACACTGTCACTCAAAGATGCATCAAAATCCCTCCAATCCTAAGTGACTGATTCAAAAAACATCTTAAAAGCATTTTAGAACAATGGAGAGCAACATCAGAAGAGAATGATGGACAGTTTGAATGAAAACACTAATCTTCAGGAAAGTCTAGAACTGCTTGCCAAAAAAACCGTGAGATGGGAGCAAAGAGTGCAGGAACTGAAGGAACAGAAAACCTTCTTGAAAACACAAACGCGGGAATGAAATAGGTCATGGGTGATAAAGTGGGCCAGTGAACATCTCCGATAAAAACCTTGCTGAAGATCGTAGGTGTGCCTGTCTCTTTAGAGATCACATGGCTGATGGCAGCTTGAAATTAGAGAAAAAGAAGAAAGCAGAAAGAACTGGAGATCATCAGGTCTATCAGTTACAAGTTGATTTGAAGAGACTCCTGGATGCTGTTAACTTAAATGTTTTCTTTAGAAGATTTGAAGGGAAAAAGAAAAAAAAATCCAAGAAATTATGTGAAGAAAATCAAATGAATGAAGAGCTTCCAGGACAAGCAAAGTCTCCAAACTGAGCAAGCATCTCTGCCGACTGAAAATTCACAGCTTCAAAGTGAGATTCAGAAGCTTCCCCTGGAACTTGAAATACATCAAGAACGTGTAAGGCAACTTCAGAGAAAATCAACGGAAGAGGAAATATACTACCTAGAAACAGAGAAGAAACATTCTACAATGTATGCAGAAACATAAGCCATACATATTGGAAGTGCAACTTCTACAGATGATGGCTGAAGATATGGACAATGGGTTGGACAGAACCAGTTCCTTCCTTCTTACTTTTTTTTTTTTTTTCTTTTGAGACGGAGTCTCACTCTGTCACCCAGGCTGTAGTGCAGTGGCACGATCTTGGCTCACTGCAACCTCTGCCTCCCAGGTTCAAGCGATTCTCCTGTCTTAGCCTCCCAAGTAGCTGGGACTGCAGGTGTGCGCCACCATGTCTGGCTAATTTTTGTATTTTTAATGGCGGCAGGGTTTCACCATGTTGGCCAGGCTGGTCTTGAACTCCGGACCTTGTGATCCACCCTCTTTGGCCTCCCAAAGTAATGGGATTACAGGTGTGAGCCACCGTGCCTGGCCCAGTTCCTTCTTTCAAAGCCAGATTGTCTTCTGTGAGAAAAGTACTCCAGAAAGTTGGATGGGTAGCTCTGTCAACAGAAAGAAGTCTCAACAAGCTCAGAAAATAAAATGATCACAGCAAATATTGGCTAATGCTGTGTCTGAGTCCCAGCCTCTCCCTGGTGGCCCTTTTGCTCCACACGCAGCCCACAGAGGCCTGGAAGTATCAGGGGAGGACCTGGGCCTGGAGGTCGCCCAGGAAACAGGAGGAGAAAGCTGTGGGAGTGCAGGGATCTAGGGTCACAGCTCAGTATCATTCAACCTTCCCATCAGCCAACCACAGCAAGACATTTGCCTGTGTTCTTGCAGTAAAAGTTTTGATGTATCTCTTAGAGTTTAACGCTTGCCATTTCGTGGATGGCATAGTTACTTTCATTAAAATTTGATAGCATTAAGAGAAGAAGCCGGGTGTGGTCACGTGCAGCCATAGTCCCAGCTACGCTGGAGGTTGAGGCAGGAGGGTCGCTTGAGCCCAGGAGGTGGAGGTTGCACTGAGTTGTGATTACGTCTCTGGACTCCAGCCTGGGCAATGGAGAGAGACCCTGTTTCTAAAAAAAAAGGAAATAATCACCAAAAGAATTAAAAATGGATTGGACTTAGGAATTGCCTCTGGGAAGTGAAGTGGACGAGAGTGCGGAGACCGCTGCTGTGCATGGAAGCTGGAGGAGCGACTAATCTGCATAGCCCTGGGGCTCATTTCCTCCCTTTGGAACACCTGGTCCAGCCAGGCCCAGCCTCAGCCCACCTCTTTGAGAATGATGAGTGCTCATGGGACCAGATACACTCTGTTGCTTCTCTGACTTGTAAATGTTCCATTAATAACCCCTATTGTATATTTACACAACGTGGTGCTAGCTGCTTATGCCTCCACACTCCCTTTGCACAACACAGCACTTGTGTATGATTTGCTTTGTTCCCGTATGCATGTCCTTTTGAGAAAAGAATAAAACTGTAAAAACCCGTTTATCGAATTTCTACCGTGTGGCAGGCATAGTACTGGGTACTGATGATTGGAGGGTAAACAATAATAGAAACAGAAATCCTTCTTGAATGATGGGAGATCTAAGGGCTGTGTTTCATAGAGCTTCACTAACACTCACAGAGGGATGTCTGTGAGTTCAACTCAAACATCTGCCTGTTCTCCCCACCCAGTACCCTCTGCCCTCCTGGGGAAGGAGCTCTTTAGTAAGGGTCTCAGGGCAAGGAGCTTCTAAGGTAACCACACTTTCCATTTGTGTACATCTTTGACCAGCCATGAAATTTCAGGTATCGGGTATATGCCATGGCAGGAGAAAGGGCTGGGGGTGGGGTCGTAGCCTTGAGAATATCCTGAAAATGGCAGGATGGTAAAGCTGATGATATGCCCTTGAGTTTAGCTTTCACATTGAAGGAGGGATATGCAAGTTGATGGAAAAAACAGGATTTAGGTTTGCTTTTTTATTTCTTTGAGATGGGGTCCTGTCTGTTGCCCAGGCTGGAGTGCAGTGGCATGATCATAGCTCATTGCAGCCTGGAACTCCTGTGCTCAAGCAATCCTCCTGCCTCAGCTTCCCAAGTAGCTAGGAATGCAGATAAGATAGGAATAGATAGGAGTTCCTATCTACCACAACCAGCTAACTACAAACATTTATTTTTTGGTAGATGTGGGGTCTTGCTAAGTTGTCCAGGCTGATCTTGAATTCCTGACCTTAAGCAATCCTTTTGCCTTGGGCTTCTGAAGTGTTGGGGTTACAGGTGTGAGCTACCACACCTGGCCTGCTTTTTAAAAATTGAGTGCCTTCCTATTTTTCTAAGCTTGAATGCCCTTTATAAAACAAAATAAAACAAACTTTAAAACCCAACCATTTATTTTCATTCTAGAGTAGTTGACTCATCCGGGGTCAACAGGGCCAAAGTGATGAACTCAACCCCTGAGATCTGTGTTTCTGTGTTGCGATTGTTAGTTGTATCTCTGGAGGACAAGGACTTCCTATCTTATTTATCCTCAAACCTCTTGTGTTCAGAAGAGTTCCAGGCACATATGAAGGGCTCAAACAAACTATTGTTTAATACAAAGTAATTTGTAGTGTATCTTACTTTTGTACCAACCTAATACTAAAATCACAGACGTCAATAAATAATTCACTAATAAATGTGTTCTTAGTTATAAGATTTGGTCCTGAATACACAGACCATGTGGCCCATCCCCAAAGCTGAGTGGGTGAATGTTCAGAAGTGAGTTTGCCATGAGAGTGCAGAAATTTAGCTCAGCCCACCCTCCAAGATAGGTGAAGCTACTCGAGCACTGTCAGCAGACAGAGGAATAGCAAAACCATATATAAATTTATCAAAACAAGACAGCATCTATTTTATTGTCAATACCACTTCAAGAAAATTAATTTCCTGTGCGGTTTTTGTTTCTGTATTTTAGTGGTCGAATGTAGTGCCCAGCACACACTAAATAATGGTTTCCTTCATTCTCTCATTTTTGTCTTTTTGTTTTTTTCAGAAAGCCCCTGATTGATTAAATGTCTCCCTGCATATTGCCCTTAATCCTATGCTCTTTTCCCCCAACCCCCTCTTCAGCACCCTAGCATTCTAATTTCATTGTGCTGGGAGCTGGCTTGAACCAAAACAAAGCAGCACATGAACCCAGTGCCAAGCAATATGGCACACGAGTGCCAACTCCAAAGGATCTGCCAACTCAGGAGAGAAGAGGGGCTGGAGGCGGGGAGGCCATGGGTCAGGATGTGATGACAGGATTAGAAAGGACTTGGAAAGGGAGAGAGAGTCAAGCTGCTCTGTGCTCTGGACTTGGATGAAGCTGTCATGACAAAGTGATACGGTTTCCTACCCACCGTCTCCTACTCTGATCCCAGCCACAAAGTTGTAGAGAGGTATGGACAGAGTGTTTTATTACAGTTGAAAATGAAGTCCTTTTTTTTTTTTTTTTTTGGACCTTATGGGCTGCAGGAAAACTCTACCCTTTTAGTCCCCTGTTTTTCCTATCTGTAAAATGGGTCTCCTAATGCTTGCTGAGGAAGGCAAAGAAGTGTCTTCACAAGCACTAGCCTAACAAAACTGACCTAATCACCTGCGGCACAAAGAAATGAGAAGCCACGGCCAGGCCAGCTCCCTTCTTGACTGGGATCTAAACCTCTGTGGGGGAGGTAGCTGCCTCCTGCTCAAAGGAGAGCCCTTCAGAGGGATGTTTTATGGACACTGCTGGAAACAGAGGATACAGTAAAACACAAAAGCAAGTGTTTTGAGTTAGAGATCCCATTCATTCTGCTTGACAGACGTAAATTACTCACCAGACACAGGCATTTCCCCTCATGGTCGTCACCCAGTGAAAGGGAGAGCTTTTATTTTCTAAATGATATATGGATCCAATAAAATTATTATTACATCATCTCTACTGGCCATCACGACTCACAGTGGGAGAGCATTATGGGAAAATGAATGCTTCCTCTGGAATGGGGTATAGAGATGTGCGTGGGTGTGTGCGAGTGTGCGTGTTTGTGTAAAGATTTCTGACAGGAGATCGAGACCATCCTGGCTAACACGGTGAAACCCCATCTCTACTAAAAATACAAAAAAATTAGCCAGGCGTGGTGATGGGCACCTGTAGTCCCAGCTACTCGGGAAGCTGAGGCAGGAGAATGGCGTGAACCCAAGAGGCGGAGCTCGCAGTGAGCCGCGATTGCGCCACTGCACTCCAGCCTGGGTGACAGAGCGAGACTCTGTCTCAAAAAAAAAAAATATTTCTGACAGAGAAAGATGGGAAGTTGTATTAATATTAGTTGACTGAGCTCCAGCACTCACAGGCAAAACCAAGCATCTTTCCTGGGACCTTCCTCAGGGGGTCACTATTGAAATAAGATGCTATTAGGGAACAGCTTGGAAAGGATATAGTAGACCAAGGCCCCAGGGCTCAAGGAGTGACACTGAAGGGCTCTTGTCAGACTCAATATGTCTTCATTTTTTTTTTTTTTTTTTTTTTTTGGGGGGGACAAGGTCTCACTCTGTCACCCGGGCTGAAGTATAGTGGTGCAATCATGGCTCACTGCAGCCTCGACCTCCCCAGGCTCAGGTGATCCTCCCACCTCAGCCTCCCAAGTAGCTGGGATTACAGGCACGTGCCACCTTGCCTGGCTAATTTTTTTGTTTGTTTGTTTTAGCTAGAGACAGGATTTTTCTATGTTGCCCAGGCTGGTCATGTACTCCTGGGCTCAAGTGATCATCTTACCTCAGCCTCCCAGAGTGCTAGGATTATAGGAATGAGCCACCATGCTTGGTCAGAATCTATAATGTTGAATTTAAGATGTCTGATATTTGGTATATGCCATGGCAGTGGGGAAGGGCTAGAAATGGAGTAGTTCAGTGCAGGGCTCTCAGACCCCCAAAGCCTCAAATCATCTTCTATAGCAATCTAGGAGGAGAGCCTCCTTCAATCATGTAAAGATCACAGGAGACTGTCTTCTCCAGAGATAAGTTATCGATGGGCTAGTGACCTTGAGTCAAATTGAGTATGTGGAACTATGCCCCTTTATATTGACAGAGGGCTGAGATTTGGTAGCAAGGTGGAGTGGTGAGTGAGACCCCAAAGCTGGATAGCTCTAACCACTTCACCCCTGCAGGTGGCTGTGTCTGAGTCCTCAGTTACTCCCTGGGTCTTAGAAAGCTGAAGATATTAATAGAGGATTTCTCTGACTTCAGTGAGTCGGAGGGAACAGCTGCACCTGGGGAGTTTTTCCACTTGACGAGATGGACTGCTTCCCAAAGCGTCGTTGCAATCTGCCATGAAGGCTTGGCATACCTAGGAGCTCTGGGATAGAACACAACCACACAACCAAGCCTTGAATAGTTTCAGTGCTGGGTATCCCAAAAGGCAGACTAGTTGCACGGCCATGCACACACACACACACACACTCACTCACTCTCTTACAAGATGTTTAGATACTTGACAGTATGAACTAGTCATCCTAGGAAAAAATCGAAACCAGGCTGGACTTTCCTACCCTTATAGTTTAGTGCTATTTTTTGTTTTTTTGTTTTTTTGGAATTTCACATAACAGGGCTCAGTGTTTTGGGCCCTGGATAATTTGGATGCCTTGTGCCCAGAGTTCCCTAAAGGGAGGGAACTCTGAGAAGTGCATTGTCCTCTTGGAGAAGCTTGGGCTCAGTGGGGTTGGGTGCAGCCTGGTGAGACATAAACATCACAGCGACCTTTGGGGCTCCTCATCTCCTGAATTCTCATGAACTCTTCTTATGTTCAAGTTTATACTTTTGAAATGCAATTTAGTAGGAAAAACTATACCCATACAAGTTTAGGTAAAGAAACCAGCAGTGATGTACTCTCCCAGCTCAGGTTAGGTGAATTCAACCTTGTAATACTTAAACTGCTGCACAGGGCTCTGTCCTTTTAGGACCCTGCCTGCCCCTCAGAGGGGAGCCAAGAGGAAGGATAGATGGCCATGGGGACCCCCACAGTCCATGGATCACTGACCATCAAGAATGTTGCTATGGGTCTCTCTAGGAAGAATGGGGGCCACCAGGCCCTGATAAAAGGAGTCTATACAAGATGTGAGGGTAGTAAATCTGTCCCAGGGAATATCAGCTTTCCAAACTAGATGTGATTGTAGATGTGTAGTTGAAAAAAGGAAAAAGAGTCCTAGAAGGTAGGGAGAGAGTTTCTCTAGACCAATACCAAATATATCTTTCAACAACAGCGGAAGTGTGATATTACTCTGATTTTGGTCCACAAGACACTCAGCTTTCATGGTCTTACACCGTCTCAACATATCTTAACTGCACCATAATGCTTGTCTCTCTCTCCTCAGACTCCAGCTCCATCCCCTTGAGGACAGTCTCCATAGTGGTTTCCATGTTCAATTCAGCTCCAAAGTCAGACGGAATCACGTTCTACCCCGGCTCCACCCCTTGCCACCAGTTCCTTATCCTCTTTCATCCTCAGTTTCCTCTTTTGTAAAGTGGAGATAATAATTGCCCCTACCTCCTTAGCCTAGCTAGCACCTGGCCTGCAGTTAAGTGTTTGATCAATATCTGCTGCTGTAATGCACTCATCATCACCATCATCATCACCATCATCATCATCATCATCATCATGTCAACTGGTTGAAGAGCCCCCTGGTGGTGGTGATTCTGGAAAGAGTATAGGTTCTCTGCGATCACAAATGCAAAATGAAAAAAACAACTCTTTGAATATAGAGACAGGCAAAAGCACCTGAATGCTGAAGGTGTGCCACCTCAGTGGTTGTGCTTAACTGACAGGCTCCATAATGGTGTGAACACTGCATGCCCCGGCTGTCTGTTTTGTGTCAAACTTAATCCTTATTTTCACAAACCCAAGACTGTTTCAGAAATGGTCTTTGTGGCCACCATGGGAAAGAACAATGCAGTTACCTGACAACCTGGCGGTTCCCTGGTGCTTACTGACGTTGCTTTGTTTTTTAGAATCACCTTAAAAGCATTCTAGAGATGGTAGGGAAGGGTGGAATTCTGAAAGAAGGAAACCAACAGGGCGTTGAAGGGCAGAGTAAGAGCTTGAGAAATCCATTATCCATTAACATTATCTTGGAAGTCAAGACTTAGAGATACCCCAGGATAAGTTTTCTTTCTCCACAACAGACGGTTAATTACCCTATAGCTAATTTGTGTGGTTATAAGAGTTTATTTGAAACAACAACTCATAGCTCCAACAACCGAATGTCACTGGAGGAATTCCTTCTTCTGATCTCTCTGCGCCACATCAGCTTCACTGACAGAGGCTCACGCACTTCCAGTGGGCACTGAGACTCCCTCCCATCCTTACACAGGATGGTCCTGTCGGGGCGAATCCTGGCGAAGTCTACAAGATTCTTGTGTTCTTTCTGCCAGATGCCAGAGTCATCTGTGCTCTCCTCACTTCCTCTCTTAGCAACTATGGTCAGGCTAGTTTTAGACTCTGCAAACTCATTCATACGGAGAAGTAAGTGATTATCGATAATTAAATCCTTGCAGTATGGGTGCTTCATAAGTTGAGGCCATGTCTTCCTTTAAAGGCATGAGTCTATAAAGGCGGATTTTCAGGCCTCAGGTGCACATTGTGGCAGGGAAAATGTGTTGAAGAGTAGGTGATTTAGTGAAAGTTCTTCTCAGAATTGCTCCAAATTATACCACACAAGTGACCTTTTACTCTACCCCTGGTTTAAGGATATAGCAACAATTATAGTCTGTGGAAAGCCTACTACCTAAAGGAAAAAGGTTTTGAAAATGCAGTGGAATCTTATTGTCACACAGTAGACCCTTGACATTCTTAAAGGCTGTGGCCTTGGACCTTAGTGAATTACCAAATTTGAGAATGACATCAAGTCGTGTAATTTCTACCCCACAAGGTAATAAAGTATAATTGAAAAACCTAATGCCTCTTTCAGATCCATAATGGTTCTATAAATACAGCACTTGGGTAATTCATAAAGCCACTTTTTGGCCTAGACCATCACGTGATTAGTTAGACCTCTTCTCTTCCCTGCCATGCCAGCAGCTGCCTTTGTTTCCCACCCAGTTTCCCACAAAGAAGCACAGGCTTTATCACCTCCCATGTGCTCCATGACAAATGGAGAAGAACAAAGCCACCAGCCCAGTGCCCTGTCCTTACACCCGGCTCTGAGTACATGACCGTGCCTTGGCAACGTGACAAATGACTGCACATTGCGTGTCGTAAATGATGGGGTCATTCATGAATAGTTAAAACCATGAATGCGAAGCCCTTGAATGCCAACGGCCTTCCGGGCTGATATCATGGAAATGACTTTAACACTTGAGCTGGAGGCTGAGAGACATCATTGCGGGCCCCTGTCTTCACCGGGTGGAACATCTCCCCCTTTGTGATGTCCCCAGTCGTGTGTATCTGGTGGCCTCTGTCTTCGTTTCTTAGGGCTGCTGTCATAAAGTGCCACAAACTGGGTAGAATGGCAGGAATTTGCTGTCTCACAGTTCTGGAGGCTGGAAGCCCAAAATTGGTGTCAGCAGGGCCAGGCTTCCCTGACCCTCGATATTTGTCCTTTTGTGACTGGCTTATTTTACCTAGGATAGTGCCCTAAGGTCCTTCCCTGTTGCAGTGTTAGTGGGAAAGCAAAACTGTGCAGCCACTGTGAAAACAGTATGCTGCTTCCTAAAATAGTAGGGAAACCACTGTGAAAACAGTATGCTGCTTCCTAAAATATTAAAAATAGAATTACCATGTGATGCCACAATTCCACTTCTGGGTATAGACTCACAAGAACTGAAAGCAGGGTCTCAAGCAGGTGCTTGTCCACCCGTGATCACAGTGGTATTATTCACAACAGGCAAAAAGTGGAGGCAACCCAGGTGTCCAGGAGGCCAGGCACCAGGGAAGGAGCTGTTCCAGATTTCTCCTCTAGTTTCTGGAAGCCTCAGGTCTTTCTTGGCTAGAAGATGGCTGCTTCCTCCCTATCTCTTCACACCATCTTCCCTCAGTGTGTGTCTCTGTCTCCTTGCCTGGCATACTTTTTCATAAGGACACCAGTCATGTTGGTAATATTAAGAGCCCACCTACTCCAGTATGACCTTATCTTAATGAATTACATCTGCAATGACCCTATTTCCAAATAAGGTCACATTCTGAGGTACTGGGCGTGAGGATTTTAGTATTTTAGTATATCAATTTTGAGAGGATGCTATTCAACCTGTAACAACCGCATACACTTCCTTGACGCTTCTGCTGAGTGGTGAGGGGGCAGCTTTCAGGAGTCAAAAGAGTGATAAACACCTAGTCTACCTCATTCTTTACCCATCTCACCATACCACACACACTCACACACCTGGATGCTTTTAAAGAAGCTCTGGCACCTCACACCCATTAGGATGGCTGTTACCAAACACAACAACAACAACAGAAAGTAAATATTGGCAAAGATGTGGAGAAATTGCACTGTAGGTGGGAAAGCAAAATCGTGCAGCCACTGTGAAAAACTGTATGATGCTTCCTAAAAATATTAAAAATAGAATTACCGTGTGATGCCGCAATTCCACTTCTGGGTAAAGACCGGAAAGAACTGAAAGCAGGGTCTCAAGCAGGTGCTTGTCCACCCATGATCACGGTGGTATTATTCAAAACAGGCAAAAAGTGGAGGCAACCCAGGTGTCCAGCAACAGATGAATGGATGAACAAAATATGGTGCAGGTTGAGTAGCAGAAATGTGTGGGACCAGAGGGGCTTTTGACCATATTTTGGAGTCTGGAATATTTGCATATATATAATGGAATATCTTGGAGATGGGACCCAAGTCTAAATTTAAAATTCATTTACATTTCATATATACCTTATACACACAGCCTGAAGGTAATTTTATACAATTTAATAATTTTGTGCATGAGGCCCAGCACAGTAGCTCATGCCTGTAATCCCAGCACTTTGGGAGGCTGAGGTGGGCAGATCCCTTGAGGTCAGGAGTACAAGACCAGCCTGACCAACATGATGAAACCCCATCTCAAATAATAATACAAAAATTAGCCAGATGTAGTGGTGCATGCCTGTAGTCCCAGCTAACTCGGGAGGCTGAGCCAGGAGAATTACTTGAATCTGGGAAGTGGAGGTTGCAGTGAGCTGAGATCGTGCCACTGCACTGCAGCCTGGGTGACAGAGTGAGACCTTGTCTCAAAGGAAAAAAAAATTGTGCATGAAACAAGGTTTGTGTGCATTGACCCATCTGAAGGCAAAGGTGTCAGGTATGGAATTTTCGACTTGTGGTGTTTTGTGGATGCTCAAAAAGTTCAGATTTGAGGTTTTGGGATTAGAGATGCTCAACCTGTATTTACCTACAATGGGATATTCTTCAGCTTTCAAAGGGAAGAGAATTCCGACACATGATCCAACATGGATGGACCTTAGGGCACTATCCTAGGTAAAATAAGCCAGGCACAAAAGGACAAATATCATGTGATTCCACTTAAATGTGGTACATAGAATTGGCAAATTCATAGAGACAGAAAGGAGAGTGGTGGGTAACAGGGGTGGCTGGGGGGAGAGGGAGTGGGGATGGGGAGTTTTTTTTTAATGGGGTATGGAGTTTCAGTTTTGAAAATTAAAAACAGTTCTGGAGATGGATGGTGGCAATGGCGACATAGCAATGTGAGTGCCACAGAGCTGCACAGTGAAATATGATCGAAGTGGTACATTTATATTATGTGTGTTTTACCACGGTTTTCTAAAAAGAAGCTTCGGAGGTCGTTTTTAAGAGTCCTCTGCAGCCAGGCACAGTGACTCACACCTGTAATCCCAGCACTTTGGGAAGTTGAGGTGGGTGGATCACTTGAGGTCAGGAGTTTGAGATCAGCCTGGCCAACACAGTGAAACCCCATCTCTACTAAAAAAATACAAAAATTAACCAGGTGTGGTGCTGCCCACCTGTCATCCCAGCTACTCAGGAGGCTGAGGCACGAGAATCGTTTGAACCCAGGAGGCAGAGATTGCAGTGAGCTGAGATTGTGCCACTGCACTCCAGCCTGGGTGACAGAGTGAGACTCCATCTCAAAAACAAACAAACAAACAAACAAACAAACGACCATCTGCTTGTGCCTGGCCCTGGGATTTCATGCAGGTCATTTTCCTCTTCCAGCATCAGTTTTCTCGTTTCCATATGGGAACTGTGTGTCCCCCAGTGCCTCCCAGGATGGACCTGGGACCTGCCAGGGAGCTCACCTCAGAAGAAGAGCCTTGCCCAGTGTGTCCAGAGGGCCATGGGCTCAGGGGGCCTCGAGTACTAATACTGGTGAAAACTGCTAGAAAATACGTGGGAGCCCAAAGCTGGGTGCTGAGGAGTTAAATGTGGTCGACTGGAACCGTCCTGAAAGGACAGCATTCATAGCCTAAGTCCTTTGGGGAGACTGGAGACAAGTGTTTTGCCCTGTTTCCCTCTTCATATAAGGCTGTGTCCTTGGAGAGAAGGAATGTGATCACCCCAGGTCTGGCCAAGTCTCCATGGACCACAGGGAATTGGGAACCAGGCCACCTTGGCTGTGCTGACAGCCCATCCATTCTCTGGCTGGAATGAATGAGCAATGAAGTCAAAGCTGTCTAGGTTTCAAGATAAGTCTGTCCCTGTTCTCTTTTGTTTCTGACACTGAGAGGACAGAAGCCCCTTTTCAGGGGTTCCCTTCTAGAGCTGCTTTTCAGAGCCACAGAGCCTGGCTAGGTCCCACTCCAAGGATCCCGGGTGTTGTCTGCAGCTGAGCGATGTGGGTGAGAGAGAACGCAGAGCTGAAATCTAGGAAGTGCACGTTGTGGTTGGCACTCTTCCTCAACCTCAAAACTCTGCCTGCCAAGATAGATTTCACGTTTGCCTTCTTCAGCGTCTTTGTTTCTGTTCTCACTCTTCTCCTTTCATAACATTGTGACCAATCAAGTAGAAACCTGAGCAGACTCTGAGCCTGAGACCAGCACCTTCTTCAAAGGGAGTCCCGCCAACAGAAGGATTTTCTTGTTCTCTTAGAAGAAAAGTGCCCCCTCTAGTAAGGGTATGAGCCAAGAAGGAGCCAAGCATGAACTTGGGGTCAGTTAAACAATACTGACCAAAGCCATCAGCGAAAGCTGCCGTTTTCCCTGTACAAAGCCAACATTGCTGTCCATGGGCTGTCTGCACTCACAGAGTATTTGTCTTGCCAAGAGGCTTGTGGCTTTGATTCATCTACACTCAACTCCGTCCTCCTGGTGGCTGGAGGCCTGGGAGTCGTGGACAGGAACCAATCTAAAGTGCTCATGGGGTATCAAACATGGAGTCTCAGAGGGTAACTTCAATGATCCAACTTAAAGCAAGAAGGACCGTACCACTGATGGGGCACCTACTGTGTGCTAGGGTTGTGGGAGGGGTGACACAGGACAATCTCATTTATTTCTCACAATAAGCCTTTCAAGTAGAACGGGTGGCCATCATTCTTACAGAGGAATCAACAGAAGTTCAGAGAAGTTCAGAGAGGCTAACCAAGGAACTGGAATCACCTGGGGGAGCTTTCAAATGTTCATGGACTATGCAACTTCAGAGTCAAAGTGAAAAAAATGCGGCCACTATTTTGGGAATTACTCCAAGAGAATTAAGCACTAGGAGAGGAGGGAGCACCTAAAATCCAGGGACACCATTCCTGGCATTTACAATCTTGGCCAAGGAGACCTTCTGGAAATCTTCAGCGATGGGCACATCTTTGCCCCTGGCAGAGGAGCTGCAAAGAGGCAAGCAAAGTAGTTGAAGGCAGCAGCAGCTTTTGGAACAAGTGAGTCATTTACAGACGGGTGATTACAGAGCCCAGAGGAAATTCCTGGGTGCTTTTTGTGAGGGTGATGGAGGCCTGTGCAGTGCACAGAGGGCGTCTCTACCTGAGAGGAAGAGAAAATAGCAGAAATAAGTGCCCAAGTCTTCTCCTCACTCCCTCTACACATCCTTAATCATCCAGCTAAAAAAAAGAGATCTAATATTACTTAGACAAAGAAAAGCAACCCAGGCTTCCATTCCTATGTTTCTTCTTTCCCGACAGCTTGTGGAGTGCCTGCTGTTAAGGGCAGAAAAATATCACCCCATGCTCTAAAACACGACAAAAATTACCACCCTGTGACTGCTCCGGTCCTTGGCAGGTGAGCTCCAATGTTGGCAGACCAGGGTTTTTGGGAGTGCCAACTTTTGTGAACAAAAATCACCAACAGAGGCACCAGTGATGGCTGAAGGAATTCACAGAGGCTCCCTGAGATGAGGTGGGGTGGGGCCCTGTCTTGTCCTCAGGATCCAGGCGCATGGGTGCAGGAGCCACAGATAGCAGAATGGACAGGTCCAAGTCAAAGCAGAAGCTTGGGCAAGCAGAGGGCAGGGGTGAATGTGGACATTAAACCCTGCATAAGGCCAGGGGCCATGGCTCGTGCCTGGAATCGCAGCACTTTGGGAAGCTGAGACAGGAGGATCGCTTGAGCCCAGGAGTTTGAGACCAGCCTGGGTAACATAATGAGATCCCATCTGTACAAAATAAATTTTTTTTTTTTTTTTTAGACGGAGTCTCGCTCTGGTGCCAGGGCCCTGGAGCGCAGTTTGGCGGGATCTCAGCTTGAGCCGCCTCCTGGTTATGCCATTTTTCTCCTGGCTAAGCTCACGAGTAGCTGGGCTACAGGCCCGCACCTTGCCTGGCTAGTTTCTTTGTAATTTTTTTTAGTAGAGCACGGGGTTTCACCATGTTCTTGAAGGGGATGGGTCTCAATTCTGACTTGATGGTCGCCCGTCTCGGCCTCACAAAGGTGCTGGGATTACATACAGGCTTGAGCCACCGCGCCCGGCCCAAAATAAATTTTAAAAAATTAGCTGGGTATGGTGGTGTACACCTATAGCCCTAGCTACTCAGAAGGCTGAGGTGAGGAGAATCACCTGAGGCCAGGAGTTTGAGACCAGCCTGGGCAACATAGGGAGACCCTATCTCTAAAAAATTTTTTTAAAATTGGCTGGCTGAGGTGGCACATGCTTGTGGTCCCAGCTACTTAAGGGGCTGAGGTGGGCCTGGTGTGGTGGCTCACGCCTGTAATCCCAGCACTTTGGGAGGCCGAGGTGGGTGGATTATGAGGTCAAGAGATCGAAACCATCCTGGCCAACATGGTGAAGCCATGTCTCTACTAAAAATACAAAAATTAGCTTAGTGTGGTGGCGGATACCTGTAATCCTAGCTACTTGAGAGGCTGAGGCAGGAGAATTGCTTGAACCCAGGAGGCGGAGCTTGCAGTGAGCCAAGATCATGCCACTGCATTTCAGCCTGGTGACAGAGTGAGACACCAGCTCAAAAAACACCCAAAACATATATATGTATACATATATATATATATATTGCTTGGGCCTGGGAGGTCAAGGCTGCAGTGAGCTATGATTGCACCACTATACTTCAGGTTGGGCAACAGAGTAAGACACTGTCTCAAACAAACAAACAAACAAAGAAACCAACAAAAGCACAACCCTGCATAAGCTTAGAATCACAAATGTGGACAGCGCCAGCCAACAGCAGTGGTTGGCAAATTCTGGCTCTGTGAGCCAAATCTGAATGAAGGCCTGTATTTGTGCCACCCTTGATGAAGCATGGTTTCTACGTTTTTAGATACAGTAGTTGGAAAAAAAGAACAATATTTTGTGACAGGTAAAAGTGATACGAAATGTAAATTTTAGTGTCCATAATAAAGTTTTATTGACACACAGCTCATTTGTCTACATGGGCTGCGGCTGCTTTTGCTCTTCAATAGCAGGGTTGGGGTGACAGAGCCTATATGACCCAGAAAACCTAAAAGATGTACTATCTGGCCCTTCCCAAAAGAGTTCGTCGATCCCCGGCTAAGAGGGATTTAAATCCAAGCTCTGACACTTACAGGCTGGGTGACTTTGGGTCAGTTCTCTAACCTTTGTGAGTTTCAGGTTTCTCATCTATAAAATGAAGGAATAGTCATGCTTTTGCCATGTGGTTGGTGGAAGGGTTACCTGAGACAGCAGATGAAAAGAAAGCACTAAGCAGAGACCTGGGACAGAGCAAGCACTTGGTAAAAGTTTGCTTCTGTGATTCTGTTTGTCAGGTTTCTTAAGGAAAGAGTTTGACCCGTATGACAGAGACTGCAGGTCTGCTAACCCTATGACTTTTCACAATAGGCTACTTTAGAGGCCTGGAAAAGCTAAATATTTGCTCACTCGGTCTCTCTTGCATCCAGGGATAATCATATGATGTAATCTGGCCAATGAGATATACATGGAAGTCTGCTCTGAGTATCCTGGGAAAGCTTTTGCTTTCTTGATTTAAAAAAAGGCATGTCATGGCTGAGCTCCACCAATTTTTCTTCCTGCCTGGGCTATAGGTGTGATGTCTGGAGCTGGGGGAGCCATTTTGAGCCCATGAAAGCAACGGTCAATAGAATTATGAAGACTACTGATTCTGAAATCATTAAACTGCCAAGTCAATGTCATCAGCCACCTACTTTCAGACCTTTTGCTATTTAGAAAAATAAAACTCAATGTGTTTAAACTATTGTTAAGTCAGGCTTTCTAACTGAACGCATTTCTGACGGATACACCATTTTGGAAGTTGAGTGGGATTCAGAGGAGCTGTGGGTCATGGGGGAGGGCTTCTGCTTGAGGGAATCAGAAGTGACTGTTAGAAACAGGGATGTAAAGATGTACCTTTTGAGAAACTGAGTCACAGACACAGGCACAGAGATAAGAGATAGGAGCTCAGAGTTCTGATCAAGCTCAGTTTTGGCGAAGAGAAATTTCATTGTCATGGCATAGCAGGGACAGGTGAAGAAGAGGTTTATTGCCTTTCCCCAGGGGAGCTGTTAGCGAAGAACAGGGCCTATCAGCATTTCCAAGGCTGCCTTAGAGGGATAGGGAGGTAATGAAAATATATTCTCTTAATTAAAATGTACGTATGTCTAGAAAACATACTCGTTATATTCCTCCTTGGAGTAACTTAGCAGTCTGAGTGAAGTCTACACATTGGATCTAAGCAGTTCTAAATAAGGCAGCCGCAGTGGCACTTGGAGAAGGAGC
The DNA here is from genome assembly GCF_001698545.2 of Rhinopithecus bieti. Classification (NCBI taxonomy): domain Eukaryota; kingdom Metazoa; phylum Chordata; class Mammalia; order Primates; family Cercopithecidae; genus Rhinopithecus; species Rhinopithecus bieti. The sequence goes on along the minus strand of NW_016808004.1, from coordinate 685,477 downwards.
ATCACTTGGTCCAGGGAGAGGTGATTCTCCTTTGATTTGGCCTTGACCCACTTGGATTTCCAAGAGCATAAAATGGCATGGTCTGTGGGAGGGGAGTGTAAGAGTAACAGCCTCAACAGGGTGGGAAATAAGTTGTTACTTCTCCCTGGGCCAATCTGGGAAGGCTTTGTCAAGGAGGGGAGGTTTTGGTTTAAATTTATATATATATATAATATATAAATTTACATATAAATATATATATTATATTTTTAGCAGATGCATGTAAGTGCAGTGGCTCATGTCTGTAGTCCCATCTACTCAGGAAGCTGAGGCGGGAGGATGGCTTGAGCCCAGGAGTTCGAGGCTGCAGTGAGCTATGATCATGCCACTGCACTCCAGCCTGTGTGCCAGAGAAAGACACTCTCCATTTAAGAAAACATCAGAGGTTTTAATATATTTTCTCTTTGGAGAGATAGTGTAAGTTTAGTCCAGGATATATTTTAATACAGGGAAGTATAAAAAAGAAAGAAAAACCACCCTGAAATCCCCCATCCCACACCCCAGGCAACCATAGATCTCCCTCTGGGCAAATGAACATGTGTAATGAGAAGTTTTACACAAATGAAATCCTATCGCGCTGAATATGCTTTCTTTATATTTTCTCCTCTCGCTCTCTTGCACCCTATTTTTTATTTGTAGATTTTTTTTGTATTGGTGACAACAGCTAGGAATCACTGTTGATATGATCCACGTCACATTCCTTTGCATGGCTCCCTTGGGGAGGGAATTGGGGGAACTATTGGAGTGGTGGAAAGGGGTTGTCTGGCTGGAGTTGAAGCATGGGATGATGTAGTAAAAGTTCCTGATGGATTTTCTAGTAAAGATGTAGGTTAAATTGGGGACAAGAGGGAGGTTAAGAAAATGGCACAAGTAGGTGATCATGGGAAGAGCTGCATAGCCTCCTCCTCCTTCTGACCGTCTAGAGCTCTCTCGGGGATCTGCTGGCTGGCTGGATGCCCTCCTGCACCTGAGCACAGTCCCTGACCCCTGCTGTGTTGGGCAGATGCCCCGCTGGTTGTCTGGCCTGCCCAAGGTGGACAGAAGTGAGCCACAGCACTCCACTCACCGCAGAGCACCGGGAGGCTGCATTGCCAACCAGGAAATGAAGTGCATAAATGATCCTGGCCTGAGAACCTGCCAGGTTAATTGGTCCAGCCACAGCCTCCCCAGTAAACAGGCCCTTCAGAAAACCATGGGGCAGCTTAGAAGCTCATTTTAGGGATGCAGAGCCAGAGCAAAACATATTAGAAAATAATTTCCTAGATTCTGTGCTGATGGGAGGTTACTATTTTGACACGTCAATATTCCTTCTGGCTAGTCATTTAATTTATTTTAATAGTGTTTTTTCTTATTTGTCTTTCGTTCACCCTTTACGTCTTCCTGTGAGTGTCATCAATGTGGCAGGATAGAACACTCTGTAGGAGCTTGGGTCTGGTGTCCACCTGGCTTTCCATCCTGGTGTCATTACCTACCTGCTGTGTGAGTGTGGGGAAGTTATTGGACTCTTCTGACTGTCAGTGTCTTCTTCTGTAAAATGAGGATATTAACAGTGCGTGCATCACACCGGTGCTTTGGCCATGCCTGTATTTCCATGACCTTACTTAAGTGCACGCTTAAAGGAAGTGTCCAGCTGCCTGGATTCCAAACACTCCCTCCCATCAGCCTCGCTTTTCAGCCTCAGGCAATGTGCAGATGATGATGGCTTGGCCTTGCTCTGTCTAACTGTGCTTGTTATTGGTACTTCTGGCTCGGAGAGCTCCTCAAAAATCGCTTTGGCTTAAATGCTTCCTACACACACCATGAGGGACAGAAGCGAATACAACCTTGTGGCTCAGGTCACCTCAGGACTTCAGCCTCAGCTTTGCTTGAATATGTTAACGAGGACCAGAAATAAAATTATAACTAGAAGTAGGAAGCAGGGAGCGAGAGTGAGAGCCGATGAAGTAGTGCACCACAAGCAGATGTGAGTGGGAGAAGAGATGGAGACCTCTCCCAAACAGCAGGGATGGTGGGAGGGAGAAGGTGCTGTCCTCCATCTGCCTCTACAGAGGCATGTGTCCCCTTGGCATGCCACGCATCAGTCCAGGCTGATGGCAAAGTGAGCTCCCAGTGTGCTGGGTCAGTGAGCCATCCTCCCGCTTTGGAAGTAAAATGCTGCAGGGAAGAGACCAGAGAGCCACAGGCTGGGCTCTGGGATCCCTGGACCGGCCGAGACCTTTGGCTCTGCATCTGTCTTTCCTTTCTTTTCTTTTCTTTTCTTTTTTCTTTTCTTTTCTTTTCCTTTCTTTTCTCTTCTTTTCTTTCTTTCTTTCCTTCTTTCTTTCTTTCTCTTTCTTCTTCCTTTCTTGTCTGCATCTCTCTCTCTTTCTTTCTACAGAGTCTCTCTGCATCTCTTTCTTTCTCTCCTTCCTTTCTCTCCTCTCTTTCTCTTTCTTCCTTTCTTTCCTTCCTTCTTTCTCTCCCCTCTTTCTCTATTTCTCTTCTCTCTCTCTCTCCTTCCTTCCTTCTTTCTCTCTTTCTTTCTTTTCCTTCCTTTCTTCCTTCTTTCTTTCTCTCCTCTCTTTCTCTCTCTTTCTGTTCTCTCTCTCCTTCCTTCCTTCTTTCCTCTTTCTCTCTCTCTTTCTTTCTTTCTTGTCTGCATCTCTCTCTTTCTTTCTAGAGTCTCTCTGCATCTCTTTCTTTCTCTCCTCTTCTTTCTTTCTTTCCTTCCTTTCTTCTCTCCTCTCTTTCTTTCTTTCCTTCCTTCTCTCCTTTCCTTCCTTCCTTCTCTTTTCTTTTTCTTTCTTTCCTTCCTTCCTTCCTTCCTTCCTTCCTTCCTTCCTTCCTTCCTTCCTTCCTTCCTTCCTTCCTTCCTTCCTTCTTGTCTTGCTCTGTCACCCAGGCTGTAGTGCAGTGGCTCAATGCAACCCCCGCCTCCTGGGTTGAAGCAATTCTCCTGTCAGCCTCCTGAGTAGCTGCAACTACAGATACATGCCACCACCCCCAGCTAATTTTTGTATTTTAGTAGAGATGGAGTTTCGCCATATTGGTCAGGCTGGTCTCGAACTCCTGACCTCAGCTAATCCACCCGCCTTGACCTCCCAAAGTGCTGGGGTTAGAGGTGTGAGCCACCATGCCCGGCCCCTCTGCATCCCTTTCCCTTCTCCTTGCACATTCTGGTGGCCTGAGAAAGCCAAAGAGACAGAACAGAACAGAGACATGGAGACAGAACAGGCAGAGCACCTAAGGTAGCTGACTGGCTGGTTGCCTGCCACCCAGCACCCCAATTTTTACCCAGCTGTGGCTTCCTGCCACCCCAGGCTGTTCCTCATGCCCCTAACTGCCTTCCTCCGCTGCCCTGCTTTCCTACCTACCTCTGGGGAAAAAGAGGAAAGCTTCTCTTGAAAAAAAAAAAAAAAAAAAAAGAGTCCCAGTGGAATGGCTGTAAAGGATAGATTAAGATGAATACATTTCCTGTAAACTTCGAATAGGAAGTGCTCTCCTAGATTCAGAAAAGGCCCCCTGCCCCTCCACTCCCTGGTGGAGCTCCTGGCCATGCCTTGCTGGGGATTTGTGGGTGGGTAGCACAGGGATGCTGCTCCTTTCCCCTCGCTCCTTCCCCCACTTCTCCCTCCTGCCCATAGCCAGACCTCAGGCTAAGTCCTCTGCTGGGCTTGAGAGCCTGGCAGGGTGGTTCTAACTGCAGCTGAGCTAGCTCATGGGAGAGAATTCTGGCAAAAGAGAGCAGAATAGATGCTACTGTTGAGAATGAGATCCCTCCTAGCTTGGAGTTCTATGATTCCATGAACAATGAGGCATGAAAAAACACATTCAGCTAATTTCCACCCTAAGAGCACCATTCCCATTATGGGTAACTGTAAACATGTAGCACATTTCAGAAAAGGGGCCCGAGGTGGGGAAGGGGAGCTGAAGCCACTTTTTTTTTTTTTCCAGATTACAGGAACCTCAGCACTCTGGCTCAAGTAAGAACAGCCTGAACCAGCCACTGCTGGCAGTATTTCCTTTTGTCTTAAAAAATAAACCGAATTCACTTTTGAATAGAAAATAAGCATTAAACACAACACTTAATAACCTAAATTTTCATCCATTATTTGTCGATAAACGTACTTTTTATGTAGTTCTAATCACCGTGTACATAGTATTTTATGTTGCTTTTCCACTTAACATGATTTAGAATGTGCGTTTTCCACGTATTGACATAGACTGAGTCTTGCCATTAGGTAGCTGTATGAGAACCCATTACATTCAGACCCTTTAATTTGTTTCTCCAAGCTATTCCCCTATTGCTGGACATTTGGGTTGTCTCCAGTTTTCACCATTATAAATAGAACTGGCAGCGACATCTTAAGATGGAGCAATAATGATGAAGAGCTGAAATGTTGCTGACTGTATTTGCATTGGCAACCAAATTTACAGAGAGCCTCAATATTGCGTCTCCCAAATGCGGGAGTAATTAAACAGCTGCCTTGAAGGATGGCTGGATGATTTATAGGCAACGAGATGCGTTCAGTGGGTTTGTCAGTATCCTGCGGCATTAAGGATACGCTTGTTAATTATCTGTGGTTAATATGATAATTTAGGAAAAACAACACCTATTAAAGTTCTTCATTAGGCAAAAAGACTTCTCACTTTTGAACAAACAAAGCCTTCAAAATTAATGAGATTCACCTGTGATCTGTCACTGGGCAGAGAGAGCAAAGAGTCCCATTTTTCTTTAACTTCCTCACAATGTCCTGGGTCAGAAAGAGGCTCCCTTTTGGAAAATTTTGCCAGGCCCTGTCCCTGCCTCTGTGGCTGCCTCTTTATGGAGCCACCAAATTAACCGTTGTGGGACCAATTCGTTTTATCCAGGTGTCTTGACAAATTTTGCTTCGTCAGTGGAATTGAGAAACCTTTACCTACTCGTCTCTGGGACTGAAATGGAGCAAGTAGTGGTATTCTTGTTTTGTAAGTGAGGAAACTGAGGCCCAGGTATGGTGAGTGGCTTGTCTGGGGTCCCAGAGCCAGGCAGGGGACAGACAGAGTGACTCAGGTCTCTTGCTTCCCCACCTGAGTTCCTAGCTTCCCTTCCTTCCCTACAATGTGCCCTCCCTCAGGGGGATCTGCCAGACCAGGACCGAGAGTGATACGGAGATTCTTGGAGTGAGCAGAGAAAAAGGTAATCGTATAATGTGATGCCGGAGACAATATCAGGAAGATCTGAGGAGAAATAACCTACTCTTTATACTTCAATAAGTATTGAATGTAACTCATGGTTGTATTCAATCACCGCTCCCGGGTGTCACCCAAGTCATCCTCCACTGCCCCTTCATATTTCATTTTGGCCTGGGCAGTGCAAACTCCATTGAAGCCATCAAGAATAATTTTTATATATGGGGTCTCTGCTGAGCCAGCATCTTGCTGCATAGATTCCCAATTATCCTGTTTGGTGGGGGCAGGAGTCACAGGGTAAATGTGGAGAGAGCTCGCCTAGGCTGGAGGCTGTCTGAGAATCAGCCAGGTCTAGTTCCTCCATCCCCTGGCTCTCTCCTTTCAGGCAATACCAGCTCCTATTCCTGAGAAACACCAAGACCTCTCCACATGGTATCCCTTTGGAAGAGTTAGGAGGTGGGAAAGGACAGAACACAAATTGCTGTGTCCTGGAGTTTTTGTTCACTCTTCCATTTACTTTTCATAATGAACCTAAGAGGTCTGTATCAGAAGCCTTGTCATATGGGTGGTGAAGGGAAGGCTGGAAAGGGTTAAATCCCCACTCGAGCTCACACAGGGATTAAGTTGCAGAGGGGAGGATTTAAACTCAGATGCTCTTTTCATTTGCCACTGTTCCCTTCACCTCCACTCTCCTTGGTGACTCTGACATGGACTTGGCCCTTAGAGGGTGAGGAGGGGTGGGGATAGCATGGTGTCACAGCGGAAGCTACAGGGCAGTGGCAACTTAGGGTCCCTGGAGGGGCAGCAGTCCCCCACTAGCACCCAGGGATGCTGCCTGTGGGGTGACACACTGATGCTGGCTGTGGGCTCCGAGGACAATCAGGTTACTCCCTTTTACAAATTCACCTCCATCCGTGTCTGAGTGCTGAACTGACTCCAGGTGAAGTTGGAGTGATGGATCAGTCCTGGTTTTAAATTCCCACTGCTGTGTAGCTAAATGTGTGCCCCCAGATAAGCCCCTGACTTCTTTCAGAGCCTCAGTTTCCTTTGTGAATCTGACATGAATAACATTTGCATGGACTGTGTCCTTGGGTAGCTTGGAAGATCAACTCAAATGAGTAGGAAAGTGACTTGGAACCTGAAGCATCATTTTATTACAATGAAATAATGCCAGGGCTGAGACCAGTGATTACATTTTATTTCACAGCTGCCCCTTCCTTCCTGACAAGTGTGTCTACCGATACTTCCTTAAATAACCCTCTTGCCAGGGGTTTCCAAAGAGTGGTCCAGGGACCAACCGCATCAGACACAACAGAGGGTGCTGTGACAAATACAGATTGCCAGGCCCTACCCCAGACCAGAGCCTGGGGCAGTCGGGAGCCCAGGAATCTGCATTTTAATTAGCTCCCTGGATGATTCTTCTGTCTGGGCATTTGCCGTTCAACTTTCAACTCACTCACAGACCACCTCAGTTTCTTTTCTCTGAGACTTGGGAAAGAAGGGTTAAAGGGAATGAGTGGGTGTTTGTGTTCCGTTGTCTGGTTTTTGTAGGTGGCCAGCAGACTGTGAAAACCTTTGGCTAGGCTTGGCTCCCGCTTTGTGGAGACGACAATCCCTTAACCCCATGTATTTCCTTTTAGCTTAAGTCAAACCAGTGTTTAGCTTGATCAAGCAAACCCATGCCAGCCCCTTGGCTCTCTCCTTTCAAAAGTGGGCTCAGCCTCTTTCCAGGAGAGGGGGTGCTGACTTGGGAAATGCTGATTTGGGCCCAGCGGTGTCTCGGGCTTGCTATGTGATGTTGTTGCCGAGCCCTTTGAATCTTTGTGTTTCAGGGCCTCACTCACAGTCAGGAGAAGTGCCTGGATCTGTCCAGTGATGCTTGGCTGGAGGACACAGCGCCCCTTGGTTTTGTGTGTTGGGCTTCCTGGGCTGTCAACACTAGTTTCCACCAAGTCTTCATCTTTCTCCTAAAGGTGAAGCCTTGTATAGTTGTGTGACTTGAGGGGTCCTTTCGTGGGTCAGAGGGGCCCCCACCCAGAATGCAGGTGTGGGTGCAATTTTTCACTTCCTGAACAGTGTCTGCCTAAAGTGCACACTTTGACTTCCAGTTTGGTGCATCCTACCTGCTTGGAGTCGAATTCAGCATAAAGGCTTGTTCTCAGACCTAGGCAGGGAGAGGATCAAGGAGAATGGGGAGGGTGAGGGGCAGAGGTTAGTGTTACTAAACGATCACCAGGACCTCTTTCTAAAGCAATTTGGACTCTCAGGCCTGGGCTTACTGTGCACACCTCTGTGTGGGATTAGAATAGTCAAGAAAGTGGCAGAGTTTGCATCAGGTTCCTTTTTCCTTTTTAGACAGAGTCTTGCTGTCTCGCCTAGGTTGAATGCAGTGGTGCCATCATAGCTCATGCAACTTCGACCTCCCAGGCTCAAGTAATCCTTTTGCCTTGGCCTCCTCAGTAGCTGGGACTACCGGCACGTGCCACCACACCCAGCTAATTACAATTTTTTTTGTGTTTTTGTAGAGACAAAGTCTTGCTACGTTTCCCAGGCTAATTTTTTTTCTTTTCTTTTTTTTTCTTTTTGAGATGGAGTCTTACTCTTTCGCCTGGGGCGGAGTGCAATGGCACAATCTCCATTCGCTGCAGCTGCCGCCTCCCAGGTTCAAGTGATTCTCCTACCCCAGCCTCTCTAGTAGCTGGGATTACAGGGCCCTGCCACCATGCCTGGCTAATTTTTGTATTTTTAGTAGAGACAGGGTTTTGCCATGTTGACTAGGCTGGTCTTGAACTCCTGACCTCAGGTGATCCACCTGCCTTGGCCTCCCAAAGTGCTGGAATTATAGGCATGAGCCACCATGCCTGGCCTCCCAGGCTAGTTTTGAACTCCTGGGCTCAAGCCATCCTCCTGCCTTGGCCTCCCAACGTGCTGGAATTACAGGTGTGAGCCACCTCACCTGGCCTACACCAGGTCCTTGATCTGGCACTCCACCTAGGACCCAAGGAGGCAAGAACCAGGTCAGAGAACCAGGTCAGAGAAGAAAACAAATGCAGCTGCAAGAGGTACAGCAGGGAATGAAGAAAGGCAGACATTGTCCCATCCTGGCTGGTGAAGAAGAGATTCTACTGTCTATCCATGTGAGTTAACCCCTAAGTTTCCAGGAGCACTGCTCCTTCCCAAAAGTCTCCCCTGAAGACCCTCTGCTGTGACCTGGCCACATACAGAAAGCCATCCCCACTGCTACCTCACTCACCACCAACTTCACCTCCTCTCTACCTGCAAGTGACAGGCAGTGAGTGACAGATTTCAAGGCTGCCCTGGAAGGTGCGGCCAAAGGAGGGTTGATTTCATACTTCGCTTATTTCATCTTTCTCCACAGTCTGTACCCCATTCATCTTTCATTCACAATTCTCCTTTTTCACCCTTGACTGATCTGGTACTTGCCTAATTCTAGAATCTATTTTTCCCTTCCTCTGCCCCCTGATCTGCCACTGAATTGCATCCATATTACTGTCTATTTCTATATTTCTTTTGCAATTCAGCCTTTTCTTCGCCTGTCATATCCTTTAAGGCACAGCGTGTGGGCTTGTGAATGGTGGTGAGTGCTGGGGCCACGCCTTCTGTCTCTCAGACACACCGAGACAAAGGTCCACCTCTAAGAAGCTTTGACCCACACAGTTTACTTCTTTAGTGGTTTTTTTTTTCATCTGTAAAATTGGATGATCTGAGCTGATCATCTCAAAGCTCCCCTTTATCTTCAATATTAGTCACTTCTGTGGTTCAGGGCACTTCGTTGACGGCAAATATTCACTCTACCTATGCACAAAAATCTCTGCATCTAATTTTATATTTCATGATGACTGGACCAGGCATCCAACCACCACCAGATCAATGTGGGCTTGGGGGATGTAACATATTGGCCCAAGCCTAACATAAATCTAAGATAGCAGTGGCCAAAGACCCGAATGCTAAGTGTTTATTGATTATTTTGTTTATTATCCAAGTGCATGTTCCCGTCCTCCTTTAGGGCATCCATGAATCTTAGCAGTAAATCTTGTTTATTACAGAGCGGGGACTAGAACCCGGACCTCAGGTCTGAATGAATGCTGGGGAGGTCCAGCTTGGCTCTGCGATGTTGGCAGGATGGACTCGTTCTGGGTCTCTTGCTTGCCAATTGGATGCGTTTGAGCACATTAGCCAAAGGGTCCCCTCTGAGTGGAGGCAGACCCACCCATTGTTTATAACTTGACAAGTTTACGGCCCTGCCAGAGCCGTCTACCCAAACCGAGGGCCATCTGCTGAGACAGTTACTTCCCAGAGGCCCAGTAGACCTGGGCTTGCCTTACCCGGGATATCACTCAATGGCCGTTCGTATCAGGGCAAGTCTCCCCTCCATGAGGACTTGCAGTATGAATCGGTACTGGCTTTGGTCCTTTTCTGGGTCTCATCACTTACACTCCTTTTTGGAAATTGGCGGGATATAAAAAAATACATTTATAAACATATCCTGAATTTCACCAACACTCGTAAATGCAGCCTGTACCCAACTATCATATTAGGCCGGTACGAGAGCCGTTGAGGTTTTTTGCCACTACTTTTATGGCAAAAGCCACAATTACTTTTGCACTAATCTGATACTGATTTACACACGACTTAAAGTTCTTCAGCTTGTTGGTTTCTCCCTTAAGTCTTGACTGAGAGACTCTCCTACTAGTTGTTAATGCCCCAAAGGACAGTTGTTTCCAATTTAAAAACCAAATTCTCTTGGTTGGGTGTGGTGGCTCACTGTCTGTAATCCCAACACTTTGGGAGGCTGAGGCGGGTGGATCATGAGGTCAGGAGATCGAGACCATCCTGGCTAACATGGTGAAACACTGTCTCTACTAAAAATACAAAAAAATAGCCAGGCGTGGTGGCTCGTACCTGTAGTCCCAGCTACTTGGAGGGCTAAGGCAGGAGAATCATTTGAACCCAGGAAGCAGAAGTTGCAGTGAGCCGAGATCGCACCACTGCACTGCAGCCTGGGCGACAGAGTGAGACTCTGTCTCAAAAAAAAAAAAAAAAAAAGCAAACACAACAACAAAAAAAAGCCCAAAAAAACCAAATCCTCAAATTAGCACAGAGCTGAATTTGTGAATGTGCTTAACAAATGCTGCTAAATTTAGTTGAATACAAGATGATCACCCTGGGAGGAGAGGACGAAGAGAGGCCGAAATCTGGCCCCAGGTGAAACGTCCAAGACCTCACCATTGCTTAGGAGGAGCGGATGTCTTCCTTCTTCTCATTGGTCCCTTCCTCTGCCCCTTCTCTTCCCACCTTGGCTCTAACAGAGGTTCTGAATGTCTTCTGGGAAAACAGTTCTTGATCTTACTGCTAATGAAAATGGATAATGTGTGAAAAATTGACCTTTCAGATGACTGGCTAACTGCTTTCAGTGTTAAAGAGATTTTCCAGATGGGAAAGAAAGGGAGATGAACAGCTAAGAGGTTGTTTCCTGGAAGTGGCCTTGACAGCATTTGAAGGCCACTGGGACTTTCATTCCTTCCACAAACCACTGTGAGTGCCTTTGGTGGGGAGAATGGGACAAGAGGAAAGGGGGTTGATTGAGGGGAGTTCCCATGGGAGTTGTGACCACACCCTTTCTTCTCACCTCTACTCTGAGGACTTGACGCTCCCTGGTCCCAGGTAAATGCCTTTTCCTGAAGTAGCTGATGTAGCAATTCTCTTTAGCATTCCTGAGAGATAGCGGTATGCCAGCTGTTACACTTGTTGGCTGCTTGAAATAGGCCAGAATGGGAATATTTACACTATGGAAATTGTCAAATGCTACAAATAAGATCTTTTCTTATTCTGAGAGTGTGTTTAGATTTACCAGCACATCACTACCTGGAGAAAGAAAAATCATCTCATGTCCAGACATCACACCCAAGCCAATGAGTTTAGAATCTTTGTGTGTAGGGCCAAGGCATGCGTGGTTTTAAACTCTTCCCAGGTGATTCCAACGCACAACCAAAGTTGGATTCACTATTCCAATCGAATCCTTGCATTTTACATGGGAGGAATTGAGATCAAAGAGGTAAAGTGACTCCTCCCAATTCCAAGAGCTCCCAGGGAGCTAGCAACAATAAGCAGATCTTCCTCCAAGGAACTCCAGATGGCAGAGACTCACCTCTGTGCCATTTTGTCCATTTCTTTTTCTTTTTCTTTTTTTTTTTTTTTTGCTGACCTCTCTTCTTCCACATTTTCTTTTTTCTGTCTCTTCCTGCCAGGTCCCGAACAGAGCTCTCTAGGAACTGTCACCTGAAGATGTGCGTCCTTCCTCAGGAAAGGAGGAGTAAGAGAGGAGAAGAGAGAAAGAGGAAGAGAAAGAAGAAGGAGAAGAGAAAAGAAGGAATGTGTTCCTTGCCCTCACAAAGTTAGGTTTTTCTGTGGGGAGAAGGTTACCAGAGGAAATAGTGGTAGAGACAGTTTGTGCTTGCGTCCCCACGTGAGTGGTGCAGGATTTTCCATCTGAGTAGAGGGGCCCAGAACTGAACAGAGCTGTCACGAGAGAAAAAGTTGATGTTTGCTGCAGAAGATCAACAAATCACTTACATTCTACAAAGTCAGATAAACCAGTAGCCTGGTACTTCTTAGGGTTAGATCTGGGGACTCCCCTCGAAAACTTGCTGGTCCTTCTGCCTGAGGACAGCTCCCTTACCTTCTGGGCCATCAAGTGGCTGCAGAAGGCAGTGGGGGGCTCTCCCCCGAGGAGGGAATGAGTAATAAAAAGAGTTTACAGAGTGCTTTCACAGGCATGATCTCATTTGGGTTGATGACCCTGGGGCTCTTGAAAGGAGAAGGAAGTGGGGGGCTTGGGAATTCAAATTGCATCTCCATTGTCTTGGGAAACCCTTTCCGGCAAATAGGAGTCAGCAAATCCCCACCTTGCCTGTCCCTCCTTCTCAGGCCAGGAGCATTTAGAACTAATTGAATCACTAGATTAGCTAATGCAGCCTCCATTAAGACCACGAGATCCCAGGGGAGAGGCCATTGAAGAGAAGCAGAAAGATCCACACTCAGCCCCAGCGCCGTCCCAGCCCCCAACACCACCACCTTAGTCTCAGTTTTCATTAAACCCCATGGACTGCCTGGGGCACTTCTTCAGACTCTCCTGTGGCTCTAGCATTTGAGGACAGGACTGATTTATGCCCTCCGTTTATGCCAGTTCTTGATCCTAAGGAACAACAAGTATATAACAGATGGTGTGTATTCCTTCTCTGGATTTTCTTTTAAGGTAAGCTCTTCCTATTGGAGTTCTTGTCCTGTGTCCAAGAAGAATCATAAAGGAAATAGCTGACCTCCCCAAGTGCGTGAGGTGGTTTGCTAGAAGGATAGAGATAAAAACTCCAGTCTTTGGACTAATTTTTCTTTCCACCCAGACTGACAGCCTCTTCTCTATGAGGTGGGATGCTGGTTGGATTTTCTGTTATTCAGTCCAGTTATTAGATGTCCACCAGTCACTGTGCCAACAGCTGTTGGGGGACTACAGTAAGGAGGGTCACTGTGGTCCTGAACTCCTGGAGCTGGCTGCGCAGTGACTGGAGCAGCGGAACTCCATCCAAATTTGTGGGATGAATGGACAAAGGGAAACTGGCCGACCTGGGACAAATACTCCTTTTCTCAGCGCTCCAAGGTGAATGGGAATCTCCAAAAATGGGACGGCAAATGTTGCCTAATGTATTTACTGTAGCTTTGTGAAGGCCAAGAGCTTGCCCATTCCTTCTAGAGCCCTCTAACAGCATCTTATTCAAACTTGAGTCCTTTCTGTCCTTAAATCATCACCACTGTCCCACAATTAGTGCACACTGCCCATGCCCTGTACAGTAACGGGGTCCCCATCCTTCTTCTCCCAGCCCCCTTTCCCACCTCAGGGCACCTGCATGTCTGGGGAAGGGCACTTTGTCTGACTTTTAAATCTTCCCTTCTTCCATGTTCACGTTTTCTGTCTTCTCTCTGTCCTCTGTCCTCTCTACTGTTTGGGTTTCCTAGGAAGTGACGGGCTTGCTGCTGGGATGGAGTTTTACATGCCTGCTAAGGGCCCCTGCTGTCTAGCAGTCAGTGTTTTACTTTAATGATAAATTCCCTCAAAGAGGTTTGATATGTTTTTAAAAACAATAATGCTTTTGCCTCTTACCAGGAAAATATCTCATTGTGGAAAAAATTAGAAAAGACAGAAAAACGCACACAAAATAGGAATATCATCTGCTACCATCCAGGAATAACTACTGTTGTCGTTTTGCAAAATTTCTTTAGAATCTTTTAACTACACACACACATACACATACACAGACACGTTTGTTAATATGTATTTATGCACATCTATATTTACGTATAGATTTACACATATATATGTATGTTGTGTGTATGCATATATGTATATATTAACAATAGCAAAACAAAAATGAGTTCAAACTTCGAAAGGGTTTCTTTTCAGAGAGAACAGTTCAAGCACAAACAGAGACAGCTACTCAATGATTGTGGGGTGTTCTTTATGGCCGAGGTGACTCCACGCATGGGCAGCCCTGTCCCAGCCACCTCAGTGAATGCGGGCTGTGGTTGCAGCTCCAAGAACCCCTGTCCTATGGGCACACTGGGTGGGTAGACAATCACCCTTGTGATTGTTTTGGTTTTCTCATCTGTAAAATGGGGAGAATAATGGTATCACCTCAGAAGGTTTGCATTTATATCTGAAAGCAGAGCCCAAGACAAGGAGTTGGTGCAGGTAGTGACCTAGGAATTTTCTTGGTCACGTTGTAAGCCAGGACTTCTAGCTAGCAATGCACCTCCCCACCTCCCTGTCAGTATTATAGCTTGTACCCACATTCAGTGGTTCCCAAGCTCTTGTCCTGTGTCCAAGAAGAATGAGGATACACTGACAGTTGAAGGGTGACAATGGGCGGAGAATAATTTTACTGAGCTATGGAACAGCTCTCAGTGGAGTGGGGATGCAGAGCTGGGGGGAGTTGATCCTTCACCCCCACAGTTGGGTGGTTTTTTCTCAGTGTGGCTGGGTTTGGGGTTTTTTATGGACTCAGAATGGGAAGTGTATGCTCATTGGTTTGTGAGTATGCAAAAAAGGTTAAAGTGAAGACGTGACTCAAAGGTGGACACAACAGTGTAGAAAACCAATTAGGAAAGAGTAGGTATATATAAAATAGGTGAAGAGTGGGGATCAATCAGAGGAAAGTGCACCAAATGGGAAGACAGGTTCTCAATCTGGCCCGTGGATTTGTCTTGTAGCTTGGCTTTCAGGCTTTAAGCTGTCTTCAGCTTGGTGGTGGGGTTTCACTGGGGACCCACCCCTACCTGCCTAGGCATTTGGCTGCCTTCTGCCACCATCAGTAGTTTATTTGGGAGGTGACTCAAGAAGCTGGAGGGGGCAGCAGAGAAAAGCAAGGCCATGGAGTCTTGGTGTTGCTGGGGCTTCTCGAACAACTTAGTGAGGATGCCCCGAATTGCCTTCCTAAGACTGAGAGACTGAGGCTTTTTCCCACTGGCTCCTGTCCTGTTTGGTTGATGTTGCCCTGGGGGCATGAACTCCCCTGTACTTCAGGCTGCTGCTGCTGCTTGCAGGTCTAACACATGGTGACAGAGAAAGCCCTGGGGGCAGAAGGAGGTGAGGCCAGCTGCGAGCCGCTAAAGTAGGACACTGTCAGTGGGGTGAGTCTGAGCCAGACTGGAACTCTGCACTGCAGCTGTGGCTGGAATCAGAGGTGGGCCAAGGAGGGATGCGGGGCACTGGGTTTCTACTGTATTCCCTTAAAGATGGCTTTGGCCTCTGGAGTGAAAATCCTAGCATCCAATTAGAGGAGAGAAGAAGAGAGCCAGAGGCCAGAGGCTGGGGACACACACACACACACACACACACACACACACACACCCTACCTCTCAGGAGGGGGATTTCAAGTCATAGATTTTCTGAGGTCTCTGGTTAGACAGAGAAAGCAAGGAGCCAGGTGGGAAGGAAAAAGAGACTTCTCAGGCCATTCAGCCTCTTGAACTAAAATCAGATTGCAGGGGAAAGAGGAGCTCTCTTGTCCCCTGCCTCCCAGGAGGAGGTGGCCCTGCCCTCACCCCAACATCCCACACCTCTCACTTCCCCAGGAGAAGGCACACATTCAAATGCAGTGTGTGGGCAATGGGTGTGGCTGCCTGTCTACCACGTTCCTGGCTCTGGCCCAGGCAGCACTTTTTCAGATCTGCACATCTGTCCATAGCAAAGAGGTGTAGCAGCCTTGCATCTATGGCCTATTGCTGGGGCAAAGGCTTTATCCCTTAGCTGGTGACCAAATCAGAACCATTCAGGGCCTGAGCTTGTTCAGTTGTAAAATGGGCTCAAATTCAGAATAACGTCATGACCCTCAAACCACATATCTCATCGAGGACATCTCTTCCCAAATCTGCATTCAGTAGCATCTCATTGGTAGCTTGAAATTGGCATAGTGGGAGTATTTACACCAGGTTAATGGGCAAATGCTACAAATCAGGACTTTTAAATTTGGAGATCCAGAGGTTAAATGTTTACCAGCACAGCACTGCCCTCTAGGAACTTTATCCTTTCTGCAGGGGACTGGGAGATCATGGAAGAAAGCAGTGTGTGGATGGTAAAGTGCCCTTCACAGGCACTTTGATTTTGGGGGCAGCACTGGGCCTGCCAGAAGAAGCCACCATGGTCTCATCAGGCCAAGCCCCTTCAGACACCCTGGAGGTTTTGTCTGTTGCTGCTTCATTTTCAATGTGTGATTCCCAACCACTTAGCTGCCTTTTACAGCAATGGGCTGAAATGTCCCCTTGGTCTCTTGCTCCTTTCCTTATTCCTCCCGCCCCACCCGCCAGAAGCCTGCCTGCCACTGAATTGCCATGCCAGCAATTTTCTCAGCCGCTTAAAAGGCCATCAAGACAGCATCAAACTGCCTGTGCATGCTAAACCCAAACGCTTATGGAGCAGAGCCCAGAGTGGGATGCTAAATTGGATTCTATCAAATCAACATCAGCTGCGTGCAAGCCGCTGATAATGAAAGGCTCCTAACGATGGCGTTCATTGCTGTAAAGAGATGACTAAGAGCTAAGAATGGATGACTGTTGGCTCTTGCTGGGCTGGGAAGGAGGCACCGGGGAGAGGCTGTGGTGATAGACTATCCCTTGTGGATGCTGGCTGGAGAGGAGAGGAAGGAGGAGTCAGATAAGGGATGTTCTCCATTTTTGGAAGGGGGATGGATATAGGAGAGACATTCACGTTCTCCTTTGTATTTTACACACACAAGACCCAGAAACACATTGAGATCATGAAGGTGGGTCCAGCCCAGATGTGGATATAGATTCTAACTTCTCATCCAGAAATCACTTTCTCTGCATTAACACCCCCTAACCCCTCAGTTCATGAACTCCTCAACCTGGATGGTCATTACTTAAAGGAGGGAGGAGAGGCAGAAGAGTGAGCCCAGCAATTTGTCTGGGGTCTCTCCTTTTCTGCTGACTCCTTCCCTGTGCTCCAGGTTGTAAGAGGGCACTTCCTCTACCTGGCATGTGTATTAGTTTCTGATTTCTGCTATAACAAATTCTCACACATGTAGGTTTAAAATGACAAATTTACTCTCTTGCAGTTTTTAAGTCAGAGGTCTGACTTGGCTGTCACCAAGCGAAACTGAGGGTGTGGTGGGGCTGAGGGCCTTTCTGGAGGCTTTAGGGGAGGGTGGTTTCTTTGCCTCTTCCATCTTGCAAAGGCCTCCCTCATTGCTTGACTCTTGGCTCTCTTCCTTCATCTTCAAAGCCAGCATTGCTGCATCTCTCGGACCCTTCTTGTATAGCTGCATCTCCCTCTGACTACAGCTGGGAAAAGTTCTCCACTTTTAAGGACTTGGGTCATTAGATGGGATCTACCTGGATGATCAAGGATACTCTCCTCTTCTTAATGGCCTTAACAGTAATCACATCTGCAGAGTCCCTTTTGCTATGTAAGGTGACATAGTCACCGATTCTGGGGATTAGCACATGGACATCTTTAGAGAGAGCCATCATTGCCTACCACAGCATGCAGAAATTGAAGGCTTGCTTCTCAGAGCCCCTTCATTTGGCTGAAATATCTGGTGACCAGGATAGAGCCAGTTGTGATCCACTTGGGTGGATCGACGGTGAGGAACCGGCATCTGTGGGTATCACTGCCACGGTCTGCACCAGCTGGGATGGAAGGAGAGAGAAGCTTGTTGGATGGGAGCTGCCTTGAATCTCTTTCCTGAAAACAATAATGCCAGTGATAGTGCTGCACATTGGACAATGCTTTATGGTTTTCAAAGCCACGTTGAAATAGGATAACATGCAGCTGGTTGGGCTGGAGGACAGTAGGTCCATGTTGCAGAGAGGAAAACTGGGACTCAAGTTGGGTCAGTGCTGTCCCCCAGTATCACTGATGGCTTTATGATGAGGGTCTAGTGTTTAATTTTTAGTCCAAGGCTCTGTTCAGCAGGAAAAATCATCTAGAGATGGAGTCAGTAGATTGGCTGCCATAAGGGCTCAGCAGATCAGCCTGAGGGCTGCAAGGAATATCAGAGAGCAGAGAACAGTGTCCACCTCAGACTCCCTCATGGTTCTCTGCTTTCTGCACTTCTGGCTCACTGCTGCAAGACGGAGTTTCAGTTGCTCTCTCATGGGGAAGGTTTGTGTACCACTAGTCACACTGTCTTGCTGGGTCCTGTATTCTGCAGTCACCCACTTGTGTTTGCAGGGCACTCGCCAGCCTAGTTTCTGCAAACATTGGTTGTGACCAGCCTGAGAACAGAATCTGGGGTCTCAGGTTCAACTTCGCCACCTTCTGATCAGCCAACTCTTGCCCGATGTTTAAAGGCGAGCCTATTGCAGGTGGCAGAATGGACTTGCATGAGTCAGCAGACTCAGCCTTGCCACTTAGAGCATTCTGGGCCCAATCACACTGACCTATACTGATGCTGGTGAACGTAGAGGCCTATGACATCACAGGAAGAAAAAGCATTGTCCTAGATATCTCATCTAGAGAGAAAATAGTTCTATCTGTAGTATCACATCTGCATTATTTTTTTCACCAATGCATTTATATTTTGGTTGGCAAGCTTTTATGAGTACAAACCACACTCTCCCATGTTGGACCCTTTGCCAGCATGTAGCCTGTCCACTAACTAGCTTGTACCCCATCCTCACCTCTACCCAGAAGCTGCAGCTACTCTTAACTAACTGGTCCCAAGGAGCGTGGAGAGGAGTTGAGAGAAATCGGCTCTGGAGTCTGGCAGCAGTGGTCTTGGGCAAGTTATTTTACTTGTTCAAGCCCTAATTTCTTCATCTGTAATATGGGGCAATAATAATTGCAAGTATTTATTGGGTTTTATGTATTGGGAACTGGGCTCATTGGAATGACACATAGTTTTCAGGTATAGCTCATTTAATTCTCACAATGACATGATGAGAATTAACGTTACATGTCAACTTGGCTGGGCCATGGTGCCCAGTTATTTTGTCAAACACCAGTCTGGATGTTACTGTGAAGGTATTTTTTTAAAGATGTGATTAACCTTTAAATCAGAAGACTTTGAGTAAAGCAGATTATCCTCCACAACATGGGTGGGCCTCATCCAGTCAATTGATTTATCCCTCCAACATTTTATCTTATTAGTTTCAGTCCATTGTTCCGGCCCAGACCTTTTTTTGAATCTTCACTCTGTCATCCAACATACTGGCTCTCCCATCTAGCTTTGGTTCGTCTATCAATTTGTTAAGCATGCCTCTTACGTCTCCACGTATCTGAGGATAAAATGTCAAAGAAGACAGACCCATTGTATGGTTCTTTGGGGAAATGGACAAGCCTCTTGTGACGCAGCACTAGGGGCTTCTTTAACGTAAGAGAAAAGACTCACGTCCCTCTAGAGGAAGGATTTCTGCCTGCAGACTGCCCTTGCACACATGTCTGCAACATCAGCTTCTGCCAGAACTTCCAGTCTACTGGTCTGCCCTGCAAATTTCAGACTTGCCAGTACCACAATCACATGAACCAACTCCTTAAAGTAAATCTTTCTCTTTCTCACCTATTGCTCTGCTTGTGTGGAAATCCCTAACTGATACAGACATTATGAGGCAGGGAATGTTATTATGTCAATGACGTAGATGAGGAGTGTTCCCCCACCCACGCTCTCCACGTTTCTCAGCCTCCCAGGTGCTGAGATGGGTCATGTGACTAGCCTGGCCAATGGAATGTGGGCAGAGTGACATAAGCCACTGCACCTGTCTTGGAATTCCCCCACCTCTTTGCACTTAGGCTGAATGGAGAAGACCCAGTGGAGGCCTCTGAGAAGGAGCCACTAGATGAGAAGCCTCAGTCCCCAAACCATCTATAGGAGGTCACCCGTGGGATTGGACTGTGACATGAGCGAGAAATAAGCCTTTATGGTATTTGGCCACTTAGGTTTTGAAGTCATTTGTTGTAGCAAATGGCCCACTCTGGCAATTCACTGTCCACTGTTGTCCAGGCAGGAGGGTGCAGCATCAGTGCTAAAACTCAAGTGTCCTGGCTTGTCTACCTGCTCCCTTCCCCGCACTGCAGCTGCCTGTGGTGTTGTTGGGAGGGTTAAATGAGGGGGTGTGTGGTAGGTGTGGCACTTGGTAGGCCCCTCATACATGATAATGATTAATGTAGCAAGGGTTTTATTTGAGGCGTGGATTTGTGGTGCCTCTTGTAGTATTGATGTGGACAAAATGGAGTAAAGTAGGCTGAATGATGGCTTCTTCAGTAGTTGAACAACTGTCCCCAAGAAGTGTTGGTTAACAAGCCAGTGTCAACCAGGAAGTCCCTAGTGCTGGGTCACAGGAGGTTTGTCCATTACGCCAAAGAACCCTACAATGTGTCTGTCTTCTTTGACATTTTATCCTCAGATATGTGGAGACATAAGAGGCATGCTTAACAAATTGATAGATGAAGCAAAGCCAGATGGGAGAGCTAATTTGTTGGATGACAGAGTGAAGATTCAAAAAAGGTCTGGGCCGGCCAGAACAATGGACTGAAACTAACAAGATAAAATGTAGGAGGGATAAATCAAAGTCTTGCCTTTAGTTCAAAAACTAACCAAATGAGGACGAATAAGGACAGGATGAGGGAGGCTTAATGCACTAGCTGCTCATGGATGAAAGTCCTAGGGTTCTCGTTGTCTATTCGCCTGTTATAAGTCAAGATACTGACACAGACTCTTTAAAGATGAAGGACACACAGGCTGCATTAATACAAGCATCATGCCCAGACCATAGTCATCCACTCAATGAATATATACTGATTGCTTCCTGTATGCTGGGCATTGCACTGAGTGCTAGGGATGGAGCAATGAATGAAACAGACCAACACTGCCCTCGTGCCTCATGCAGCTGACAGTTAGGGACAGAATTATCCTGGGACCTACACCCAGATGGTAAAGGGCTTGAAAACCACGTGACATGAGGAGTTGTCCAAGGAACTAGTAATCATGAGATTTACAGAAGCTTCGGAAATATGAAGGGTCATCTCTTCTAACAAATGCTATATACTTCAGAGGGACAAAGAGGACTGATGACTGAGAAAAGAGGGCTGAGCCTTGACCTCGGCACTGCCGATATTTGGGCTAGGAACTGTCTTCTTGCTCTCTCAGTGGCTCCTCACAACAGCTCTAGAAGGTAAATATGA
Source organism: Rhinopithecus bieti (assembly GCF_001698545.2). NCBI lineage: Eukaryota > Metazoa > Chordata > Mammalia > Primates > Cercopithecidae > Rhinopithecus > Rhinopithecus bieti. The sequence continues at coordinate 664,575 of NW_016808004.1, read as the reverse complement.
TTTCCTCATTTTGCAGACGAGAAGACAAAGTCTCAGGGAAGCTCATGTCACGTGGACATGCTCACAGAGCTGGCAAGTGGCTGAGAAAGGTTCCAAATCCTGTCTGTCTAAATTAAAAGCCCCAGGTTCTTTCCCATTCACCACCCCTATGCAGATTTCACCTTAGCTTGAGGAGGACGTTTCTAACAACTGCAGCGAAGCATAAATGGACCGCCTTGTGCTTCCTGCACTAGAAGTGTTTTGGCAGAGGCTGAATAACAGTCTCCTGGAATTCCCCACAAGGGGTTTCTCCATCAGTGCCTGGGAGGTGGGTGGGGTGGGGGAGGGCAGGCTTGGGTGGCATAGCCTCTGTGCCTTCATCTCTGGCCTCATTGGCTACATTCCAACCACACTAAGCCCTGGGAGCTCCTTAAATAGGCCATCTTCTTTCCCGTGGTAAGGCCTTTTCACACACCAATCCCACCATCCACTTCCCATGGCTAACTTCTGCTCATCTTTCTGGCTTTAACAAAAACTTTACTTTCTGCAGGAAGTTTTTCCTGATGCTTGACGCTGGGTTAGATGCCCCTCTTAGAGGCCATCCTGGCATCCTGCCTATGCTGTCCATGGAGCATGCAGCACGCTCCTCCTGCTGCCTGGCTCGATGTCTGTCGGAATTTCCCTGAGGAAAGGGAAATTCCCTGAGGGTCTGCCTCGATTCTGTCCTGTCCTCAGTTTCTAGCACACAGTAGGCACTCAAGAAAGGCTCAAAGAATTCCTGACATCCTCTAAGATCCGGCGATTATTTTGGTGCCCTGGGAATGGCCAACGTCCATTGGGTTTTCACCTTGCCTCCTGCCTTCTCAGCGCTTGGCTATGCCTGGGACAAGGCTGGATGGGTCACAGTGGGATGTGCAGTGGGGATGGGCCAGACAGCAGCGGCCACTGGCCCCAACCCTGCAGGCTTCTCTACTGTGCTGGAATCCAGGTGAGTGATGGCCGTGGAGCCAGGTCTGGCAGAGGAAGGGTAGTGAGCTTCCCCAGTGACCTCAGCGATTAACCAGGCCTCTGTGGACTCTGGGCCGCCTGGCATTTCCTCCCTCTCCCAGTATCCCCAGGGCCCTGGCCTCTTTGAATGTGGGAGCTGCAACTCATTATTCCTTCCTCCATGCATCCGTGGCTTAACTTCCTGACCAGGAGGCAGCAGGGAGAGAAGGGGTTAATGATGAGTGGGGAGGTGAAGGAAGGGAGGATGATGTCAGCCAGGCTGCAAGGCAGAGACTAAAGCCCCTAATTGCTCTTTTCCTTCTTGTCAGAAGTGCAGTGGGTGACTCCATAGTTACTGTAATAAAGGCCCGTGGACAGGGAAGGCGGCCCACTAATGAGAGGGCCATTGTTCAGTGAAGAGGGAAGCAGGAGACAGGCCCATGGGGCCAGAGCCCTGCTCCCCAAAGGGAAGATGGAGAAAGTCCCTGGGTCACCTGGCCTGGGCCATGGGTGGGATCATGCAGGTTGTGGTCAAGTTGCATTTTAAATGTCTTCAGCATAGAGCAGCTGGTCCTGTCTGTGACATAACAGACTTCCAGGACCTCACTGGGAGAATGATCCGAGGGAAAGAGACTGGGTCCTGATGGCTGTGTTATTTGGTTAGCAAGTGGGATGACTTCCTTCAGGGGGCAGGTTTTGAGAAGCTGTTATGTTTGCAGGGAATCACCCTGAATATGGGGTCACTCCATCTTTTGTAATAAACATGTCCTGATTACTCTCAATTGAGCAATTCTTCCAGAACCTACCTTAGTATCAGAGACTCCCAGGAGCAGGAGGGAGGGCTGTCCATCCACCCATAACTAGTTTTGTTTGATTGTTTGTTTGTTTGTTTGTTTGTTTTTAGCAATGCAGAGGGATTACTCCATGTCCTTGCCAGGCTACGTACGGTACGGAGGCTTTGCCACTTCCTCAGTGCCCGGCAAGCCGAGGATTTGGTGGACACTGTCACACAACTATGCATAGGCATCCCCTCAGCCAGTTCATTTCCATGTTCCTGAGAGGATCCTGTACAGAGCTGCTGAGTTCGAGTCCCCACCCTTGACTATCCGCATCTGAATTGTCATCTTCTCTCTCCTCCCCTTGGAAAACTTGCTTCCTGCCTTCTGCAGGAAAGCTACCTAGATCAACAACATGTGGTCTGTCTGTGCAATGGAATATTACTCAACCTTTAAAAGGAAGGAAATCCTAGCTGGGTGTGATGGCATGCCTCTATAGTTCCTGCTACTTGGGAGGCTGAGGTGGGAGGATCACTTGAGCCCAGGAGGTCAAGGTGGCAGTGAGTCATGATCGTGCCATTGCATGATCACACTTCAGCCTGGGCAGGAGAGTGAGACCCTATCTCACAAAAAAAAAAAAAAAAAAAAAAAGGAAATTTTGATACATGCTACAACATGAATGAAACTTGGGGACATTCTGCGAAGTAAAATAAGCCAGTCTCAAAAAAGCAAATACTGAAAGATGCGACTCATACGAGGTCCCTCGAGTAGTCAGATCAACAGAGACGGAAAGTAGAATGGAGGTTGCCAGGGACTGGGGGCGGAGAGTGGAGAGTTAGTGGAGTAATGAGCATAGAGTTTCAGTCTGGGAAAACGAACAGAGTTCTGGCAATGGCTGCCCAACATCGTGAATGTATTTAATGCTACTGGACTGTATACTTAAAAGTAGTTAAGATCATAAATTTTATGGTGTGCTTATTTTGGCACAATAAAAAAAGTCTTCCTGACTTCTCTCTCCCTTCTCTAAACATCTATAGAACCTGCCTCTTGAACCTCCCAAAGGAGAAGCCTTGCCCCTTCTTCTAGATTGTGGTCGTTTCAGAGACTGTTTCTTGAATTCACTACAGGGCTGAGTACTTAGTATTCAGGACATACTTGCTGCATTGGGTTAAATGGAATTCACATCTGCATCCTCACCAGAAATCCAGACTTTTCACTTTGGGTGCTTGGGGTGGCCCAAGTTTATACCAAACAAGTTGAACTGCTTAAGTACTTATTAAGGCTCCTGGAACCCCAGTACCTAGAGCTACCATAGAATAGGAAAACATGATGTCATTTCAGGAGCAGAGGCCACATGAGGACAGGAAGGAGGGCCAAGGTATGGTCCCCAGCTGTATCTTCCAAGGCCACTGTGAGGAAGTGGTTCTGTGGTTAAGCAGCTTTGGGAAGTGGCACAAGCCAGGTTGATACAGCAGGAATTCTCTGATCCTTTAAATATGAGTATGCCAAGAGGCCCACGTGGTGTGTGCTGCTTTGCACATGCATATCACCCCAGAGTCCCTTTAGGGAAAACCATCTCCCAGGAGCTGGGCTTCATGGATCAGCCTCAGGGAACTTCCTGCGTGTGGGCTCCCTATAGAAGACTGAAGGGCCCACACATCCTTACATTGGATCGGGCCCTGGAGGACTGAACATCTTGGGCTTGTCCAGGTCCTCCCCTTACCCTTCTTGGTGCCATCTGGTCATCCTGTCCCGGCTCACACCCTCACACCCTCACACACCCTTACAACAGGAGCTGTAGGCTCTGCCCATGTCGAGGCCAGCCTCTTCCTGCTCCCAGCCCTATCCCTTCCCATCTGAAGGCTCATTTATCTTGTCTTTTGTGCTTCTTCTGTTTCCTTTTGAACCCCACTCTGGCCCAAGGGCTATAATTTATTAACAATCCCACATCTCCACCCCGCTGCTCTGAGTCACTGATCCCATCCATATTCAGTCGTGCATTATTTAAATCTGGAAAATGTTCTGGGCTTGAAATGAACAGGGAGAGACTCATTAATATGGGTCCTGTAGATGTATTTTTTCCAACTCTTTGGAACTTCAGAGGGCTCTGCGACCATTATCCCAAATAGTTCTTTCTTCCTTTGAAGAGCAGAGGCCCACAGGCGGCCCATTGGGTTGATGGGGGGAGGGCTGTGGCTGTGGCATCGCAGTCGGTACCAACCCTGCCACACAGGGAGGGCTGCGGGGAAGTGGGGATCGGCATGTGGGTTCTGGCTGCCCATGCTGTCCCAGGGAGTCTCTTCCTCTCTCTGGGCCTGGTGTCCTCTTCTGTAAAGTGAGGCATCAGCCACATGGCCTCCCAGGTCCCTCCAAGTTGCTCATGTGCGCTGTGAAATGCATCCCTGCCTCTCCGTCGCACTGAAGAGGAAAAGAGTTAAAGTCAAGCAAATCACACTTGTCGACTCATATATCTTTCAAACACCTCTTACAAGTCAAAAGAGCAGACCGATCACAAAGTGAGTTCATCCTTTTAAATCATTTCGCTGCAATGGGAAACCTGAGAATGCCCAATGCAGAAACTGTTTAAATCCATTGTGTTTATATAGCAGCTTTATTTGCGAAGTGCTTGAAATACATTTTCATATTTGGTCTTTGCAGTCTATTTACAGAAGGTGAGTCGAGGAGAGTGACTATTGCAGTTTATAGATCAGGCACTGAAGCCCAGAGAGACGAAATGCCTTCCTCTAAGCCACCAAGCTGCACAGTGGCAGGGGGCTGTGACATGGACTCAACGTTTCCTGGAAATTTCTCCACCAGGATACCCCCCAAGTTCTTGGGCTTCACCTGATAAGTAGAACCATCTCTTTCTCTCCCAAGCCTTGTCCTCTTCCTGGTCAGTCCCACCCAGGCTCATCTAGGCCAAAATCTGGTCACCAGCCTCACTTTTGGGACTTTGTCGTAATCCACATCCAATCAAGCACCAACTCGTTCTCCTAAGAATTCCCTAAAACCTTTCCCTTTTCTACACTCTAAAGTCAACTGCCCTCGGTCACACCTCCATTGTGCCTCAACTCATGTGGACTGGGCCTTTTTTTTTTTTTAAATCACAGCTTCCTAACTAGTCTCCTTGTTCTCAGCCTCCCTCAAACCCCTTCTCCAAAAATGCAAATCTGGCCACATCCACCCTCTTCCCCGCTCCTCCCACACTAGTTTGAAGCCCTTCATTGGCACTCATGATTTATGGAATAGCCTGTGTTTTCTAGCATGGTGTCTGGGAATGGCTGATCTCATCTGGTCCATCTATCTGCACCACACCTTATGTTTTCCTAATATTGGGCCAACAGTAATTCTCTTAATAAGCCATACAATTTTCTGCCTCCATGCTTTGGCTTGTGCTGTTTTCTCTGCCTCGAACAACCAGTGCAGTCCTGTTCGCCACTTCTTGGCTAATTCCTGGTCCTAATCTTTCGAGACTCAGCTCACATGATGCCATGTGGCTGGATTAGGTGCCACTCTCTGGCTCGTCTAATACCCTGTACCCATTTCCAACATGGAATCTTCTGTGTTATAGGTAGAAATGATCTGTTTACCTATTTATCTCCACGGTAAAACTTCTGCTTTTTTCAGAGCAGGAACAAAATCTTACTCATTTTTATAGCTTCAGTGCTACAGCTACAAAGCAGAACAAAGTATGTGTGTGGTAGGGTTTGAAGGAAAATACTATCTTTGATTTTATTCTCAGAGTTGTGGAAGGGGAGAAAATGCCTAAGGATGTAGGGTGTCCTAGTAAAGATGTTGTTTCTTCTTCTTTGTGCTGATCCTGGGGGTCTCTACCTAAGATGCTTCACTGAGGTATAGATGCTTGGTCAAGGTCAACCATATCTGTTCAACACTGTCTCTAGTTCTGAGTCCAAGGCTGTAACTCCAGCCCTAAAAAGAGCTATTTGCTTGGCTTAGAGGAAACTTCTATTCCAAAGCCACAGATGTTCCAGTGATCCTCGGCAGTCATCTTGGAAATTACTGTCACTGGCTCACAAGGAAGAGCTGGTGACAGGTCATGCAGAGATCAAGGCAAACCCATTCTTTTGCCTTGTACAGGGGAGGAGAGAAAACTCCAAGGAAGCCTTCAGCATCACTGTTTGCTTCCCAGCAGTGGTGGTGGAGGAAGGGGAGGTCAGAGGGCAAGTACCATTTCAGGGAAACGTGTCTGTTTGTATGTGTGTGTTTGTGTGTGTTTGTGTGTGTGTGTGTGTGTGTGTGTGAGAGAGAGAGAGATCCTTGTTTCCTCTGCTGCCTAGGGAGACTGAATAAGTGTTGGGACAGAGATGGGCAACAGCCAAGGTTGACCAGAAGTCAACCCCTGACCAATTGGCTTTCCCTCCCACGAGGACACTTCATCCCTGTCTAATCCATGGGCCTAACAAAACAATCACTGTCTCCCACTGTTTCAATCTTTTACTCAATCACTTAATGATTTCTCAGGTCTGGGTGGCATGGCCACAGCCCTGTATTAACACAGAGAATAATTACCCACCCTATTCCTTGCAACTGTGCCTCCTATTTACTGCCCTTAAAAAGACCAAATTCCACCCCTCTTCTTGCTGTGGGCATAAAAAGGACCTCGGCCTCTTATCACTGTCTGGGGCCTTGGAGCAGCCAGCCATAAACTGCAATATCTGCTCGTTTATTCCTGTTCATTCAATTGGCTCCAAATTGCGCTGAACGAATTCTTGGGCTATAGAAGAAGCTGTGCAGTCCTATTTTCATTAGTGTGGACACTGAGCAGAGAGAGAGGGAGAGAAAAGAGGAAAGGAGAGGGCACTGCAGCTTGGATTTTCTCTACTCCCCACCCCTACCTTGCCCCTCAGCTCTTCTGGGCACACATTGCCCCTCTGTGCAGGAAACAGGCCACTCCAGCATGCCTGTGCCTGAGCCTTCTGCTGAGAACCCGGGTCTTATTGACACAAACTCACCCCCATTAAATGTATAACTTAATGACTCCATGATAGGAGGGAGAGCCAAACCTGTCCTCCCCTCTGGCCAAGCTGTACTTGTTGGAGAAGATGGCGCTATCTGACCATCTTTTCATCTTTCCTAGGGAGCTGGAGAAACTTGGTCAAGGGGAGACAGGGTCCCAGTGTGGCCAGTTGAGCAGGGATGCAGGATCAGCTCCACAATGATCTTAATGCATTGATATAGTTTGGATCTGTGTCCCAACCAAATCTCATGTTCAACTGTAATCTTCAGTGTTGGAGGAAGGGCCTGGTGGGAGGTGACTAGATCATGGGAGTGGTTTCTCATGAATAGTTTAGTGCCATCCTCTTGGTACTGTTCTTGGGATAGTGAGTGATCTTGGAAGATCTGATTGTTTAAAAGTGTGTAGCACCTCCTCCGTCTCTTTCTTGCTCCTGCTCCTTCCATGGGAGATGCCTCTTCCACCTTCACCTTCTGCCATGATTGTAAGCTTCCTGAGGCCTCCCCAGAAGCAGATGCCTGTGTAATGCTTCCTGTACAGCCTGCAGAACCATAAGTCAATTAAATCTTTTTTCTTTATAAATTAGCCAGTCTCAGGTAGTTCTTTATAGCAAGGCAAAAGTGGCCTGATATACACATTGATGATTTTCCCCTCTTGTCATCAACACTGTCCCCATAGGACTACCTCATCCCAGCACCCTGGGACTGAAAGGATTCTGAGGTCAAGACATTTGGTTTCCCTGCCCTGTGTTCTTTCTTGATTTCCTGCCTACTGCGTTTACAGTTTGGAAGTTCTCGGGGAGTATGACCTGAATCTTCCTTATATAACGAAAGCCTGTTTCTTTTTTTGTTTGTCTTCCCTTGGGGCATCCGTGCCTATTAACTCTTTTGAAACTGGAAGTCATTTATGAAAGTCTTGTCTCATTTTCCTCAGCCTCATGTTCTCCAGGCCAAACCTTCCCAATTCCAAGAGTCCCAGCATCATGTAACTTAAGAGTCAGAAGGATGCCTGTTAACCAACCCTCCCACTTGACTTTATTACCCCTTCTACACATAAGTGACTTCCTTCAGATCCTGCCCAATTTATCTGCAAGATTTTTTAAAATGTGGGTGGTCCACTTCTATTTCTAATAGCCCATTTGGTTCTGAGGGGCAGAAATGAGTACTTTAAAGAGAGGTTCTTGGTCTTTCCAGCTTTTTTCCTAGGTAAGTACTGGGATGGAAAAACATTAACCTGACTTCATTTTTCTCTTTCCCTAAGGACAGGGCAAAGGGGACAAGGTTTAGTAGGACTGTGGGTTTTCAGCATCCAGTTCCCACATTTCAGCTTCAGGAAGGAGGCCTGCCCAGAGGAGGTGGGGTGTGGTAGAAAGAGTAATTGGTTTGTGTCCAGGATGCATGGATTCTAGGTACAATTCTCCCAACTGTAGCTGGGTAACCTTGAACAAGTTGATTTACTTCTGTGGGCCTCAGCTTCTCTGTCTATAAAGTGAGGAAATTGGAGAGAAGGAATTCTAAAGTCCTCTCTAGTTCTGACATTTCTGAGTGAAGAGCCCTGTAGAGGAATGACCAGAGGGTGAGGGACACTGGCGATCCAGGATAGTGCTGCTGAAGACACCTGGGCCAAACGAGGCTCCAATGAAATAAGCAAGAGAATGTGATGGATGGGAAACAGGGTGGTGGTATTGACTCAGAGGGCTGGTGCGAGATGTGTGGCGTGGGTGGTCAGGCCCACGTGTGCTGGGGAGTGTCAATCTCCTTTTTGTTCTTCTAGAAACTCCTGCACCCATCCATGGTGCTCTTCGTGGCATTGACCTCCATCTTTCTCCTGTACCCATAGCTCATGTTTGAAGTAGGTTGCTTCAGATTTTTCAGATCATCCGAGAACTGCTGTGTTTTCCAGAGTTTCTCTCCATCTGGTCAGTCGGCTGGCAAAGAAACCCATCTAAAGGCTAGGATCATCTCACAGATAGTTTAAAAAAACCTGCCAGCTTCAAGCCAGCCTTTTCTAACAAAAGAATCCAATAACCAATATTTCCCACTGCTTTTTCTCTACTAATGCTATGGAAATAGTGCATTAGATACAGGAGCTGGAGTGGTTTGAAGAAGGATAAAGAATCTATTTTTCTGTGTCTGTAAACATTTTCTCCTTGAAATCTTTGACATGGTTGAGTGTTTGAATGCCTTGGGCCCTTGCAAGCGGAGTGTCCACTGTAGCAGGCTCCTTCTTCCCGGGCTCAGCCAATTGCCCCAGCTAACAGAGAAAACGTAGCTTTCTTGTAGTGATGGACGCTGGAGCAGGCTTGGAGCCCTGCAGCTTGCCAGATAGTGCCGGGTAGTGCCACCATCTGAAACAAGTTCCAGAGGCAAAGGCAGGGGAGAGAGCAGGTTGACTCATGGTCATTTCCCAGAGTCATAAGATTTCCAGGCAGCTGAGCCAGCTTTGGCTGGACAGTCAGGAGCAAGGCCTGGCCAGAGGGCTGAGGGTGGCATTTCTGGTCCCTAGTCTCCGCCGCATGCTCTGGGCATTTTGGCTCAGGACTGTTAGGGCAAGCTGCTTTGTCAGTATCTCCAGAGCATTGGCCTTCTCTCTCCTTTTCCCCGAGAACATTCTGCCAACTACCAACATTGCAAAAGACTGAGCACAGATGAATCCTTCTGTAGTTTCCTGGTGTCTGAATCAATGGAGCTCACATGATATGTGACCTTGAACAAATGTTCTTGTTTTTTGTAAAGTTTTTCTAAAGTGAGGCCATCTCATCCCTGGCTGCTGCAGGCATCCCCTCTCTGCACAGTACAGAAAGGGTCATGGGCCTGGAGTGAGGCATCTGGGTTTCAGTTTCAGTTTCTGTTTTAACAATGCCACATAATAGCAAACTTGTGACATCAAGCAACACGTTTAACCTCTATAAGCTTCCATTTCTTCATCTGTGAGATGGGTTTAATATTTGCCATGACTATAGGGTTTTGGAATCAAATGAGTTAACAGTGCTTTGCAAGAGGTGAAGATCTGTACAAGGGTAAAGTAGTGCTAATGATACAGACATGTGTAGCAAGTTTCATGTGAAATCCTTTGACGTCATCATCAGAAACGATGTGTATAGGGGAGTGGCCACTGGAAGTGCTGTGTTGAGCAAGGAGATGAGCCTGTCAGACCATAGTGCTCAGAGCTCCATGCCATCATCATTCACTTAACCATCTGAGAAATGATGAATCATTGGGGCTGCCCAAGCCCTTACTTGATATTCCTCAAGCCATGATTATGAGGACATTTTGGGGAAGACAGAAGAAAAGAGAATAGGGAAGGACCATGAAGTGAGGAGGGCAGGAGCCCAAGCTTCTAGGTCCTGGAGATTGGCACCATCTAGTCCCTATCCTGGTGATCTTCCAAATCCATCAGCAGCTTCTCCAGGCAGGCCTTAAGCTACAGTGGTAGGATTCACTTCTTAAAAAGGCTTGTTCACTTCTTAAAAAGGGAACTAACTGGGTCATGGGAACCATCAAGATTTTGACTAGGGTTGACCAACTTTGAGCTAATTCATTGGAGAAAGCCTCATGGGTTGTGGATATTTCATGTGAAAAAAGAACCAAGCTAAGGGCCTGCGCATGAACAGAGTTGCTTTTTAAGACATTATAGTGTTGCTAGTGCCATGATAGTGCCTGCCTTTGCCTTTGCATTCAAGTGTGTCTAGGCCTGATCTATATCACATGGATAGGTATCTAGATTATCCTTTAAAATATTCTGAGATAGGAGATTCCAAAATTGCCCTTGGCAAGCTATATAAGTATTAGCAAATTTAGCAATACAAAGGTCTGGATCCACATCTCATTTCCTACTGTAGAAGAGGATATTCTTGAGTTTCCAGGAAGCGAGAAATAAAGTTTATTGACCTCTCTTTGAAGATATACTATTATTTTTATTGAAATTTGTTCTCAAGTCTATTAATGCCAAGAGTTGTGAAGGGTCTGAGATTTTACTTTACTTAAAATGTAATAGTTAGCCTGTTATTGTTCAAGTTGGTGGAAGACATGAGATTCCTGGATCAGAGATGAAAAGCTTTATTACTCACAGCAAAAGCGGTAGCCAGGTTGTCAGCTTATTTGTGTTGGTTCCCCGGACCCAGTTCCCACAAGGTGGGAATGAAGATGGCCAGATAACAGCTGTACACAGAACAAGTTTTATTGTAAGAGAGAAATCCTGAGCTTAGAGAATCCAAATCTTTTCTAATGGCAGTAAACATTCCTGTTCTTCACTCTGGAGTGAGACCCCATCTCTATCTTCCAGGGATGTTTGCTATAGAAATACTCTTGAAAAGATAATCTAGAACATAAGATAACACCTTGCTTTCAAGACACGCAAAAAGCTGAGTCCTATGGAGAAGTGTCTCCCAATATTGATCAGTTTTACTATGTTTAGGTGAGCAAATTCCAATTTCTTTAACCTTTTTCCCTGGGCTCTATTTCCCCACCCCTTCATTTGTTGGGCATTTATCCCCAGTGGTGCTCCATAGCTATTTTTGGGTCCTGTGGTTTCTTGCCTCTTAGGCAGCACCATCCAGACAGACCCTCTACTCTTCTGCAGGAGACTTCCACAGAAGAAGTTTACCTCCTTGTTCAAGGGTCCCCAAGGAAACTGCACCTGGAAGGTGCATTGCCATCATCTCTTCTGTTCTAGAAAGATGAAGACAAATTGCAGGCAATTCAGAGAAAAGTAACTTAGGTGATTAGGGGTGATGTCAGGGGAAAGATGAAAAGAACTGCACAGGCAAGCGTCTGCTCATGTTTGTGCTGAAGAAATTGGAGAAAGAGGATGTAGGGATGCTTCCAGTGCCTGAGCGGATCAGGCTCAGAGTACCTTTCAGGATACAGATATCTGACTCTCTTCCTCCCTAGCTTGGCCTCTTTGTGGATCTGTTTCCTTTTTCATAAAACAGGGATGAAAAGGATGCATTGTTGTTGGAGATTAAAGGATATACTATGTATTTATAATCACCTAGAATAGTGCCAGGCACATAGGAAGAGCTCAAGTAATGCCTCGTGTTTTTGGAACACAGAAAATTCGAGCTAGAAAGAATCTTAGCCTCATATTCAGCTTCTCAGTCTACAGAGGAGGAAACTGAAGCTCAGAGGCAGAGGTGACGGATCCATGGACACAACACTAGCTACAGGAAGAATATGACTGGCCCCAAATTCATCCTTTCTTTAAGACAAAATAATATATTATGGCTCCCTGTCATTTTAAAGGTGTTTTAATGGTTAATGTCCAGACAGTGAGCAAAAGTGGCACATATTTATTAGGCTTCAAGTTATCCTTCTGAGTTTCTTTAGAGAGGGTAAGCGTGTTGGTGGTAGCTTTTCTGAGATGAAATGTAGCCTTCTCATTACAAAGGCCTACTGCTGAAGCTCACCTTCTTACTCTGGGTGTTAACACTATGGCTAAATGCATATGGGCTTTTACAACAACTTCGGGTGTTGACACCATGACTGGATACATGTGGGCTTTTTATTCTGGAGGCTGAGTAGAGGCAGCCACCAGCTCCTTAATTTCCAAGTTATCTTGTAGGTGTCTGTGGGTGTGGGTGAGAAAATGTACTCTAACTTCCCAAAAATAAATTAAGCTTCCTCTTGCAATATACATGAAGGATGCCAATACTTTTAACTTCTAAGTGATCTTACATTTTTTTCAATCAAGATACATTGATTAAACAATGATTATTATTCTATCTTATGTTAATCAAAATTTAACTGCCAATCAGAGCTTCTGATCAGTAAAATACCATTGCCATCCTACTGGGTTGACATAATTCTAGGCCATATATTGAAACATAATTTTTTTTTAGTGTGCCTGGGCAAACCTGTCCTAATACAAATTTCTGTTTCATTTTTGGAAATATTGAAAGATGTCCAAATAGTCCCATTATTACTTTCAAGAAGCGCTAGGGACTGCCACCATGAACCATAGGGTCAAGAAGCTAGGAGGGATCTCAAATAATCTAGTCAATTGTCTGGCATTTACAGAAGGAACAGAGGCCCAGGGACTGGGTAATGACCCAAAAACACTGGCAGAGGCCTCTTGGAGTGGCTTTGTATTAGTTCGTTCTCATGCTGCTAGTAAAGATATACCCAAGACTGGGTAATTTACAAAGGAAAGAGGTTTAATTGACTCACAGTTCACATGGCTAGGGAGGCCTCACAATCATGGCAGAAGAGCAAGGGACATCTTACATGGCAGCAGGCAAGAGAGAGCTCATGCAGGGGAACCCCCGTTTATAAAACCATCAGATGTTGTGAGACTTATTCACTATCATGAGAACAACACAGGAAACACCCACCCCCATGATTCCATTACCTCTCACTGGGCCCCTCCCATGACATGAGGGAGCTACAATTCAAGATGAGATTTGGGTGGGTACACAACCAAACCATATCAGGCCTTCCCAGCTCTACTGATGTCCCTCATTCCTGAGAATGACTGCAGTATAGGGGGAGGCCTCAGGGCCACATCTGGGCTGTCATTCCTCCTGACCTAGACCCCAGAGATAGCAGGTTTTCTCTCCTGGCCTCGAGCTGAGCTTATCAGTCTCTTTCTCAAGAGTTTGACATTTGACACAGGGACTCAGGCTGAAGGTTTCTTGAGGGTAGGTCTGTGAAGGGTGGCACAATTGGAAGGAAGTCCATGCTCTCCTAATGCTCAGTGCTGGAGCCAGTGTCATGTCCTCCCTTCACGTATCTTGGTTGTCCAACTCTTTCTTCAATTTCATACACCAGGGGCCTTCCAATAAATTTTTCATAAAAAATAAAAGATCATTTAGAGCTGGTTTCTGTTACTGGTTACCAAAAGAACTTTAACTAAAAGGATAAAGAATTAGTAAATAGCAATATTATACCTAGAATCCAGGTCTCATGATTTTCAATCTAATGCTCTTTCTGGCACAGCATGCTGCCACTCAGAAAAATCCATAAAGTCTTGATATAACTCATGCTTTGAGTGATATAATAATTATTAGACAATGAAAATTCTAGGGGAAAATGCAACCTTTTTTGGAATCTTTATTGAAAGCTCTTTTCAAAGTGTGAGATGGAAAAAACAAAAGTCACATATATACCTACATACTTGATTGCATTAAACTAGAATAATGAATTCAGTTTACTTTAAAATGAGATATTATTACACAATCTCTAGGGTAGATTTACCAAACCATTAATATACAAAATAGAAAGACATTCTCTGAATTTTGAAATATCTTTCACTGGTATGTTTGATACTGCCACCTGGTTTTCTGTGAGTTCCTAGAGGGATGCAAATGAGTATGCTCCTATAGACAAATGAATATGCTTCTCTTCAAGGTTGTGAATGAAAAAATAAGGATCTTCTATTTTACTCCTGCCCCTTTTTATGAATAGAGAAACCAAGGCATTGAAGCTGATTTAATTGCTTGAGGTCCACTGAGAGGAGGCAGCAGAGGGGTCAAAGGAGGAACTAGAATTAAAACCCACATGCTTACTGCTTTCTAAGCTTGGGTTTAGCTTCTGAAGTGAATTTTGAATGAAAGGAGAATGATGGCTTAGTTTGTGTATTACGTATCTTTATACCTCCCCATGCCTACCATGTAAACAGGCACCTAATCAATATTGATGGAAAGATGAATAGAGGGAGGGAGAGGAAACAAAAAGGAGGATGAAAGAAAAGTAGGAAATAGGGAGGGAAGAAACACAAAGCTACTGATATGGTTTGGATTTGTGTCCCTGCCCAAATCTCATGTTGAATTGTGATCCCCAGTGTTGGAGGAGCAGCCTGGTGGGAGGTGATTATATCATGGGGGCAGATTTCCCCCTTGCTGTTCTCGTGATACTGAGTGAGTTCTCACGAGATCTGGTTGTTTAGAAGTGTGTAGCACCTCTCCCTGCTCTCTCTTCCTCTTTCTTTGGCCTGCTTCCCTTTGCCTTCTGCCTTGATTGAAAGTTTCCTGAAGATTCCCCACCCATGCTTCCTGGACAGCCTGCAGAACCCTGAGCCAATTAAACCTCTTTTCTTCATAAATTACCCAGTCCCAGGTAGTTCTTTATAGCAATGTGAGAACACACTAATACAGCTACTGAGCTGGAGAGTGTTAAAGGAGAGCTTATTTAAAACTGCCCCAGGAAGTCCTGAGGACACATGTCCCGGTTAAGCTATGAGGCAGACAAGTTGGGAAACCTGTAGCCATACTGGCTGGAATGGGGATTCATATGTGTAGAAAGGGAAAAGATGCAGAATAGAGGAAAGAGAATCAAAAGAAAGCAAAAGATGAAGAAGTTGAGGTTGACTTTTGAGGAGCAGCTGTGCGGTGCATGGTGAGCTCCCTGTCCTTCTCCACTGCTGGGCTCTCTCAGCTCCCTCTGGTTATTGGCCCCCTCCTCGCTCAAGGTGCCTACTCCTCTCCTGTTTTTGATCAAAGCCAGCCTCCAGGAAGCGGAGGCACATTCACAGCTGAATAAAACACTGACCTCTTTTTAAAGTGTTACCAAGACATTTGCATTTTAGCAGATTTAAACCTTGAGCTACAGAAATGAATTTGTAATGACGCAGTTTGTGTCATCAGCTGGTGGACTGGCAAAGTTTCACTTGGTGCCCCGAAATGAATCCCACTGAATGACTCTCACTGCTCAAGTCCTGCTTCTTCCCCAAATGCTCTTCCTCTTCCTACTTCCTGACTCAGCCCTCCTCCATGCACCTGGGCCCCACTTGTCTTCCATCTGCTCGGTTTCCTCCGCGCTTACCACTTGACTGGTAAGCCAAGTGTTAAGGAGTTCTAGTCCCAAGTGCACACACAGGAAGAAATTATGCACTGCAGCCAAAAGGGGGTGTGTGTTATTCCTGCAGAATATGTGGCTTGTGCTTTGGGCCCAGGGTGGCATGTACCCACTCCCTGAGATGTAATTTGTGCTCACCAGTGTCACAGGCTGGCCCATGTCGTGCCAAGAAAGTTTAGGTAAACAAGGGTAAGGAGGGAAATATGGAGATGGTTTGAGGCAGATGAAAATAAGAAAGATTAATGGATGAGGAGGGGTCCATTTGGCCACAGTGATTTGATGCCATACTCACAGATGTCCACCAGGAGCAGTGTTTCCTAGAGGGTTCCTCTATTAGGGTTCTGTAAAGGGACATAACTAATACGATATATGGATATATGAAGGGGAGAATTGACTCATACGACCACAAGGTGAAGTCCCCCACAATAAACCGTCTGCAAGCTGAGGAGCCAGGAAGCGTGTCCGAGTCCCCAAACCTCAAAAGTAGGGAAGCCAACAGTGCAGCCTTCAGTCTGTGGCCAAAGGTCCGAGAGCCCCTGACAAATCACTGACATGAGTCCAAGTGTCCAAAGGCTGAAGAACTTGGAGTGTGATGTTCAAGGGCAGGGAGCATCCAGCACAGGAGAAAGATGGAGGCCAGCAGACTTAGCAAGTCAGCTAATTCCACCTTCTTCTGCCTGCTTTATTCTAGCCAGCCTGGCAGCTGATTAGATGGTGTCCACCCAGATTGAGGGTGGGTCTGCCTCTCCAGTCCACTGACTCAAATGTTAATCTCCTTTGGCAACACCCTCACAGACGCACCCAGGAACAGTACTTTGCATTATTCAATCTAATCAAGTTGACACTCAATACTAACCATCACAGTTACTGTTTGGTGATCTGGGACCAGGGCCATTAGGACCCAATGGGAATCATCTGAATTTCACAGTTAGAAGGTTGAATGAATGGAGAACTTTAAGGGCAAGCAGTGTAGTTTAAAGGTATGAATAAACTGTGTGTGTGTGTGTGTGTGTGTGGTGTGTATGTGTATGTGTGTTTTCCAAATTGGTGGGAGACTAGCAGTTAAGACTTTGTTGAAGAGATCACTGTATCAAGAAACTGACATTTTAATAAATCCAGATCAGCTTCTGTTTCAACCATTCCGAATGCTCTGCTGTGGGTCTGAAATTAGAGCTTTTAAGGACCCATTGTACCCATTCTTTCATCTCTTGATGCCTCAGTTTCCCTTCCAAATGACCATTTCATTATTGACATGCCTTCAGTTTTCTTTTGCCTTATCAACCATGCAGCAAAAACAATTTAAATTCATGCCTTAGTAAAATTGCAAATTACTTTGGGTAATGGACCTCCTGGGTCAAAATAGCAAATGATAAGCCTGTAAATGCCAATGTTCTGTCTACTGTATAAAGCTGGGCTCCGGAGAGAGGTGGTTTGGTCGGGTTCCCACTCAACTCAGGTCCACTTACAACTCTGAGCTCCTCTGTTTTGGGATGAAGGAAATGAGGTTTTCTACTGAGAGGGGAATCTATTGGAGATTCTCCTTCCTTAAAGGAAGGTTCTGGGGTGCACCATCAAGCCTGATGAACCAGCTGCTAGGGTTTTCTATCCTCCTAGGACTGGGTGGTGCAGTTGCAGCCTGAGCCTTGGCGGACCCTGGGTGAGTTGCTGGTGTTGGGATCTTAGCAGGAGAGGAAGCAGACAAGAAGGGCCCAGCACGGATGCTTGTGAGCAGGAAGAGGCAATAGTATCTGCCAAGTTGATAAAGAGTAATGCGCGGATCTTGAAATTGCTGAAAGTGCAGAGGGAGGGGCCCTCCAAGAGGGAGAGAGAGCACAATGTCCTACCAGGGAAGCCACAGCACTTCCTCTCTGGTTTGATTCCCGTTATGCATGTCAGACAGACTTACTCAGAGAAAGAAGGGGGTGGAGGGGAGTAGAAAATCAATTGTTTTTCATATTTATTGATCTCTTTCAATGAATCGCTGTGGTAATGGAGTGGGAGGGGAGAAAGGGTCAGCTCCAAAGGGTGAGTAGCCATCCACTTTGGCACTGGGAATGTCAGGAGCCCACTGAGGGTGCTGGGTGAGAAACTGCCACTGTGTCCCCAAGAGGCTGTGGGAGGGGCAAGGCTCAAGTCTACCCAGGGTTGGGGGAAGGACCTGAACATGCCTGTTTAAATATTTGGGGTTGCAGATTCATCCAGATGAGTTAGAGTTCTCCACCCCCGTGTTAGAAAATATACACATCTAATTGCAGAAAAGATGGCTACAGAAAAGAGTACTGTAGTAGAAAGGTATGTAATTTCATGAGAGCATAGCAAACATTCCAGTCTTTTCTCCACATGTGGTTTATGCAGTTATGATAGAACTTACATGTACAATATCATATCTTGCTTTGTTTGCTTATCAATAAGTTGCATTTGCTACACTATTAAAAGTTCTTTAGAACATCCTTTAAGTAGGACTTTTTTTTGCTATAAAATAACAAATGACCATTACAGGAAATTTGGAATATATAAAAAATATAAAAAAAGAAGTAGAAGTATTCAAAATTTTACCACCTAGAAATGACTCCTGATGATAGTTTAGTATATTTCATTCTAAGCTGTTTTCTGTACATGTATATATAGTGTATTTACCTCCATGAAATTTTGATAATTATATATATATATATACATATATATATACATATATATATGTATATATATTATGTTCTACTCTTTCACTTATGTGATCAAATCATTTCACCTTTCCAGGTTGGGGATGGCTCAGTTGACAGGAGGATTTTTAATGTTCATGTAATGTTCTATCATATATGCCCAGCAGTCTTTACTGGATTGATCCTATTACTTCCAGTGTTTGGGTTGTAATAAACAACACAGTGATGGCTTCTTTACATCTATCTTTAACCTCTTCTCTCAGTACCTAGAAAATACTATTTTTGTGGAGATGGAGCTGGATTTCCCCTCAGCTTCAGGTAGAAACTCCACTTTCCCTGGCCTGCTGAAGCCTGGCCCATGCAAAGTTTCTAAACTTGGCTCAGAACCTGCTGAAAGCCTCTGGTGGTGGTTACCCCTCACTGACAACCCTCATTTTTTTTTTTTTTTCAGTTTAGTTTAGCGTTTTTCTAGAGCTTTCTGTCTAATACAGCAATACATATGTGGCTCTTCAGACTCAAATTAATTCAAATCAAGCAAAATTAGAAACTCGGTTTCCTGGTCACACTAACTACATTTCAGGTGCTCCAGAGACATACATGGCTACCATATTGGACATAAAATCATGGAGCATTTCCATTGTGGCAGAAAATTCTATGGGAAAGTTACCCTGGGCACTTCTGATTGACTTGTCTGGGGGTCTCTCTGAGTTTTGGGGGCTGTCAGTCTCTACTTGCAATCCCCTTCCACCATCTTCTTGGACAGACCCATATTTCAGTCTTCTCTATGCCTGCTTAATACCTAATTTTTGCATCTAAGTTGCAGCTTAGAGCAGGTTCTTTTTGTCTCTGGGTGAGTAAGAATTTACCCAGAGATCCAAATGATAAAAGCACAAGTAGGCTTTTCTAGTGCTACCTCCTCAGACTCAATGAGGAAGAAAATGGATATTCCTAGCCAAAAAAGGAAGTTAGTGGAGGTGGCATCTCACCTCTCCAAGCTGGGGATGGCTCAGCTGACAGAAAGGGTGAGATGTTGTTCCTATAGTCACCACCCTTAGAGGGCTGGAGCCTTTCTTCTCAGCACAAGGGAGGGCTAGAGCTTCTGTCAGTGTCTTCCAGGAAGGTTTCACAGCAGCAGCTGGGGCAGAGCAAGGCCATCAGTCACCACTTCCCCTTTATATAGGATTGGCCAGGTGTTGTCAGACTCTGATAGCATGTGGCAAGCAAGCAGGGATCGAGGGCCCTGGGAGACCATGTGTTCAGCAGTGAGCAAGTCGCTTAAACACACCAGGGTGTTGAGAAGGATAGGGCGGGACACAAGCTTCACACCAACGCTCGTGAAAAACAGAGCTCCAAGCCATTTACATTCACATTTCAATCATGGTGCCAGGATCCAAATTCAGACTGTTGCGGTCTAAGCAGATGGCATCAGCCAGGTGTATAGAAAGGCCTACAGGCTTTAATTACTTGGGGGGCGTATTAGTCTGTTCTCACTCTGCTAATAAAGACAAAGCTGAGAATGGGTAATTTATAAAGGGAAGAGGTTTAATGAACTCACTGTTCCACATGGCTGGGGAGGCCTCACAATCATGGCGGAAGATGAAGGAGAAGCAAAGTCATATCTTACATGGCGGCAAGCAAGAGAGAACATGCTCAGGGGAACTCCCCTGTATAAAACCATCACATCTTGTGAAACTTACTCACTATCACAAAAACAGCATGGGAAAGACCTACCCCCAAGATTCAGTTACCTCCCACTGGGTCCCTCCCATGATACGTGGGAATTGTGGGAGCTACAATTCAGAATGAGATTTGGGTTGGGACATAGCCAAACCATATAAGGGGGACAGTCTAGTGGCCAAAGAAAGTCTAATTACAAAGTAAGATTTGTTTGGGAGGCAGATTCTAGACCCCAGAAGAGATTGTATTGAAGGCTCCTCCCAAGACAGGTCCTTGTCCCTTGTCCACTGCCTCTTCTCAGAAGACAGCAGCACTGTAGGGAAGGAAATGGAGATTACTTGTCCAAGAGGAAGTGAAGGAAGGAGACGTTCTCCAGGACTCAGGTTAGCTCCTAGAGTCTTAGCTCTGTCAAAGTGAGAGCAAGAGCCAAGTTTGTCCTGCTCAGTGACCAGTCCTCAGGGCAGGCACATGGTAGATGCTCCATAATTTTTGGTAAATGAATGAATAATAATGATTTTATAATTTGAATTGATCTGGCCTTAATCAATCTCAACATGCCCCCAAAGGGCAAATGTATTTCAGGGAAGATAATGAGATTTGGGACCAGAGATGGCTTTCCCTCACATTCTTTCTTAGTATTTTAAATTTTAGTATATAATATTTAATAAATTTATTAATAAGTATATGTAGAGTCTATATAACAATGTAACATACAAAGCATACTAATGAAACACACACTGCTGAAGCCACAACCCAAATTAAAAATCAGAGTTTTACCAATAAGCTAGATGCTGTCTGCATTGTCCTCCCCCAACAGATTTCATGGCCCTGCTCTTGCATGAAAACAACCACTATTTTGAATTTTGAATTTTATGTTTATCATTCCCTGAACTTTTAAAATACCATTTCACCTCCTCATCTGTGTGAATTATTAAGCAGTATGTTGTTTCATTCTGCTTGATTTTGAGTTTAAAAAAGACATATTGATGATAGTCCTTTGAAACTTGCTTTTTATTCAACATTATGTTTCTAAGATTATCCTTGTGTCTATATTTACATTCACTTTTCACCGTCACCTAATTTTCCATTGTGTGAAGATACCAGACTTACTATGCACTCTCTCACTGATGGGCGTGTCGGTTGTTTCAGGCTTTTGATGGGAACATTATGGTTGTGGATATCTTGCATATGACTCTGGGTACACATGTGTGAGAATTTCTCTAGGATGTGTACCTGGAGTGGAATCACTCACCCTATGGTAGATGCAATTTTAACTTTCAAGGTGTTTCCATATTATTTTCCAAAATGCCTGAATATACTCCTGACAAAATAATTATACTTATACTTCTGACATAAGAATCCCCGTGTCTCCACATCCTCACCACCACTTGTTACTCTCGAGTTTCTTAATTTTTGCCAATATAGTATGATATTATGCTCCTAATTTATATTCTCCTGACTATTAATGAAATTGACCTTCTCTTCATATTTCCTCTCTTTAGTTTTGTTGTTTGTATTTCCTCTCTTTAGTGGCATCCTTTCTCATACCTTTTGCTCTTTTTCTTTTGGGTTTTGTCTTTTCTTTGACTTTTTTTTTTGAGATGGAGTCTTGCTCTGTTGCCCAGGCTGGAGGGCAGTGGCCGGATCTCAGCTCACTGCAAGCTCTGTCTCCGCCATTCTCCTGCCTCAGCCTCCTGAGTAGCTGGGACTACAGGCGCCCGCCACCTCGCCTGGCTAGTTTTTTGTATTTTTTTGTAGAGACGGGGTTTCACCGTGTTAGCCAGGATGGTCTTGATCTCCTGATCTCGTGATCCGCCCGTCTGGGCCTCCCAAAGTGCTGGGATTACAGGCTTGAGCCACCGCGCCTGGGCTTCTTTGACTTTTAAGAATTATTTCTGTGTTCTAGATACTAATCCTTGGGTGATTAATATCTTTTCAATGTTTTCTCCAGTTGCTATTTACTTATTTAATGGTATCTTTTGATACCTCAAAATTCTTCTTCCTTTTTGAACAGAAGTTCTTGATTTTAGAGTAGTCAACATGTATCAATCTTTTCTTTTGTGTTTTAAGAATCTCTTTCTGATTTTGAGTTTGTAAAATACTCCTCTATCTTATCTTCTAAATGTTTTAAAATTTTGGCTTTTTGTATTTAAGTCTTCAAGGCACCTGGAATTGATTTTTATGTGATATAAGAGTAGTGATTCACACATTTCCCTGGGTATCCCATTGGGATATCCAGTGGAGTATCTTTGTGTGGATAGACAATTGTCTTGGCGCCATTTATTTAAATTAATCCTATCGCCGGTGACTCAAAAGTCACTTCTGTATCAAGAATATGGGTCTACCTAATAAATCTTGAAATCTGGTAAGGCGAGTCCCTTATTTCATTATTCTTGAGTGTCTTTCTTTCATTCTTAATCTGGAGGAAAGATGGCAGTTCCCGTGCCCAAGGTCATAAATAGCAGAGACTTAGAACTCTGACAGTTTGTGTGTGATGCTTGTTGATGAGGGCTGCACCAAGTAGACTATGCCAAAAACATCTGTCTGTGATGCTGAAGTCCCCAATTCAGTGTAGGAAATTCCGAGTCTCTTTTAGCCTTGGGCTATACTTTCAATATCCTTCTAAGTGCTGAATTCCTAAGACAGCGAAACCATCTGACAGGAATGTTAGGGTTTACCCAAGGACAGGATATCAGTGTTTGGCTTGTAAACCAGATGCGGTGGATGCGACAGTCCCGGGAGGGAAGCAGCATGGTCTCAGGATGGCTTGCAGCCGGTGGTGCCATCCTGTCACACATTAGGAAGAGAAAATGAAGCAGAAGAAAAATGCTGCCTGACATGTTCTCAGCAAAGCACTTTTCCATCAAAGCCTCTGCTTCTTGACAAACAGACTCTGAGATGCATCTAGGAATATCTCTGATGTAGAAAAATACAAGGTCAGAAACACGTTGGGTGTGGGAAGAGTCCATTTACTCATCTATACAATCGCTATTTTTTATTGAGTGCCTACTATGTGCCAAGCACTATTCTAGGGGCTGGGATTCAGCCTTGAAGAAAACAGACAAGTTGCTGATGTTCGAATGGGGGAGAGCAGACACTAAACAGCTAAACAAACGAGCCAGATAATCTTACCTATGAATAACAGTTATCTAGAAAGGAAAACTGCATGATGCTCAGGGAAGGATTCTTTGGGGTGGTATGAATGGCAGGAAGTGGCAGCCTTGGCACAATCTGCTGTTTAACTCAGTCCTTCAACAAAGGCAGCTCAATAGAGCAGCTGGACCAAGGTGTTGTCACCTCTGCTGCCTTATCTTGCAGAGGCCTGGAGTTTTCTTCCATGCTCGTGGAGGTGGTCTTTCACTCACCAGCCTCACACCCTATCCCCCATCCAATCCCTCCTGTGGACTGTGGCGGCCTCCTTAGAGAGCTGCTGCCTGACACTTGCTCTTCAGAATTGCCATTGTGTTCTTCCTGACCAGCCCTATCTGCATGGGCTGTGGGACCATGTGCCCTCGGCTGCCCCAGCCAACCTGGCCTTTCCTGTTTTGCAGTGATGTACCAGGCTGTCCGGGGATTCAGGCTCCATTGCTGGGGCTGTCCTTGACCCATCTGGTGCAGAGAGCTCAGAAACAGAAGCCAGGGGACCTAGGTTCTCATCCTAACTTGCTGTGTGACCTCAGTTAAGCCTGTCTGGACTCCCATCTATAAAATGACAGTTTGTGTGTGATGCTTGTTTATGCACTAGTGGTTCTCTAACTGTTCTGTGGGATCCAGGTCTTTTCTCTCTGCAGAAGTGATTCGAATTTTATCCGAAAACTATTTTTATGGCTGTAATAGAAAAAACAAAACTCCAATAGGTTATACGCCAAATATCAATAGTTTAAAACCCAACATGTTAATTTGTTTTGCTAGGCAAACTCGTTTTTGCACAGATCTTAGAATAAATCTCTTATCGCCATCTGTGTGTGTGTGCATATATATATGTAAGCTATTTATTAAAATGTCATTGATTTGGATGCTTGTAACTCAGTTCTTATTTGGCATGTCTGCACCTAATAAACAGTACCAGCAAGTGCATGACTACAGTGCACACCTTCCCTGAGCAACTCACCGCCAGGTCCGTGCTAGCAGCATGTTCTCAGTGAACGTTGTAATATAGCCTGGGCCTGGCTTTTTTTTTTTTTTTTTAAAGTTAAATGTTTTAGTTGGAAAGAACCTTACATTTACAGAAAAGTTGTCAAGATAGTAGAGAGTTCCTGTATATTCTTCACCAGCCTCCCCTAATGTTAACCTTTTACATACCCCTCATTGCATTGGCAGAGGAGGGGAATTAATATTGGTACAATACTGTTACCCAAATTACAGACTTCATTCAGATTGTCACCAGCTCTTCTACTACTGTTTCCAGTCCCCTCCAGGGTCCCACGTGGCATTTAGTTGTCAGGTCTTCTTAGTCTCCTCCAGTCTGTGATGGCTTTCCAGTCTTGTTTTTCATGACCTTGACACCTTAGAAGAGTGCTGGTCATGTATTTTGTAGAATCCCTCTCAATTTGGGTCTGTCTTGTGGATTCTCATGATTAGACTGGGGTTATGCATTCCAGAACTCAGTCTAATCATGAGATGCAGACTGCATGGAGATCTTAATGCATGGAGATCTTGCCCACGAGTAGCGTGACCCAGTCCGCGTTATGGAACACAGCCCAATCAGACCAGTATTTCCCCTCTGTAGCTGGATTGAGGAGGGAACATGGGGACTGAAACCTTGAATGCTTCTGCTTTAATTACCCCGAAAAGGTAAAAAGCATTGGGTGGAGGAGCCCCCTCGTTAGGGATCACTGGGGATACTGAGCAGCATTACTGTTGAGAGTGTGAAGGCAGAGGAAAGCTGAGATACAGCTCTTAGTGATGTCCCTTGGCTGAAGCCCCATGGGAAATGGCCAAATTCTATATTTCATATCACTGAAAAATTGGTAAGAGTTGGAAAAGAGGAAGGTTCTGTAAGTCACTGGTCTCACTAATCAGGAATTATTGATACTGTCAGAAATGGAAAGCGTATCTGTGCTTAGAAGGACATATATGAAGTGTGAGTGTGTAAGTGGATGCATATGTGTGTGTGTGACATGGTGTGTGTATGTGAGTGTATGTGTGAGTGCATATGTGTGTATATGACACTGAGTTTGTGAGTTTGTGTGTGTGCATGAGTGTATATGTGAGTATATATGTGACTGTGTGTGTGAGTGTGTGTGTTTGTGGGTGTATGACTGTGTGTTCATGAGTGTTTATGTGGTATATATGTGACTGTGTGGATGTGTATGTAAGTGTGTGTGTGAGTGTATGGACAGTGTGTGTTCGTTGAGGCGTATATGGGAGAATGTGGATAGTGTGTGATGTATGTGTGTGTATGTGTGTATATGGATTAGTGTGTTTATGATGTATATTTTGGATGTACTGTGTATTGTTTGTGACTGTGCTGTGAGTGTATATGTGTGTACATGAAGCGTTTGTGAGTGTATTATGTATGCGTGTAATTGGCGTTGTGTGAGTGTATGTGGTATATGTGTGACTGTGTGTGTGTGAGTGTATGTGTGAGTATATGTGGATCTGGTGTGTGTGAGTGTAATGTGTGAGTATATGTGTATATGATAGTGGTGAGTGTATACAGTGTGTTTGTGAGTGTATATGTGGATATTATGTGTTGACTGTGTGTATATGTGAGTGTGTGTGTGAGTGTATATGTGTATATGATAATGTGACTGCTGTTTGTGTACGACAGTGTGTGTTTGTGATTGTAATGTGAGTTATACGTGTGACTGTGTGTATATGTGTGTATGTTGTGAGTGGTATATGTGTATATGATAGTGTGAGTGTGTACGACAGTGTGGTTGGTTTGTGAGTGTATATGTGAGGTATATGTGTGACTGGTGTATATGTGATGTATTGTGTGAGTTATATGTGTATATGATAGTGTGAGTGTATGACAGTGTTTGTGAGTGTTATGTGCAGTATATGTGTGACTGTGTTGTGGTATGTGAGTGTATGTGTGTGTGTATGTCGTGTGTATTTGATAGCATGTGGGGTGTGAGTTATGACAGCATGTGTTGTTGATGTATATTGTGCATGGACTGCATGTGTGTGTATTGCTAGTTATGTGTGAGTGTTATGTGTGTAATATGATAGCATGTGGGTGTTTGTGAGTTGTATGACCAGCGTGTGTTTGTGAATGTATATGTGTGGTGTGTGGGACTGTATGTATGTGTGTATGTTAGTGTATGTGTGAGTGTTATGTGTGTACATGATGCATGTGGGTGTGAGTGTATGACAGCGTGTGTTTGTGAATGTATATGTATGTGTGTGACTGTGGTGTGTATGTTATGTATGTGTGAGTGTATTATGTGTGTACATGATAGCATGTGGTGTTTGTGAGTGTATGACAGCGTGTGGTTTGTGAATGTATATGTATGTGTGTGGACTGTGTGTGTATGTTGGTGTATGTGTGAGTGTATTATGTGTGTACATTGATAGCATGTGGGTGTTTGTGTTTGTGAATGGATATGTATTTTTTGTGTGGGTGACTGTATGTATGTGTGTATGTTATGTATGTGTGAGTATATTGTGTATAATGATAGCATGTGGGTGTTTGTGAGTGTATGGGACAGTGTGGTTTGTGAATGTATATGTAGTGTGTCCGTATGTGTGTGTATGTTAGTTTTTTGTTTTTTTTATGTGTGAGTGTATATGTGTGTACATGATAGCATGGGTGTTTGTGAGTGTATGGACAGCGTGTGTTTGTGAATGTATATGTATGTTGTGACTGTGTGTGTATGTTGGTGTATGTGTGAGTTGTATATGTGTGTACATGATAGCATGTGGTGTTTTGTGTTTGTGAATTGTATATGTATTGTGGTGTGACTGTATGTATGTGTGTATGTTAGTGTATGTGTGAGTGTATATGTGTGTACATGATACATGTGGGTATTGTGAGTATTTATGACAGCGTCTGTGAATGTATATGTATGTGGTGTGACTATGTATGTGTGTATGTTAGTGTATGTGTGTAGTGTGTATATGTGTGATATGATAGCATGTGGGGTGTTGTGAGTGTATGACAGCGTGTGTTTGTGAATGTATATGTATGTGTGTGACTGTTGTTGTATGTTGGGTGTATGTAGTGCAGTGTTGTATATGAAGATAGGCATGGGTGTTGTGAGTGTAGACAAGCGTGTGGTTTGTGAATGTATATGTGTGTGTGACTGTGTGTGTGTTGTATGTGTGTATGTGTGAGTGATGTGTGTGTATATGATAGCATGTGGGTGTTTGTGAGTGTGTGACAATGTGGTTTGTGAATGTAATATGTGTGTGTGTGTGACTGCGTGTTGTGTTGTGTATGTTGGGTGTATGTGTGAGTGTAGATGTGTGTATATGATAGCATGTGGGTGTGAGTGTATGACAGCGTGTGTTTGTGGATGTATATGTGTGTGACTGCGTGTGTGTATGTTGGTGTATGTGTGAGTGTATGTATGTGTAATGATAGCATGTGTTTGTGAGTGTATAACAGTGTGTGTTCATATGTGTGGCTGTGTGTCTGTGAGACTGTGGAACCAGCATGTGGCTTGGGAATTGGGTCCTAGGTCCAGCCTAGTTTCATGCATTCAACAACTCTACATCTCAATTTCCTCTTTCGTAAGATGAACCCACCGGTAGGGCTCAGACTGAGTGGTCTAAACAACAGGCATTGATTTCCCAAAGTTCTGGGGGCTAGGAAGGCCAGGAGCAAGGTATCAGTAGGACTGGTTCCTGGTAAGGGCCCTCTTGCTGGCTAGCAGACGGCCACCTTCTCACTGTGTCCTCACAGGGCAGAGAGAGCACTCTGGTCTCTCTTCCTCTTCTCATAAGGACACTAATTCCATCACTGGGACCCTGCTCTCATGACCGTATCTAAACCTAAACACCTCCCAAAGGCCCCATCTCCAAATATCATCACATTGGAGATTAGGGCTTCAACACAGGAAATTTAGGGAGCCAGAAACATTCAGTCCATAACAGGGAGGGAATACAAAAGAGACTTCCCATGAGCCCAGGTGTTCTGAGTGGAACAGACTGAGAGTGGAGGAGGAGCTTGGTGAGTCCAGTCCTTCAGCTGTATCCTTGGATGACTCATCCCCAGAGAGTCCATAGCTCTTCCAGGGAAGAAAACATCAAGGGGCTGACAGAGGGGAGATTAGCCTGTTCTATGAAGCTT
Source organism: Rhinopithecus bieti (assembly GCF_001698545.2). NCBI lineage: Eukaryota > Metazoa > Chordata > Mammalia > Primates > Cercopithecidae > Rhinopithecus > Rhinopithecus bieti. The sequence continues at coordinate 636,493 of NW_016808004.1, read as the reverse complement.
GTCACCTTAATGGCCTGATGAAAGGAGGTGACAGAGATAGATCAGAATAATACCGTTGATCACTTAATGGATTGCCACTATCATTAACAGCCTTAATTAGTCCATAATATACTGTACTTCCACAGCAAGTGCCACTGTTAGAAATGGAAATCAGGCCAGCCGCTGGGGCGGCAAGCAGCAGGAATGCAAATGTCCACCACCCCTCAGATCCACACAAAGCCTTCTGACCTTGGAATTCAAGGTACTGGCTCAAGCACAAAATTCACCCTGAGTTTCTAATCAAGCCTGTCTTTGGCTCCTCTCTCTTTACAGTCCTGTTCTCTTCCTCACTGCTCTGACCAATCATTGTAGCTCTTACTGCTTTCACTTCCCTTGATGGTAATGCCACCTTACGTGTGCACATCACTTTGCGCTCTTCCCAACTTGTGTCTTTGAGACTGTGGAACCGGCAGCAGCTTGGGAATTGGGTCCTAGTTCCAGCCTAGTTTCATGCATTCAACAACTCTACATCTCAATTTCCTTACTCATAGGCTGAGCCCTTACCAGTGGGCCATAGCAGCCCCAGCTGCCCAAAATACGCTCCTAGTATTCTTATGGAAACTGTGTATTAGTCCATTTTCAAACTGCTATAAAGAAATAACCAAGACTGGATAATTTATAATGAAAAGAGGTTTAATTGACTCACAGTTCCACATGGCTTGGGAGGCCTCAAGAAACTTACAATCATGGCAGAAAGGGAAGCTGGCACCTTCTTCACAAGGCAGCAGGAGAGAGAGTGCACGTGAAGGAGGAGCTGTCAAACACTTGTAAAACCATCAAATCTCATGAGAACTCACTATCATGAGAACAGCACGAGGGAAACTGCCCCCATGATCCAATCACCTCCCACCAGTCTACTCCCTCGATACGTGGGGATTATGAGGATTACAATTCAGGATGAGATTTGGGTGGGGACACAGAGCCAAACCATATCAGACTGGGACCATGAAATGAGGGCAAAGGAAGCAGCTGCATGAGACTTGGCATCTGGTTACAGTGTAGGTTCTTAATCGGCATCCTTAGTAACAGATGGCTCGCCCCTGTGGCCCATGCTCAGCTCTACAAACTAAGCTGACACACCTGAGAAGGCATCCCAGTACTTCCTGACCCAGAGGCACTGGGTGTGGTCCTAACCTGAGGGGAAACATCTGTTGGTCTCTCCAGTACCCTCAGGCTCTCAGCTGGGCCCATCTCTCTTGACCTGTACCTGAGCTGGGCACACAGGGTTGGCAGTTGGTTTGGGAAGTATGAGCGAGAGAGGGAGGTGGACCTTGAGATTTTTGTCAGATGAGGAGACTTAGAACCAAACCTCCCCATGGTTCAGTCTGCTACTGGGAGCCAGAAAGGGTGTCTTCTTGTCAAAGGTCCTAATAAAGCACTTTCTCTGCCTCTCAGATATTGATTCATCATCTTTAATTTTTGGACAGGGCATGCACATCATATACTCTTTCCAACCACAGATCGACTGCCATTATTTCCTTCATCATCTTCCTCTTTAAATATATCATGAAGGAATTACAGTGGCTGGGACCATCTATTTCCCTGGAACCAATGCTGAAAGGGGGCTGGGATAACGAATGTCCTATTAGAGTAAAGTAATGTTCTCCCCTGAATTGAAATGTGCCTTTCTGGTCACCCAGCCCCTTTGATGGTGAAGAGGCAGGAAGCAGTGGAGTGCTGTCTGTGGAGTGAGAAGGAGGACGCTAGGGAGAAGCTGCCAGGCAGAAGAGCCATGGGGTAGCCAGGAACACAGGCCATGACCAAGTTTATGGTTTGCTTTGGTGCCAGAGATTCTTGAGCAAGATGAAGGGCATATTTCTTGGTTGTGATAGTGATAGTGAATGTTTCTCGAGTGCTAACCATTTATCAAGTGTTAAGCCAAGATTTCAAGATAAGCCTAAGCACCTTGCAACCATCCCATGAGGTGGGCGTTGCTACTGTCTCCATTGTACCATGAGGGGAGGTTAAGTCACCTGCCAGGGAGACAAAATCATAGATGTGGGGTTTGAACTAAGCTTTACTGGACTCCAGAGCCCTTTGCTCACTCACTCCTCTAGGCCACTGCCTTTCAAATACTTTTGGCTGCAACCCACGGTAAGAAATATGTTTTACCTGTGACCCACTGTCCACACACACATTTGAAATTAAACATTTTCACAAAATAATACTTATTTTTACTAGTGTGTGATATATTCTGACTTTTGAAAATTTCCATTCTTTTTTTTCTAAGAGACAGGATCTCCTTTTACTTAGGCTGGAGTGTAGTGGTGCGATCTTAGATCACTGCAGCCTCAAACTCCTGGGCTCAAGCAGTCCTCCTGCCTCAGCCTCCCCAGTAGCAGGAATTACAAGCATGGGCCATAACACCTGGGTAATTTAAAAAATTTTTTTTTGTAGAGATGGGGTCTTGCTGTGTTGCTGAGACTGGTCTTGAACTCCCGTCCTCAAACAATCTTCACCTTGGCCTCTCAAAATCCTGGGATTACAGGTGTGCTCCACCTCGCCAGGCCCTCATTCTTTTTAAAAAAGGCTTGTTGGACTCACCACATTGATTTCACAACTTACTGGTGGATTGTGAACCCTCAGTTTGGAAACCCTTCCCCTTGGTGCCTGCGAAAGTCATTTTAACCACAGAGAGCAGTTCTAATATGGCCTCTGAGACTGGGCTGGAATTTCTAGGAGGAGAGAATTTCCCCAGCTTGATTATGCAGCATTTGGGTCTGGGGCAGACTCCAGAGGCTGCTTCGTGTGGAGTGGGGGTTGGGGGCAGGTGAGCCAGCACATCTGGCAGCTGGAATTAAGATACGCTTTGCTGTGTTTCATGTGTGTTAGGGCACTCTGGGGGCTCTGAACTTGCATGTGAAGATTCCTGCCCTTGAGGAGTTTATGATCTTTCTCAAAGAGCATCTCTGTGTGAAACAGCAGAAAAACAATACCAGACAGACGGAATCCTGCAGGAAACTGAAGGAACATGGAGGAGCTTCATCATTACTTGTTCACACGCAAGCCTTCCCACAAACAGAGCCACAGTCTTATATGAGCTGCCCTTCTACTTAAAACATATTTCTTCTCCCTCCTCCTCCTCCTGCAGGACTAAAAAGATTCAATGGCAGACCATTGAAATTCTCCCTCCCACCCTGTCCCCATTCACCTAATACTCTTCTCTGGAGGTCACCAGCCCTTTTAGTTGATTGTGTATCCTTCAAGAAATAGTCTAGCACATATAAGCATGTGTAAATTAATTTTTTAACACAAATTGTATCATTTCATACTCACTGTTTTGCATCTAGCACTTTCTATCTAGCACATTTTGTATCTAGCACTTAATTTGTCTTGGAGATCACTGCATAGCAATACAGAGTTCCATGTTGGTTTTTTTTGGAACTTTCTAAAAATTTCTGTTTGGGTAAACCGTAGTTTCTTTAACCAGTCACTTATGGATGAAACATTGAGATTTTTGTAATCTTTTGCTGTTATAAAAACTGAAGCAGTGAGCAACCTCCTTGCACTCTGGGATGTGCCTAGACGTGGTGAGGTGGGCCCAGGAAGGCGTTTGCCTGTATCCCTGCTCTGTGCCCTCCCATGCCCCCCATCCCTCACCCTCAACTTCAAGTCTGTCTGCCTCTTCCCTAGTTTCTGTCTGCTACCTCCAGGACCCTGTGCATGCTGTTCCTTCTCCTTGGAATATCCCTTCTCCCTGGCTGACTCCTAACTCACCTTCTGGGTGTCAGCTTGAGAAATCCTTTCTTAGGGGCAACTCTGTTCATCCCAGCATTCTGTAGACTTGTGATCAATCACTTAATACTATACAGGGTGACCCTAAGGTTTGTATGCTGTTGGGAATTTTAATATGTTTATTTCTATAATACAAACAATCTGCAAGAAGGAAAAGAGAGGAAATTTAATCATAATTTACTATATTTAATTACCGAAATGTTGGCTTTCGACATATCCAGCATCATTTTAGATATATTTGGATAGAACCATTCCGTATAGTGAAGGGTTTATTACCTAGAAAATTAAAGAAAGAAATTAGAACAAATGAATCATTAAAAATTTCATTGAAATCTTGAGTAAATTCATTCTCTGTCACACTTTGCAATTTGCTTATATATTATATAGAAGCGAATTTATTAAAAACTCAAACTGCACAAGAATTACATGGATATCCTAATTTATTTATTTATTTATTTATTTATTTATTTTTTACCATATTTCATCTAAAACACACACACTTTTCCCCACATTTAACATTTCTGAAAGGGGGATGTGTCTCACTGTTAAATGCTATCTTATGATGCTGTGGGTTGGACAAGAGCGTTGACTGCTGTGATCATTGTCTGAGCATGCACAGACTTGGTCATGGGTGCTTATGTTGTCATCCCTCCAATGGATTTAGGTGCATGATTGACATTGCATATCTGGGGTTTAGTTTATATTTAAAATACCTTTTAAAAAACAATATTACTCTAATTTGGTACCAAAACAAAAAGTTTATATAGAAAGAAAACAGAACAGGAGGGTATCAATTTGATGCTAGCAAGCAAAGCAAATTTTTTATCATTTGAAAGTAAAAGCTCACTATTGTCTTGCAAAGTAACAACAAAATGCTTTACAAGACTAGTAGCCTGAATTGTGTCCCCCTTAAATTCACATGCTGAAGCTCTAACCCCCAATGTGACTGTATTTCAAAATAAGGCCTTTGCGGAGGTAATTAAGGTTAAATAAGGTCATATGGCTAGACCCCTCATCCAACATGACTGGTGTCCTTACAAGAAGAAGAGATACCAGGGATGTGTGAGCACAGAGGAAAGGCCATGTGAGGATGCAGCAGGAAGGTGACCATTTGCAAGTCAAGGAGAAGGCCTCAGGAGAAACCAAAGCTGCCTGCACCTTGATCTTGAACTTCGTTCTCCAGAATTGTGAGAAAATAAAAAGCTCTGTTGTTTAAGCCACCCAGGCTGTGGTATTTTGTTATGTCAGCCTAAGCAGATTAACATAAGGACAAAGAAAGAAAGAGTTCACAAGGAGATGAAGCTATGTTACAGTTACATTAGTTTGCAAGAATTGTGTATCACAGGCAAGCATGGAAGCATCAACATCCATTTGCATGATGAATGTCAAGAACTTGGAAGAAAGTCTTGGAAGCAATAGCGGAGCACACTTTTAGGAAATATGACCTCATCCATCATCCATCCATGGTGCCATTTTCAAGTCTGAGTTGGAAAGTGATTCAGAAGACTTCAACACTGACTAAGAAGTTTTAGGGATAGTGTAATTAATTTATTTTGCTTTTATTCCCCCTTTTGCCTGTATAAGAGCAAGACAAACTAAATGATTCTAAAAGAGTTTTTCAATGAATCTAAAAGTTGTAAGTGACAAGAAGTAATTGTGTTTAATTGGCGGTGCCCCCCGCCTTTTTTTCTTCAGCAGACATAAGGCAATGGTGTGTCACAAAGTCAATAGTGTCCTGGATTTGATGAAACTTGGTGTAAACATGGTGTATTGGTCAGCTTGGGCTGCCATAACAAAATATTGCAGATTGGGTAACTGAAAAACATTGATTTTTCTCATACTCTTGGAAACCGTAAGTTCACGATCGAGGAGCCAGCATATGTGGTTTCTGGTGACGGCTCTCTTTCTCGCTTGCAGATGGCTGCCTTCTCTCTGTGTGCTCTCGTAACCCCTTTTCTTTGTACATGCAGAGATAGCAAGCTCTGGTCTTTCTTCCTCTTCTTATAAGGACACCAGTCACATGACCTCATTTAATCTTATTACCTCCCCAAAGGCCCTATCTCCAAATACAGTCACATTGGGCTTAGGGCCTCAACAAATTAATTTTAGGGGGATGCGATGCATTCTGTAACCTATGGTTATTTAGTGTAAGTTTTTCCTACCAACTGAAAAATCCCTGAAAGCCACAACTTCTTTGATTGTCGGTTCTATGCTGATCACGTCTTCTCTGGTCACTGTGTACCTCAGCACCCAGCACGTGGTCTGGCACGCAGTAGATACTCCATGAACATCTGTTGGCTCACTGCAATCTCTTCCTGATCCTCTGCAAGAACAGAGCACCATTTCTGCTTTGGGAAGTAATAACAGAGATCTTTCATATATGCTTCAGACGCTGGTGTCAAGGTCAAATCCTGTCTTGGTTGTAATTACTTATCATAAGTGATAGTGCAATGCTAGAATGTTGGAGCTCTGCAGTCCTTAGAAATCTAGCCGAATCCCCTCAACTCACAGATGAGGAACTTGGGCAGTGTTCTTACCCCAAGCCAGTTAGAGAAAGGGCTGGGGCTGGAGCTTGGGTCTCCTCTGTGGTGCCCTTTCTACCCATGACTCTGATCAGTGGTCTGGAAAGTTACAAGTGTCACACGGAACTGGGTGCCGTGGCTTTTAAGACTTTTACAATTTGAGTATAGAAGCCAGGAAATTTATCATTGGAAAAATTGCATGCATTTTTTTCCTAGCTATAGATGAAAACTTTAACATTATTTTGGAGAAGATTAATCCTTTGTTCTGCAAGACCCCTTGAATGGCCCCTTTGGTTCCATCCATGTTGGGGAACTGGGTGGGGGGTGGGGGGGGCAGTGTTGACTCAACGCAGAGGTAAAGCCTGGAAAGATAAATGTTCTTTTTAGGAACATTTTACTACTGGTGATTGTGGGGGCGCATGGTTCTTGGCAGGGCTTCAGGGAATGAGGGACAAGCTGAGTGGCAAATATTATATTTTACTTTGCCTGAATTCTTGCTTTTTCTTATACACACAATGATGTCAGTGTATTCATGGTCATGATGGTGAGAGATCGGGGAGGTTGGGAGATGCTTTCAGGAAAATAGAAACAGAGAGAAGACACAAGAGCATGAGGTTTGATCTTCCCTTTGCACTGGAAGTGGAAACTGAGGCACAGGCTACCCTGCTATAGAAAATTAGCACAAAGGTCTAAGGACTGGAAGAATTGTCACTGTCCCTTTTAAATGAGAAGCCCTGGATCTGGGCACCCGGAATGTGGAGGAGATGGATCAGCACTGAATCTCAGGCAGAGAAGCTATTCTGGGTCCACTGGCCTGGGTTATAAGGTCTGGGGGCCCCAGGCTCGGCACCATGAAGGGTGTTTTCAGTCCATCCTTGGATGGTGAACTTTGATATGACCCGGATGCTGCAGAGTTGCTGCTCTGGGACGCCAACCCCTAGAGCACCATGTGAGGGGTGCCCCACTAGAACTGGGAAGTGCTGGACACTTGGGTGTAATTCCTGAGGACCTTAGAGATTTCTGGAGACTTGAAAAGATAAGATGTCTTGTGATTAAGCAGACTGGGGCTCAGAGTCATTGCTCTTTGTACGTTGAATGTCAGTGAGCATTTGTCCCCACAGGCTAAGACATTCTGGTTAGACACACACAGAGCATCTCTTGCTCCCTCTAAGCTCAAAATGCTTCCTTACCATTATTATTATTATTTTTTATTTCATGTGATCAAGGTAAAAAGGGTAAAAGAGAGTGAAGATGTGATAGCCCAGAAACCATGGGTACAAATGGTCAGCATTTTTTTTTTCTTTTTTCTGTTTTTTGAGACAGAGTCTTGCTCTGTCACCCAGGCTGGAGTGCAGTGGTGCAATCTTGGCTCACTGCAATCTCTGCCACCTGGGTTCAAGTGATTTTCCTGCCTTAGCATCCAGAGTAGCTGGGATTACAGGCACGGACCACCACCCCGTTAATTTTTGTATTTTCAGTAGACATGGGATTTCACCATGTTGGCCAGGCTGGTCTCGAACTCCTGACCTCAAGTGATCTGCCTGCCTCAGCCTCCCAGAATGCTGGGATTACAGGTGTCAGCCACCATGCCTGACCCTGGCATTTTCTTGTGTAGGAGTTTTACCAAGATTGTCTCAGTCTTCCAACCATCCTAGGCCTAGACTGCTATGATGTGTGTTGATCTGCTCATGACCTCATGGGGTAAGCAGTGATGGGGACAGGGCTGTGCCTGGCATGACAGCTGCCCGTGAGAGAGGGACAGATATGGGGAAACCGAACCACAGTCTCTCTTGCACATACAGCTGTGTAGGGAGGAGGCTGTGCACTGGGAGCGGAGGCTTCGTCATGGCAGACCCTGGGGGTGGATGAGAGCCCAGGCTTCAGCCTGGGCCCTGGTCAAAAGCTGTCAGGAAGCACTGCTATGAAAGACAGTGGAGCCCAGCTGACTGGGGGGCTGTGGGCAGACTCTACTACTGTTGGAGGCCACCAAACTCCTGCTTAGTATCTATTTTTGGATTTAGGAGTTGGAACCAAGGTAGAAAACTTTATAGTGGGGAGAAAGAAACTGAGCCACCGTAGAAGCTTCCTGTCTCAGGATTAGTTCAGGATCTGGGCAGGGAGTGGAGGATGGAAGTCTCTGTAGTCAGCCCATCGGAGATGGGGAGGCAAAGGTGTGAGAGATGAGGCAAAGCCTCCCACCTGCGGTTTTGGGATGTCTTGTCCTCATTTTCAGTTATTTGCTTGTTGATGGATTTTCTGCTGGAGTAACTACATCACAGGTGGGGAAACTGAGGCATAGGACGAGCCAATGCTAAAGCTGCCAAGGGTTTCTCATAGACTTGGAAGACAAGCATGGCTTCTGTCAGTCTTCCAGAATTTTCTTAGGCAGGAGCTGGGACGAGGGGCAGCTGAAAGCAAGTCTGGGGGCATCTTTGCTAATATTTTATTCCCAGTTAAAGAGCACTTCAAGTGTCTGAGAACGTCGTGTGGCCTTCCTCTTGTGCAGGTTGTGGAAAATTGCATTCTCCTGTGCTCAAGGCAACTAAGGAGAGCCTGGTATGTGCAGGACCCTGCTCTGGTATCTTTGTCAATTCCCCTGTGACAGCTGCAGATTCAGAGACCACACTTCAATTATGGACCCAGCAGGTGAAGGGGTCCTTGGACAGGGCCATCATGTATCGAGGAGGTAATTCATCCTTTTCATAGCCACGGAAAGGGGAAGGTGTGAATACAAACTGTGGTCCTGGTCTGAGAGTGGGATGGGGGATGAGGAACGGGAGAGGGGATAGACAGAGAAAGAGAAGGGTGAGGGAGCTGAGAGCCAAGGGAATGATCAAAAGGCTCTTTGGGAATGGACTTGTAGAACCAGCTATCTCTGCATTCCCTCTCGCTCATCCTTGTCATTCCAAGCATTTCTACAAAGCACTGTTTAGGCATCAAACAATACCAAGAAGACTTGAGGCAATAGCTTCCTGGGAGGGAGCACGTGCATGTTGGGGAAGGTGGATAGAGCAGAATTCTTCCCGAGTCCCTCCCCACCTCCTGCATCCTTTGCATGCAGCTAGCTGTGGTCTCTGCAGCCTCATTCAAATAGCAAAGGTGAGGGCTGGCTTGGGTTTGCCCAAGGGAGACGAGAATGATTCAGTGCCTGAGGCCAGTGGCATTTTGGGAAGAGAATGAAGCTCAGAGAACTGCTAGGCTGGGAAGTTCTTTCTCTGCTCAAACAAGGCCACCTTATTGCAGTGCAGTGGGGGAAGCATGTGGGGTGGCATCATATGAAATCTGACCTTCTACGGCTTTACATGAATCTGGAAGGGCAACAGCAGAGCAGGGTTTTGGCAGGTGACTGGCTGCTACTGCCTGGGCCTTGTATGGCTGGGCTTTGAAGCCCACTTGCCTCAGGGCATTTGAGCATTTGTATAGCAACCACGGGATGGAGCCGAGAGTGTGGGACAATAGCCAATCTATCACTCTTGGGGGATATTCCTTGATGAGGTCTCTGAAGCTCACAGATTCTAGGAAAACCATACTCTAGAAGCCCCATACCTGGAACATCAGACTATAGGGGATCTCCCAACCCATGTGGCTGGAAGTCCAGGCTGCTGGTGCCTCAGCTTCCCTGCTTGACTTGGGGTAGCCCCTTCTCTCCTCTGCCCCCTGCCTGGTTTCTTGTGGTCCCTAATTCCTAGGCCCCTGCACTCTCAGAAACCTCTTGGCTAAGGAGCTTTACTGGCATTTGGCTATGAAACCTTCAGTTTGCTTGGAGTTTTGTGCAGAGCTGAGCCAACCTGGGTGTTAGATGGGAGGCTTTGAACTGAAAGTTTCTTGCGCTCATTTTCCATCCTTATTGCAAGATGGTGGATGCTTTCCTCACACCTCCGTCTGCACATTGGAGTCTTTTGAAGGGGATGCCCACTCCTGAAGCTCTCTACCTTCTGAGTTCTGTTGAGAGGGCTTCTCCTAACAGATCCCTGGAGCCTCCTCCTCCATCCCCCAGCCTCCTGGAAGAGTTGCATCCTATCTTTGCTGCCTGCAGATAAATACTTGCCATTCATTTACCTATTTCAAGTTCAATAACCTGGCCCTTGGAAAATTCCTGTGTTGTTAAGTATTAAACATGGAATTTTCTGATGCTGTTGCGTGATTTTGCATCTTCTGGGGTTAGTTGGGGATTTGAGTCCAGCCTGATAGAGGCATGGAGCAAGGTGCAGGGCCGTGGGGTCAGAAACAGCCCGTCCTAGGGAGCTGAGGAATTGTCATGGCATTTCTTCCTCTTCAGTCCTCCAGGAAACCTCTTAGCAATGTCAGCTCACATTGTTTTTTCCTTCTAATTGCTGGGAACTTTGTGTGTTCTAGCTCTTGGTTATTTTGAATCTAGTACTGTATTTTGTCTTAGAATGTTTCATCCTGTGGGTGTATCATCCAGCCAATTTACAAGCTCCTGGGGACAGGGGCTATATCCCTAAATCCAAGTATACAGTTCAAAAAATCTATTCAAGTTCTTACTCTGTGCCAGGTGCTGTGCTGGCATTGAGAGTGCAAAACTAAGTATGCTATGACCTTTGACCCCAAGGAGGAAGCAATGGACACATGACTTCAGCAGAGCACAGTGACTGTATTAGGGTTCTCTAGAGGGATAGAACTAATAGGATAGGTATATATATAAAGGGAAGTTCATTAAGTATTAACTCACACCATCACAAGGTCCCACAATAGGCTGTCTGCAAGCTGGGGAGCAAGGAGAGCGAGTCCAAGTCCCAAAACTGAAGAGTTTGGAGTCCAGTGTTCGAGGGCAGGAAGCATCCAGCACAGGAGAAAGATGTAGGCTGGGAGGCTAGGCCAGTCTCGTCTTTTCATGTTTTTCTGCCTGCTTTATATTCTAGCTGCACTGGCAGCTGATTAGATGGTGCCCACCCAGATTAAGGGTGGACCTGCATGCCTTTCCCAGCCCACTGACTCAAATGTTAATCTCCTTTGGCCACACCCTCACAGACAGACCCAGAATCAATATTTTGCATCCTTCAAAGCTGAGACTCAGTATTAACCATCACAGAGGCCATCATGACAAGGCATGCATGCACATCCACACGTCCCAGACTACATGAGAGATGGTGACCAGAGGGGGATCTCAGAGGGGCTCCTTGAGAAGGTGAGACCTGAGTGAGGCCTGCAAGAGTGAATAGAATTAGGTGGAAAAGGGAGAGGGCAATATTCAGAGACAGCAGCATGTACAAAGGCCCAGGGGCACTTGTTCAGTAATCTAGAGGAAGTTCTATGTTTCTGGAGTATTGAATTTAAGGCAAAGAATGGGATAGGATGGTGTGGATAAGTATAGCTTTCTGTGTGTGTGTGTGTAGTGTGTGTGTGTGTGTGTTGGCACAGTGCTGCTGTGTGTGTGTGTGTGTGTGTTTTGTGCCAGACCCCTACTTACTTCAGTAGGGATGGAACCATGTTAGAGAGGCCAAAGAATAGACCTGGAGCCAGTGAATGAGACATAGGGTCTGTTGAGGCCTTACATACGGGTAGACTAGTGGCAGTGGGCTGGACAGGAGAACTGCTGTTTGTAAAAAGCATGCAGTTTATATAGCATTTTCACTTAGCACCCTCCACCCAGGAACCTCCACCTAGCAACCTCCGTTTAACCCTAAATAAAGGACCTTGATGCCCTGTGTGCCCTGCATTCTAAGGAATGGGCCAAGGGTTTAGATGACCCTCATAGATAAGGAATGAGGCTCCAGGCTGGCCACTCCTGGATTTCTTAGCTTGGAACTCCAAAACCAGCACTCTTCTTAGACCACAGGGCCAGTCTCAGGGTATGCTTAAGTTATTGCTGTCAGATGCATCTGTCATGCACTGTGTGTTTATTACTGTCAGGTGCAACTGCCACGCACTGTGTTTTTTTTGTGTGTGTGTGGTACAGTGCAGTGCATGCACGCGCGCACGCGCACGTGTGTGTGTGTGTGTGTGATGTGCTGGAGCTGCTGTATGTGCTTAGTGGGAGAGCCTAACCTGATTCCTTGGGTGACAAGGGAGAAGATTCTGATGGGAGGAGGTGAATCACAGGTTTGCATTTCGGAAAACTCAGTCTGTAGAAAGATGGACAGGCCGTGGGGACATGGAACGAAGCTACTTCAGTGGTCCACCAAAAAGATGATGAGGGTCAGAGTTAGGGAAACAGCTGGGGGAAAACGTGAAAAATACTTCAGAGATAAAATGGTCTGGACCAGATCCTTACCTTTAACTATTCAGTGCCTGAATATATCCTTGATGACACAGTAGACTGAGACAGGAACAATCCGCACAAGAATGAGAACCTTGGTGGGGCGCGGTGGCTCATGCCTGTAATCCCAGCACTTTGGAAGGTCGAGGAAGGCGGATCACAAGGTCAGGAAATTGAGACCATCCTCGCCAATATGGTGAAACCCTGTCTCTACTAAAAATACAAAAATTAGCCTGGTGTGGTGATGAGTGCCTGTAATCCCAGCTACTCAGGAGGCTGAGGCAGGGAAATCGCTTGAACCTGGGAGGTGGAGGTTGCACTGAGCCGAGATCGCACCACTGGACTCTAGCCTGGTGACAGAGTGAGACCCCATCTCAAAAAAAAAAGAGAGAGAGAGAGAACTTCAAGCCCCACTGTTTTCTCAATCACCTGGAGCAAATTGTGTTTGTCCTCCTCTGTCTCAGGCAATTTTAGATCTTTGTTGTCTGCAGCCCACTCAGAACACTGGCTTCATTGATTTAATTTCTCTCTCCCCATCTCTTCACCCACCTCCCCCTATATACTGACTGCCCTTGACCCAGGAATATTTTGAGTTGAAGGGAGTGTGGAAAGCCTGATTAGGATGGAGGATGCCTTGGATAAGAACAGACACAGATTTTCCCTCCTTGTGATGTTCCCAGGGTTGAAGCTGGGGTTCTGTCTGCCCACCTTCCACTCCATGTCAGCCTAGAGACTCAACTCTGTGTCCTGAGAACACAGAGATTAGAAGAGCTAATCTCTGGCACCAAATGCTGTAAAAGGACCACAGTGGGTCCCAGATAGTTTCCACTGGTCTTCAGCAAAATGGGGAAAATGTGGAGGCTCTCGTATTTTTCATAAGTCTAAATTTATTCCGTTTTAAGTTTCTGCTTTTATCCTGAGATTCTCTTCTTCCCATCTTGTGGTGTTAACAAGTCATTTAAAAAATGAAATGATAGGGATAATGGGATTTATTTTTAATGTGCTTATTTGGCAAAATATAAACTTGGCGATTTTGTGTTTATCTACCCTCCCCCAAATTATTTTGAAATTTTCTTGGCAGGTGAAATCTCAGAGCCTGGGAGCTGTTGAGATAGATGCTACATTTCTATCCTGGGAGGTAGATAATGAGTAAGAGCCTAACTCTGGAACCAGGCACATCTAAGCTCATACTCAGCGCCAGCATTTGCTCACTGTGTGATGACTTCTGGGCTTCAGGTTCCTGATCTGTAAAGTGGGAATAATATAGTAGCTACTTTATAGGGTTGTGAGGATCAAATGAGTTAATGTGTATCCTCTATTATTACTTCTAAAGAGTTCCATTACATGTATCATTTTCTTGTCTACCATGAGCTCTAATTTCAGAAATTCTACCCAAGAATTCTACCCAAGACTGCTCTTCCTTCACTATTTTTTTTTTTTTTTGAGATGGAGTGTAGTTCTGTTGCTTAGGCTGGAGTGCAGTGGTGTAATCTCGGCTTGCTGCAACCTCTGCCTCCCGGGTTCAAGTAATTCTCCTGCCTCAGCCTCCTGAGTAGCTGTGATTCCAGGTGTGTGCCACCATGCCTGGCTAATTTTGTATTTTAGTAGAGATGGGGTTTCACCATGTTGGCCAGGCTGGTCTTGAACTCCTGACCTCAGGTTATCCACCTGCCTTGGCCTCCCAAAGTGCTGGAATTACAGGCATGAGCCACCACGCCTGACCTTCCTCCACTAATTAATCCAATCTCTCTCATATTTCTTCAGCATTTAGAGTTTTGATGAAAGGTATAAGTAGAAAAGAAAGGAATTGAAAGGAGAGTGCTTAAAGTTGGAACATCTGACTATGTCCCTTAGTGTAAGATCAGCCCTACTTCCAAGCATGTAGCTTCTTGGCTTGGACATGTAGCATAGATTTAATCATCCCAGGAATAATGAGGAGAGGTGGGTGAGGAGCAGACGAGACCATGGGGTTTGGGGAGGGTCTATGGAGTTGAGTGTCAGGGTGAAGATATTTTAGTGAAAGGCTCATTCAGGGACATAGCTACCCTGGGATCTCAGGGTAAAAGATCAGATAAGAGCATTTGGAAAAGCTTCCAGTCTGGGGTACCATCTAGAGCAGACACTCACTAGACAATGTGCTCATTCCTCCCTCTAGAGCTTGGCTTAGCTAAATGGTCTACTGGAAATGCCATATCTCCCCACTCCCCATCCAAAAAATACCCTTCCTACAAGATTATTCAGTTCAGGTGATTCATTAAACACTTGTTAAGTATATTATCTTCTAGGAACCAGCTACTGGGCCCAGTTTTCAGGACTCAATAGGACTAAGGCACCTTAAGAGTAAGGGCTGTGCCTCTTAAACTGTATGTGTCTCATGGATACACAAAGTAATGAGATAAATTGATCAGTTTTTCAAAGCATCAATATGAGTTGAAGATTGAAGAAAGAAAGTAAAGGAAAGCAATTTAAATGCCAAGTAATTTAAACTAATATTCTTATTTTAAAACAAACAGATCCATTATGGAACAGGGGCAAAATTTGCATGTATTTAAAAAATAAAACGTGAGATTTCAAAGAAATTTTACGCAAGTGGTTGAGTCTTTTGGATTACATCCCAGACACTTGGGAATACACACGTTAATTATCTGCCACTATGGGTGCTCTGGTTTAAAAGTCTGAAAATTCTTTCTGTGTGTCATGGGAAGAAGTTGAAGGGTTTTAGTTAGGGAAGAGTCACAATAAAGGTTGCAGTTTAACTATGTCACTCTTGAGGAATACCAGGTAAACTTACAGATCAAACACTTAATTTATTTCTACTCCCTCCAAAAACTCCGCTGACATGACCATAAAGAGTCAAATAAAAAAGCAAAAAACAAATGAACAAACAAACAAACAAAAAACCCAAAATGGACAAACAATGTTTACAAAATTGAGGAAGCTGGAAAAACAACGGGCACATGACAAATGACTTAGCAGTGCAGAGAAAGTTAAAACTCTGCTGGGGAAAAACCAAGAATCAAAGTGATTTGCAGAAAGAACCAGAAGTCAGAAGCAATAGAGTCTGAAGTTTTCTGTTATAGACTGTGTGCTACGGACATTGAATTGTGTTTTCCCCAAACTCATATGTTGAAGCCCAATCCCCAGTGTGACTGTATTTGTAGATAGGGCCTTTAGGAGATAAGTAAGGCTAAATGAGGTCATAAGGGTGTGGTCCTAATCTGATAGGAGTAGTATCCTTATAAGAACAGACACCAGGCTGGTTGTGGTGGCTCATGCCTGTAATCCCAGCACTTTGGAAGGCCGAGGTGGGCGGATCACAAGGTCAGGAGATTGAGACCATCCTGGCTAAAACAGTGAAATCCCATCTCTACTAAAAATATGAAAAAATTAGCTGGGCATGGTGGTGGGTGCCTGTAGTCCCAGCTACTCAGGAGGCTGAGGCAGGAGAATGGTGTGAACTTGGGAGGTGGAGCTTGCAGTGAGCCGAGATCGCATCATTGCACTCCAGTCTGGGCAACAGAGTGAGACTCCATCTTAAAAAAAAAAAAAGAGAGAGAGACACCAGAGAACACTGTCTCTCCATGCATGCACAGAAGGAACACCATGTGAGGACATAGTGAGAAGGCGGCCATCTGCAAGACAGGAAGAGAGCCCTTACTGAAAATCGAATTGGCCAGAACACTGATCTTAGTTTTCTAGCCTCCAGAACTGTGAGAAAATAAATTTCTGTTGTTTAAACCCAGTCCATATTTTGTTATGGCAGCCCAAGCTAAGATACTGGCTGGCAATAGGAGAAACAGTCAGAAGTTGTTATAAGGAGCAGTTGGACTCATGGTTCCCAATCCTCAGTATGCATCAGTTTCACCTAGAAGAGTTAAAAAATATGCAGGTCAGGACCTCGCCACAGAAACTCAGAGGTAATGGTTCAGGAGAGGGTCTAGGCATCAGTTTTTAAAACTGTTTCCCAGGAGATCCTAATGTGCACTCAGCATTAGACTAACAGAATAGGACCTACCAGATGCCCTTTACAAGTCTGCATACTCAGGTATCTGTCTGTGACTTTAGTGCAGGAATGAAGCTTTCCTCTCTAGAGAAGTCACACCAGAGAGTCTCTAGACTCAGAGTCATCAGATAAAATTGATGGTGAGGTTGAGTTAAAACCAATTTACTGAGGCCTCTTATTCCCCTTCTTCCATTCAGCTTTGCAGAATGCTGGTAGTTAGGTTTATTTGTCCAAGGCAGGAGTTCTAAGTATTCCTCTCTGAGGAATACATTCCATCCAAGAGAAAAGCTCTAAAGGTATTACCACTTGGGGTCCCCTTACAAAAGGGCCTGGGCATACCTGATCAATCAATAGTGAGGTTAACTAGCAGAAAAGACAGTGACAGAGCTTTCAATCAGCATTTGAGTGCCTCACTCTTGAACATAAATAGCCAAGAACATAAGACAGCTGAAGAAATATTTTTAACATGAGACAGAATTTGAACTAAGCAAATCAGAAGGAACTCAGAAGAAATGAATGCAAGGCGTAGTGTACAAGGAAAACAAAAAATATCCTCATGATGAAAATGCTTTGAGATGTAAGACAGAATACTACATTCATAAAACAATAATAGAAGGTTGTAAAACAAGGAGTTTCAGAGAACAAGATCACATAAATTAAAAATAAGAGAACAGAAATAACTCTTAACAAAAAAAGTTACAAGATAGAGTTGAGGAAAGTCTAGAAATTAGATCAAATTAACTTAGAGACTGAAATGGAAGAGAAAAATAAAGAAAATCCAGGAGATCCAAAAAATAAAAGATGTTTTGAAAAAGAGAAGAGAGGAAATGAGGGAGAGAGAGAGAAGACATTTTTAGAAACAAACCCACAAACGAAAAGGCATGTTCAAAGAATATGGGTTTCCAGACTAAAATGATCTGTTGAATGTTCAGCATAATGAAGGAGAAAAAAACACTCTAGCAGAAAATATTATGAATTTTCAAAATGCTGTATAAAGAGCCTAAAAGCTGAGAGACAGAGAGAAAAACAGGGAGAGCAAGAGAGAAATACAAAGGAACAGGAGTCAACACAGCATGGGTCTTCTTATCAACAACATTAAAAGTTGGAAGACTGTGGAGCCATGTCTTCGGAATTCTGAGAGAAAATGCTTTTGAACCTAGAATTTTATACCCAGCCAAACTACCTCGAGTACGAGGATAAAATAAATTTTTAGGAAGGCAGGTCTCAAAATATTACTGCCTGTATACTCTTTACAGGAAGCTGTTAGAAAATGTGTTCCACAAGGATGAGGACTATTGAGCAGGATTAGAAGGCTTCTGTCCATATTGGAAAAGGAGGAGAGAGAGCTTCAGGAGGAATGTCACCAAGGAGAAAAATATTAAATGGATTGAACACCAGCTGTGTTTAAACATATTGAGAAGAAATGTTCTGGTGAAGGGTTTGGAGAGATATTAGTGAGAGTATCTGAGTCCATTCTTGTTGCTATAACAAAATACTTTAGATGGGGTTATTTATAAAGAACAGACATTTATGCAACCACAGTCTGGAGGCTGGGAAGTCCAACGTCAGGGTGCCAGTGGATTCATTGTTTGGTGATGGCTGTTCTCTGCTTCAAAGATGGTGCCTTCTTGCTGAGTCCTCATATGGTAGAAGGAACAAATATTGTGCCTTCACATGGTGGAAGGGATGAAGGGCAAAAGGACCTAGTGAACTCACTTGAACACTTTTATAAAGGCACTAATCCCATTTATAAGGGCAAAGCCCTCGTGACGTAATCACTTCCTCCTAATTCTGTCATGTTGGGTCTTAATTCCAGGATAAGAATTTGTGTGTGTGGGACACATACATTCAAATGATAGAACTGAGGGCTACATAAAAACTAAGCAAATAAGACAATCAGGGAAAACAAACAAGCAAAACTGTACAGGAAAAGAAATGTAATCATAGTATACACCATGGATCAGCTGTGAATAATGTTATATAGAATCAAAACAACAAAAGCCATGAAAATTGTGATATAAGAATCTCAGGATAATGAAGACCAGAAAAGTGTGTGTGTGTGAAAGATCTAAACCTTCATCTTTGATAATAGGAAGTTGACAGATATCTAAAACTGAAAAGCATCAACAAACAGAAGCATAAGCATGTTATTTAGAAATGTAAAAATAAATGGCAGAAGGTGATGGGATGGGTGTTGGGAAGGAATACCATTCTTCCTTGTGAACCATGAGTTATATTTGGTTTCATAAACTGTGGTACTTTAATAAAACTAAAAGTTAAACTACAGAGATTGGAAATATAACTTTTGTAGATATTCAGAGGTGGGATTGATGAAGGGTTGAGCCAAGGTAGAGCAGGTAGTCAGGAGACATTGAAATTTTCTTGTCATCATAGATTGGATTCCAGCATGCAGCCTCTTTATTAAGGAGGGTCCTTGGGATCAACATCTGTGAAAGGAAATGGACAGAGTACCATGTTGTTCTGTGATACAGGCTCACTTGCATTCTCAGATGACCCCATAGGGTGCTCCAGAGCTAAATCCTGGGTTGGGCTGAGATGCATGCACCTTGAGTGAGACAGTTCTCTGCAGCTGAAGCAATCCCATTATGGATTGACAGATGTGTTAGGTCATTCTTGCACTGATATAAAGAAACACTGATATAAAGGTAATTCATAAAGAAAAGATGTTTAATTGGCCCATGGTTCTGCAGTCTTCTAGAGAGGGCTCAGGGAGCTTTTACACATGATGGAAAGCAAAGTGGAAGCAGGCACATTGCATGGCCAGAGCAGGAGCAAGAGAGATATGGGGAGATGCTGCACACTTTTAAATGACCAGATCTCACGAGGGTTCACTCATGATCACAAGGACAGCACCAAAAGGATGGTGCTAACCCACTCATGAAAAATCTATCTTTGTGATCCAATCACCTCCCACCAGGCCCAACCTCCAATACTGGGGATTACAATTCAACATGATATTTGGGCAGGGACAGATATCCAAACTATAGCAATAGCTGAAGGCTGAGCACTGACAGCACTCCCAAAGCTGAGGCAAAAGTCCTTCAGGCTAAATTGAGAGGGAATCTGGGCTGTGCATGACAGTGTCCACTACAGTAGGTAAAAAATGATGATGTGACAAGGACTTGACCTAGTTTGTGGCAGTGGGAATGTGGAGGAGGGAATAGATTTCAGAGGTACTTAGAAGGTAAAGTCTACAAGGCCTACTTGATTGGTGGTGGTGAGTGAAAGGAAGGAGAGTGAATTGGGATCATCTGGTATACCACCAGGTTTCTTGCTTGTAAGGCTAGGTTCACAGAAAGAGGGTATATAAGGGTAAGGGTGATGAATTCAGTTTGGGATAAACTGAATAGAGAGGCCTGTTGGGGGAGAAGACCTGCTTAAAGCTTCTATTTCAGACCACTCAGATCTTTTCTCTTAATTACTGATGACTTTGTTTTCTGAATTCCACAATCGAACCCTGAAATACATTTCCTACAAGAAGGTAAACTCCATGAGGGCAGGATTTTTGTCTGTCTTGGTCTTTGCTGTATCCCAGTCCCTAGGGGAGACCCTGGTATGAAGTATGCAGCAATATGTGGATATTTGTTGTTGATATAGTGTGATGTTCTCATATCACTTCTTTGTGTCTGACTTCCTCAGTGAGAGTGCAAGTCTTTTGCAGTTACAGTATGAAAATTATTTTACTCCTCTACACCCTATAGCACCCAGCACAGTGCTGGTACACATGTGCCAAATGCTTGAGAATGAATGGATTGAGGAAGGCCAGGGAATCTCAGGCCTCTAACTGCCTAGGACTCCACACACCCTACCCTGCCTCCCAGACCTGACTTCTTTGATGGTCTCTCTGGTGCTTGATGTGACAGATGCTCTACAGGATCTGTGTGAATGGTGTGAAAAGATGGTACCTAGAGCGAGGGGGAAATCCCCTTGAAATATTGCACAATTAACCAGTTTTATTAGAGATGAACTCACATTATGTACATTAGCAGGGTAGGGAGGTAGTTGTTGAATTTTAAGGACACAAATGTCAGAATGTCAGAAGAGGAGAGTTAAGGATCCTTCATAATTCTGCTCCTTCAGGATCCAGCACTGTGCTGGGCTGGAGGGGCTTTCATCATACGGTTGCATGACCCTCAACCCAGAGAGGCTTGATTTGGCACTCTCCACCTCTCCTGGGCTGAAGTCATCAGTATGTACCCCATCAGGGGGTTTAGGTTCTTTCAAATTGCCTAGCCCTCACTTTTGAGATGGAAAAAGTAAGTAGAGGACAAGTTTGAAGAACAAAGAAGAAAAAATCATGAAGGCCAAATAGATGTCTTTATTTTTGGGGCTCAGAGTCCTGTGGGTGAAAATGCATTCACAGCATTGGCCATTTGTGGGGAAGAGTTATTCTATCTACTTTATACAAGGAGAATAAATTGGGCAATCTAGAAGCAGAAGAAAGTCCAAGGACTTGGGTGGTTTGTTCTCTCTTACCCAGGACCCTTTGTACACATGCTTCCTGTTCAGACTTGAGGACTGACTTAGAGGTAGGTGAACTTTTGAGATTTATGGTGACATTGATTCTAAGGGTCGTGGCAGGTGGTGGGGAGCCTAAATAGGGCAGCCTTTGCAAAATTTGCTGGTGGGGCTGGTGTTTAACCCTAAGTTTACTGAACACTAAATCAGCAATCTGTGAGTTATGTGGACCAAGTTTATGACTAATAGCAGGACCCAGGAACTGTGGTTTTCAAGCTCATGCTTCCCCTTCCAAGATTGAGTAGCCCCCAGATGTGACTTTTCATATGAAGTAGGATTTGGGCTTTGAGTTGGTTTCTAGGTCATGAGGATGAGTTTGTGCTGATCTGCTCATTCTCTCTATTCTTCCCGCACACACACCCCCATGTGACCTCTGGCATAAACATTTAGACTATTTGGCATGGGCTCTGTGATCTATGCTCATGAGCAAGGATCACCTTTCTCAGTGTGAAGAGACAGAACCTATAGCCATGGGAGCTAACCAACCAGGCATGTGCTTATGGCCAGGGACTGGAGCCTGTATATGATTTGCATATTGCTGTGATCTTAATGAATAGTATACTGCCATCACCATGGGTACTACCATTATGATGGCAGCATCAGAGTCTCAGCAGTGAGGGTAGGATAAAGAGCCCTGGTACTTGGAACCTGAAGATGTGGTTCCAGTCTTGCAACTGCTTTGGGACTAGCTTTGTGGCGCTGAGCATGTCACCTAATCTCTCTGAAATTCTGTTTCTATTAAATGACAATCTTTCTTGACTACATCATAGGAGGTTCTGAATATTGAATGAGACAATATAAGGGAAAGTGCTATACAAACAGTGAAGTGCTATATAAACTGTGAAGTGCTATGTGGCCAATATGCTGTGACTATTACTGATGGCAATGCAAAGACTAAGCTTCCTTTATTCTTTCATTCCCCTGATATTAAGTGCCTCATATGTGATGGATACCAAGACAGGTACTAACAGTACAACAGGCCAAAAGCAACTAAGCAGCATGGCTTTATGATCCAACGTTAAGATTTCCAGGTTCACATTTGGTGGTCTGCCACCTTTGGGTGAGGTGCTGTACACCCTGGGGGTTGCTTCCTGCTAGACCTTTGGATGGGTCACCTGTAAAGGCCTTTGGAGTGGTTGTTTTTAAACTGTTCTCTGTAGAGCCCCAGGGTGCCAGGGAGAAACTCACATGGGTATGGGGTAGAGCAAACAGGAGGGACTCTAGGCCCTCCTTCCCCTGTCTTCAGCCAGGCCTGTTCTCCTTTGACTGCTTTATTTGATTGTTTGAAAACTGCTGCTATGGTGGAAGAAGCTGGACAGTCTGGCTCCTTGATCTTTTCTAACTTTTGCAGTGACTTATGGGTGAGTCCTTTTTAAAGTCCATTTCCTCCTCACTCTTCCCAGGGCAGCCAGAGGCATAGACTGCTGTCATTATTGGAAAGTAATCAGGGTATGAAGACTTTAATTTTAGTTTTCTTTTTTTTTTTTTTTTTTTGAGATGGAATTTTGCTCTTGTCACCCAGGCTGGAGTACAATGGTGTGATCTCGCCTCACTTCAACCTCCACCTCCTGAGTTCAAGTGATTCTCCTGCCTCAGCCTCCCGAGTACCTGGGATTACAGGCATGTGCTGCCACACCCGGCTAATTTTTGTATTTTTAGTAGAGATGGGATTTCACCATGTTGGCCATGGCTGACCTCCAGACCTCAGGTGATCTGCCTGCCTCCACCACCCAAAGTACTGGGATTACAGTTGTGAGCCACCATGCCCGGCCAATTTTAGTTCTTATACCCAATGGGTATAAGGGGCTGGGAGAGTCACCTGGAGAGGTGGGTTGGTTTCCTTTCACAGCCATGGAACAATAGTCTGCACAAATAGCTTTGACAGCCACCTGGCTGGGCAGCCGTGCTTCATGAGAAATGCTGGGCATGACTCTACCTCGGGCAACTTCTCCATGCCACAGAAAGTCAACTTCAACAGGTAACCTGGTAACCTTATGGTAGATTCACTCCTGGCCCTGAGCTCGAGGGCAGCTTCCTAACAGCAAATGGCATTTTAAATAGTCTTTGACCTTGGATGAAACAATTCTGCAGCATCTAGACTCTCTGCAGTAATTGACTCTGATGGCTGACAGGACATTTCCAAGGGAACAGGGTCCCCCAAGCCTGAAGCACTGACCAACAGCTGGAGTCATCTGGGAAGTAGTTCTTAGGTCACAGTGAGGACCAGAAAATGGAAGAAATCTCTTTTTTAGCTAACTTGTGACATAGGCCGGGGATTTTTTTTTTTCCTTCAGATAGCTCCTAATTCTTTAGTTTCTAAGATGGAGTATTTTGTGCTGGGAGGTATACCTATATGCACAGGATGACTCCCTGATTATTTTCCCAATGTTTTTATAGCATCTGCAATCATCTTAATGAGCTAATCCTCACTACAATACTGGTGGCTGCTGTAATAATAATAAATAACCCCACAAATGCTTGAATGGGAGAGAAATTTGATTCTTGCTCACATTAAACCCAAAGCACGTGTTCAGGATTGGCGAATAGATCTTTTTCAAGTGGTGACCTAAGGACTCAGGCATCTTTCCTCTTTCCTCTGTATTTCTGCCATCCTCAATGTGTGGCTTCTAGGTTCATCATGCTTGTTTATATCCAGCCAGTGGAAGGGAGGAGAGCATGGAAGATTGTATGTGGAAGGTTTTTATAGGCCAGTCCTGGAAGCATTACACATCGCTCCATTTACATTTCAATGGCTAGAACCCAGTAACAAGTCTCTACCCAACCACCGAGAAGTCTGGGAAACACAGTCTAGCTGTGTGCCCAAGGAGAAGAGATTTGGAGGATAACTAGCTGTCTCTGCTACTACTATCTACTTAGGCAAAGTCTCCCTATTTATGGGGAGAAGAGGGCAAGGAATAGAGTAAGAAAAATTATCTTAAATAGCAGCAATGTAGTTGACTTTCCACATTCAGATACTCCTAGGCAAAATAAAACAACAGTGGGAAATCGTCTTCACTCATCCGATTTGAAATGATTTTTAAGTTTGGTGATGATGGCAGAGGTTTAGGAAAACTGGTTCTCTCATACCTTGCTTGTGGGAAAGTAAATTGGTACAGCCACTTCAGAATACTATTTATCAGTATTTACGGCAATTTTAAGTGCTCATGTCCTTTGACCCAGCAATTTCATTTCTCATTATTTTTTCCTAGAGTAACACTTGCCCATGTATATGGTGGGGCTCAAATAAGATAGCTTTGAAGCAATATATAAAAACCAAGAGATTGGCCAGGTACGGTGGCTCATGCCTGTAATCCCAGCACTTTGGGGGGCTGAGGTGGGCAGATCATGAGGTCAAAAGATGGAGACCATCCTGGCCAACATGGTGAAACCCCGTCTCTGTTAAAAATACAAAAATTAGCTGGGCATGGTGGCATGCGCCTGTAGTCCCAGCTACTTGGGAGGCTGAGGCAGAAGAATCACTTGAACCAAGGAGCTGGAGGTTGCAGTGAGCCAAGATTGTGCCATTGCACTCCAGCCTGGGTGACATAGTGAGACTCCATCTAAAAAAAAAAACAAAAACAAAAAACAAAAAACCAAGAGATTAAAAACCACCTGAATGACCAGCAGTAAGGGACTAGTTAAGTAAACTCTGGTTCACTTGAATTATAGAATAGCATGGAATGGTGCTATGGACTGAATGCTTTTGTCTCCCTAAAATTCATATGTTGAAGCCCTAGTGTGATGGTATTTGTGGGTGGAGCCTTGGGGATGTGATTAACTCATGAGGGTCGAGCCCTCGTGAATGAAATTTGTGCCCTTATAAGAAAAGACATGAGAGAGATGATCTGTCTGCCCTGCGAGGATACAGCGAGCAGGAGGCCGTCTGCAAACCAGGAAGCAGGCCTTTACTGGAAACTAAATTGGTCGGAACCTGGGTCTTGAACTTTCAGCCACCAGACCTGTGAGAAATAAATGTCTGTTGCTTAGCCACCCAGTTGATGCTATTCTGTGATAGCAGCCTGAACTAAGACAAATGGTTAAAAATATAGGGTAGAGTTATATGACTGGATGTGGAAAGGGCTTTAAGACACATTCCAAAGGAAAACAGCAAGTAGCAGAGCAAAAGGTATCATATTACATCATTTATAGAAATAATAATGACAGCAAGACAAAAACTACAAATCTCTCTAAGTACATATATATTTACATACATCAAAGCACAGGGAAGAGTCTGGAAGGTTATAAACCAGGGCAATGTTCTTACCTTGGGAGAGAGGACTGGGTTTGACATGGTAGTTAAGGAGACTTGAGATTTTATTGTTTGGATTTTAATAACCCTAAAGCATCCTCAATGTACTACTTATATAATTAAAACAAATTAATAAAATAAAGATGTTAAATAAAATAAATTTTAAAACTCAAATATTTTGGACTTTGCAAATATAAATACCAATGACGTTTATCATGTTTTGTTATTATGTTAATGTTTTAAGACCTTGAACAAAGAAACACAAACTAAGCAAAACAACAAGAACCCTCTCAGAAATCCTAATCAGAGGCAGGCCACTTATCCAGGGTGTCTTCAGAAATCTCAAGAGTAGGTGGGATTATGAGAACATGCATACTGAGTGTGTCATGACGTCTTTCAAGGCCAGTAGGTGATCATGTGACCCTGTAGCCTTAAACATAGTACTATCAAAAAAGAGCTTATTAAGAAAAATGGGCCGGGCATGGTGGCTCACGCCTGTAATCCCAGCACTTTGGGAGGCCGAAGTGGGCGGATCACAAGGTCAGGAGATCAAGACCATCCTGGCTAACACGGTGAAACCCCATTTCTACTAAAAATACAAAAAAAAATTAGCCAGGCGTGGTGGCGGATGCCTGTAGTCTCAGCTACTGGGGAGGCTGAGGCAGGAGAACCCGGGAGGCGTGAACCCGGGAGGCGGAGCTTGCAGTGAGCCGAGATCGCATCACTGCACTTCAGCCTGGGCGACAGAGCGAGACTCTGTCTCGAAAACAAAAAAGGAAAAATGGACCACAAGTAGTCCTGCTGTTATCTAGTACCTCTCCAGTTATGTTCCAGTAGTTTGATAGTTGGAGTGAGATTGGTTCTATAGCTAAAATCAAGTAGTTGATCACACATCTTTGTTTAGCTTCTAGAATATGCCATACGCTAACCCGGAACTGAAATGGAGCCATGAATAAGACAGTCATTGCCACTTTACTCATGGGGCTTGTAATCTAGAGATATTTTCCTAATTAATACAAAACATTTAGCCAATTCACAGAATTTTCTGTTTACAGTTTTTCTTCCGTAGATGTTTCCTTTGATTTTTGATTTGCTTACATACCAGCAAGCACAAATGACAACAGCAATAAAGCTGATAAGTATTAACAGAAAATAAGTATTAACAGTAGCAAATAAGTATTAACAGAAAAATTCAGAAATCACTTTTCATGTTTAATCTGACAGTTAATCTTTTTGGACAGGTAAGCATGGTTGTGATATTATATTTCATATATATGATATAATCTTCTTGGCCCCATTTAAAATGGTTGATTTGTACGTGGAATTTAAAATATCTCATGGGGACCAGCCAGAGAATGTCATGATTTCCAGGCTTGATACTATCTGGAAAAGTTTGAGAAACATACATATATACTTGGCTCTTTTTAAGGGTTGGTTTTCCTAAGAATTCAAAACAGGTGGAAATCTTGGTTAAGAAGGTTTTTTGGGATTTACACTTCGCTGACATTTTCCCACTGTTCTGAGTCATTTCCTTCTGAGCCACAGCTTGTCTAGTTACCAGGCAGTGTCTGGGTCATAGAAATACAGTCTAATGAATTTAAAAAATTTCCAAATAATTTCTGTCCTCTTCTTGCATTTTTTAATTTCATAATGTCCACAGTGATACTTCTGAAATCTACTTTTCTTTCCTATCCACTTCTCTCCTGGAGCCCAGGCTACCAGAAATCACTTTCTATGTTTAATTTGACAGTTAATCTTTTTGGACAGGCATGCATGGTTGTGATATTATATTTCATGTATATAATATAATCTTCTTGTCTATAATTAAAATTGTTGATTTGTAAATGGAATTTAAAATATTTCATGGGGGCTATACAGAGAATGTCATGATTCTGTCCTCCCAACATAAACCTTCTGCTACTTTTCTCTCTCCTCCTTACCTCACAATCTTGCATTACAAAAGCCCAAAGCACTTGTCTGGCCTGAATGAGCCTGGTCTAGAGAAGGAGGAGGAAAACCGGAGAGGCAGACAAAGTTAGGCAGAGCTAGAGGGAAGCAGGGAGTGAAAGGTAGAGAACAGTCAGAGGTTAATTATGATTACCTTTTCACATAATCATTTGTGAAATAGTTCACTTGGTCAACACATATTTATTAAGAACATACCAAGTGCCAGGGCCTGGAGATACATTAATAAACAGACAGAATGAACATGGCCTCTGCCTTCATGAAGCTTCCCCTAATGGGACTTAGAGAGGAGTAAGCAGGTATTCACACAGCACCATGATGAATGCTGAAGAACAGCAGTGCAGGAGTTCATGGGCCATGGTGAGGTAGGAGGAAAAGCTTCCTGAAGAAGGCCACATGGCTTGCTAGGAAGCCAGAGGCTGCTAGGTGTCCACTAATATTCCTTTAATAATAGCACCTAAATTTAGCTGACCAATGGCTGCCCAGCTAGGGACTACATTTCCCAGGCTCCCTTGCAACTGAATTTGGCCATATGACTTAATTCTGGTCCATGAGACCTCAACAGGAATGATGTGGGCAACTTCTGGTTTGCACCCATAAGATGAAGGGTCTGCCTTCCTGCTCTGATTCCTGTCTGGAAAGTGGGCCTGGAGGTGGTAACTGGAGCAGCCACCTTAGACAGTGAGAAGGAAGCTCAATGGTAAAGGTGGCAGAGGAGAAAGAATGAAGCAGAAACAATACTGTTGAGCAGAGTTGCCCTACCAGCCCAAGACCTGCAGATAAAAAGATTCTATCTGGTATAAACTACTCTTATTTAGTTTTTATTCTGGTAGCTGGACAAATATTTTAGGTCATATATCAGGTTTAAGAGAGAGTTCTGAATTTCTAATCTCTTCTTATCCACTTGGGATCCCACAGTTTAATTCAGTAGCAGTCCTTGGATCAACCAGTCTGGGAGGCATTTGGGAAATGGGTTGTCAGTGTTTTAGATTTCATGGGAGGAAGCCTCAGTGATGTAGATACTCTTCCAATTTAATTACTGTGAAAATTTCTAAGAGACAGTGATTACTGCCTTATTTGCTGAAAGAATGGCCTGAAGGAAAAGAATTTATGTATTTGGTCTGAAATCAAACTCCTTACTATTAGGAAGACATAGGACATGCAGAAATGGAATACAGAGGCATTTTTCACTCTCTAGCTTGGAGCTCTTTAGCCCAGGGTTCAGGGATGGTCTCGGGATAAGAGTGGAAAGTGCCCTTCAGTTCCTGGAGCAAGTCTACCCACATCGTGCCTTCCTGATCAGTCTTCAGACTCTGAGCCATTTCTTACATTTTGACCCCATCCCTCAAACCACCCTGTGCTTTTCCTCCATGGCACTGTGGCTCCCTGTCACTACTGAGAAGCGCCCTCTCAGCGTGACAACTGAGAGGGAGCAAGCCCAAGGTGGCACTCGGGTTCTTTTTTTTTTTTTTTTTTTTTTTTTTTTTTTGAGACGGAGTCTCACTCTGTAACCCAGGCTGGAGTGCAGTGGCGCGATCTCCGCTCACTGCAAGCTCCGCCTCCCAGGTTCACGCCATTCTCCTGCCTCAGCCTCCCGAGTAGCTGGGACTACAGGCGCCCGCTGCCACGCCCGGCTAATTTTTTTTTTGCATTTTTAGTAGAGACGGGGTTTCACCGTGTTAGCCAGGATAGTCTCGATCTCCTGACCTTGTGATCCGCCCGCCTCAGCCTCCCAAAGTGCCGGGATTACAGGCGTGAGTCGGGTTCTTTACAAATAGGATCAGTCAAGAGAAGCTAGGTTGTGCTGATGTAATGAAACCCCTCAGATCTCAAATCCAACATGGCTGCTCACTTTATCCACTCAAGTCACCCTGGATGACTATCTTGACTCCACCATCCAACATGAGGCTTCAGGCTTCGTTGTGGTGAGAGGAGAGAGGGCATGGGACGTTCTTGCTGCTCCCAATCAGAAGGGACCCATTTGCTGGACAGAGCAAGTCATGCAGCCACTCCTGACTTCATGGATTGGAGAGTAGGGTCCTCCTGTCTGTCTGGAAAGGAAGGGCAACTGGAAGGGTCAAAGAGCAGCACAGTCTACCACAGAGATGACCCGTGAAAGGGCTGGCGGGCAAACACCGTGTCTTCAAACAGGTGCATATTCCAGGAGACGCACAAGAGGATCCACTGGGTGCAGGAAGAACATAATAGAATGTTTAGTTGTATTTATTCTTTATCTTCTCCTTTTACAGTTTCTATATTTTAAGTATGTCCGTTACATCCACTATAATGTCTATTTATAGTATAAATAATGTTAGACATGTAATTTATGTGATTATAATTTATAAATAAATATGTATATACTGGGGGTGGATGCTCAAAAAGTTTTATGGATGAGGCAAGCAATTAAAAATGTTTGGAGGCCACTGGGCTGGAGAACAGGACCCAGAGCCTCTTAGGTTGTAAGTGCTGAGGGCTCTTAGGAAACAAGGCTCCTGCAGTCCTTGACCTCAAGTGACTCAGTTTCCTTGGCTATGAAATTCCCATCATGATTCCCTTTGCGGAAGCTTTTAGGATCAATACCCCAAAGGTCCTTAGAGAACCGGCTGAGACAGGATAGGCAGGTAGGGTAGACAGAGGAGGCTGAATACATTTTCTCCTCTCTTGCCTGCAGCCAGCAAATGCAGAAGCACTGCAGTGCTTTGCAGAAGCACTGCGAAGAGGCAACATGCTTTTTAAACTGTGCATGGCACATATAGTGGGTGTGTGGGGCTCATGGTTACTGTCTGTGTGTCAGGTAGAGAACGCAGCCTTGGACTGGAGAGCCAAGGGAAAGCATGACCAGGGAGTCTGGGCGTTATCTGCCATTGCTTTTCCTGGTGTGGCTGGAAATTTTTGAGGGATCCACTCCAAGGGAAGAGTGTTGCTAGCTGAGTCTGGCTGATTTGGGGATAGGGAGAAAGCAGGTGGTGGGGAAGAGACAGAGAGAGAGAGAGAGAGAGAGAGATATCCTTTATCTGTCAAAAAGTGTATTAGGTCTCCAGAGGGGAGACAGACGGGAGAGGGGAGAGGGGAGAGGGGAGAGGGAGGGATAGAGGTGGGGAGAAGGAGCGAATGCATGCATGTGTGTGTGCATGTGCATGAGTGTGTGTGTGCACCCACGTGCACGTTGCTGAAAGCTGATGTGGACAGAGTCTGTTAGTTTTTCTTCCTCTGGTTCAAATGAGGTCTCTCAGTTTTGGAACGTGGAAAGTGTCACTTCCCTGCTCACTCCAATGGCCCGCAGAAGGGAAGAAGAGCAGGGAGGGGAGGGAGTAGGAGCAGGGAATAAGGTAGCAGGTGCTACCGGGTGCGGAAAGGAGAAAAAGTGTCAAAAGACAGATCCCGAAGTGAACACCGGAAGTGACTCTTCGTTGCGTCCAGAGCCCTCAACCAAAGGCTGCAACCCAGAGCTCTAGGGACGCCGAGGCCGGACACTGCGGGCCGCCTGCGGTGGCGGGAGCAGCTCCAGCCCCCGTCCCCTCCGCTAGGGGCGCGGGCTGCAGAAGTCCCTACGGCGGCAGTCCAGGCAGACAGGACGCGCGTGGGGTTCGTGCTGCACAGGCATCAGTTTCCCTTAGGGCCCTGCCCCCTCTGCCACCACTCCCCTCTCTGTGAAGGACATCATCACTTTCCCAGCTACAGGCTCAAAACCGCAGCCATCTCCCGAACCCCCTCCCGCTCCACCGGTGGCCAAAGCCCTGGAATCTCAGCTCTCCCAGATCCCTCCCTTCCCGCCCCCATGCCGGATCCCTAGGTCGGGAGGCAAAACCACAGTGCGTCCTAAAGCCCTGTGCTGATGGTATTAGGACCTTCTAAATCTTTTGTTCTATGGAAGAGAAACCAGCGTTCTAAAAGAGGGCGAGGGCTGGGAGGAGAGAGATTGATTACAGTTTAAGGGCAAGGGACATCTTGGGAAGCCAGGAGGCAGGATTTCAGAAGAGGCTCCGAAAGGGTCTGGAACTTGGAAGCCAGCGGGACACAGGCGACCTTCCCAGACACTCCTCCATCTCCGCCTCTCTGCACATCTGCTTCCTCCTTCTCTGCAGCTTGCTTTTCTCCGCGGCTCAGTTCCGTGGTGGGAGGTGTCTCCGGCATTTCCCAAGTATTTACATCTCCTCCATTCAAGAGACCTGAATAAACTGAACTAGTACCAAATTTCTTGGAAATTTCTCATTAGTCAAATTGGGCCAGGTGCCTCTGTCCCGTCAGCTGTGGCCAGGCAGTCAGAGAGCTGCACACAGCTGTGGTTGCTGGGGCCCGCGTCTGTGCCTGCCAGCCTTGCCTGGGCACCCTCCCTGTGGGTCTGGCATTTATAAACCTCTGCTCCAACAGCACTCCTTGAGGCTTCAGTGCCTCCCCACCTTTGTGCTTTATTTCCATCAACTTACATGCTGAAAACAATATTAAATATGCTTGTTTCAACTTTACCCGCTGTCTGCTGCATCCTGCTGTCTTTCAGGGTGGGCCTGCTCAAGCCCACTCCCGCTATGGCACTAGACCTGTCCAGTATGAGGGCCTCTAGCCACATGTGGCTACCGAGAACTTGAAATGTGGCTAGTCTGAATTGAGATGTGCACTAAGTCGATCAAACATTAGATTTTTAGCTTTTAGAAAAAAAGAGTGTAAAATATCTCAGGAATCGTTTATATTGTTGATCTGTTGGAATAACATTTTGGATATCCAAAATATTGGGTTAAAGAAATAAAATGTAATTTTAAAAAGTTAATTTTACCCGTTTTTACTTCTCTAGTGTGGCTACTAGAAAATATGACTCTCATTACGTTTCTACAGGATAGCACTGGGTGAAAGCACATTCTCAGCAAAGGCCTGGGCTTTCTCACTTACTCCCTTTACTCAAGCTGTTCCTCCCTCCAGAAGGTCTCCCCATCTTCCACCTATGCAACTCCTATGCATCCAGCAAAACCTCCTTTTAATGTTGCCCTTTGAAGCCCCATGCCCACAGGCAGAAGTAACCTTCCCACCTTCAGAACTGTGGAACGTTTTTTCTTTTACTTTTTTTTTTCCTGGATTTAAAAATACACTCCTAGCACACTTTACATGTAATTATTAAAATATATTTTATCTTCTGTATTATATTGTAGGTCCTGTGGCCATATTTTGTTTATTTTTTTATTCCAGGTGTAGATAGCCAACAAATGCATATCACTGACTTGGAAATATTAAGTCTGTGCAAGAATATCACACATGCTACTTTGCGTTTGTCCTGGTCTGTATTCCAGTTTTCTCCATCACCTCCTCGTCCACTCACTGACACACCACAGGTGCACACTGTCTCACCCCCATTGCCATATCCACTCCGCCACCAAATAATGGCACTTTCCTGTGCCAGGAGCTGGTGGAATATGGGTGAACACCGGTGAATAAAAAGACCAGGTGAATAAAAAGCCACAATCTAATGGGGAGAGTGATAATTAAAAAGCAAATAGACCCGCATGGACTTATGAACTGTGATATGGAGGATTCAGAGGAGGTGCCAGTGGGGGAGGGCAGGTTTATTTAGATTCATGGTCAATTGGTGGCAATGACCTTTAAGTAGAAGCTGGTGGGATGAGGAGGCAGCTATGTACAGAGCAGAGGAGAGGCCCAGGCTGAGAATCTGATGCGAGAAGATCCCAAGATGGACAAGTGCAAGGTGTGCTAAGCCTAGGGAGGGAGGAGGAAAGCTGCATGAGACCAAAGGGCATTTTCTCTGCAGTCCAGCCTTTGTGTGCATGAGAGGAATCACTAGTAGGTCAATTTCCTCTCTGTCTTCTGAGTTTACTCTTTGGAACTTCAGAAGCATCATGGACTACACTGGGCTCTTAACCTCTTTTCAACAAAGCATAAAGATTAAGTCCATTTTTTTTTCTCATAGTGTTACATCTAGGTGACCGTGTAATATAGTAAATGTATATATATTTTTATGAAGATCATGTGTATAATCTCTTTTTGATGCCCTTTTGATATAAATCAATGATTCTCACTCACAGTTGATTTTGTCTTCCGTGAGACATTGGGCTATGCCTAGAGACAGTTTGGGTTGTCACAACTGCTTGGGTGGGGTGTGTTGCTACTGGCATCCAGTGGATAGTGGTCAGGGATGCTGCAAAATATCTAATACATAGGACAGGCCCTCCCTGCACCCAATAAAGAATTATTTGCCCAAAATGTCAATAGTGCTGAGAGGGAGAAAGAGTCAGGATGAGGACTTTTTTTTTTTTTTTTTGAGATGGAGTCTCTTTCTGTTGCCCAGGCTGGAGTACAGTGGTGCAATCTCCTCTCACTGCAACCTCTGCCTCCTGAGTTCAAGCGATTCTCCTGCCTCAGCTTCCCAAGTAGCTGGGATTACAGCTGTATACCACCACACCTGACTGCTTTTTGTATTTTTTAGTAGAGACAGGTGTTTCAGCATGTTGGCCAGGCTGGTCTTGAACTCCTGACCTCAAGTGATCTGCCCACCTTGGTTTTCCAAAGTGCTGGAATTACAGGCATGAGCCACCGCTCCTGGCCTGGATGAACACATTCTTGTGATAGGTAGAAAGTTGAATCTGTGACAGAGACTGCCAGATGCTACATCACATCTGTTGTTCCTTCCATTCTTAGTAAAAGAAGCCCAATTTTTTTCAAGGTCACACAATGCATGCAGCTAACAGGTGCTATATCCCAGTGTCCTCTGCAGTTAGGTGTGGCCATGTGACTAAGTCCTGGCCACTGAGATGTAAGCGGACATGTGCTATCCTTTGGGAAGGTTGCTAAAATGGAGTTGACCTGGCATGCATTGCTGTCAAGGGGGCATTTTGCTCTTGTTTTTCTGATTTCCTGCTCCCTAGAAGGTGGTGTAATAGCAGGAGCTCAAAACAGCCATCTTGACATACTGATGACCTTGAGAATGGAAGCCGTGAAGCAGCCTTGAGGTGACCTTGAAGATGGCAGAGCACAAAGTCAGCAGCCTTGGTCTCCAATGACTTCATGGAGCCCCTGGACTCTTTCCCTCCCTCCAGGCTTTTTTAGGTGAAAGAATGTGCCCTGCCTGTTAAAACTTCTGTTACTTTAGTTGCTTGTAATATGCAGCTGTGTCTATTTTTAGCTGAGAGCGTCACGGTCACAGAGAAGGCTGAAGGTCTAGGGCCCTTTCTACTGGTTCTCACTACAGGTATCAGCACTCCTCTTTTGGTACTGGTCTCCCTTGCTAAATTGTCAGCCTCAGACACAATTTTCAAATTCTAGGCCAGACTCTACCTGTGGGGAGATTTGTGTGTAGCCCATCTTGCAGGATCATGCCCCAGGTTGTTTAATAAATTCCACCACCTTTGGGTGCACATTATGGCACTGGCACAGCATAGTAGCCTCGCTGCCCTCTGATCTTTCTTGGAGACATCCAGAAGCTGTGAAGGAGCTGGGTACTGAGGAGTGTGCACCGGGCTTGGCCCCACTGCTGTCACTTTTGAAGTCTGAAGTTCTGTGTCGGAGCGTGGATTTGGAAGCGTTAAGATATGTTTGCCAAAGGCTGGAGTTTTCATGTGGAGTGGAGAAAGAGCTGTTACTTTGAGGGGGAGAAAAACACCTTTCATTTCTTTAGGGAAAGATAAGTAATGCAACTTTGCAGTTTCTCACTTCTGATCTTCTGGGGAGCAGATGTTTCTTAAGGAATGGCAGGTCCAGAGGCGACATATTTAAGTTCGCAAACACCACACATTTAGATGTTAGACATTTCAGTGTTGCTAAAGAAAACCACCAAACGAAACAGCCAACTCTCCCTCTTAGTTTGTCAAAGAGAGACTTTTAAAAATTCACTTGGCTGCTGGCTGGGGGGACCGGCTCACTTGCCAGTCTCAGAGATGGGGGAAGGGGGTGACTGTGTGAGTGGGGCTGGGGAGACCAGTGATTAGAGGAGAAGGGATATGGGGGTGCCTGGGTACACAGAGAAGCCTCCCTTCCTTGTGGGGACAAACAGGGAACCACTCCATGGGCCAGGCACCTTCCTGCTCATCCACGTTACAAATGGCGAACATCTGCTCCTCCAAGAGGCAGTATCATGGCACTCAAGGGGGAATCCACCCCTGTGCTATGTGGGCGGTTATCTCCTAAGATGCTTTCTCCAGGAGACAGAAACTAGGAGAAGAGGAGCCTTAGGTAAATGAATGGAAAGGATTCCTTCAGATAAGAATGAATGACACCTGGGTTTTAAATGATGCACTTTTGGTTGAACAAATGGCTTCTCTTAGCCTGATGACCCTCTTCCCATGCATGCACATATTAGTTTTGAAGACATTGTTGGGGCTGAATGTTAGGGGAGGTTGCTGCAGAGAGCAGAGAGAGAGGGAGTTTTAAGCAGCTGTATTCTAGCTATGGTCTGAATAAGATGAAATTCAGCCTTTTATTTTTAGCAGGGATTGGGGGACCAGGAAGAACCTTCTAGAGGGGACTGAAGAGCTTCTTTCGGAGGATGAGGATGAGAAGGTTAGGGAGGCCCTCCAAACACCTGCCAGTGCAGCAGCAGCAACAGCAGAGCAGTCCTGCTGCACACAGCATAACTCCACTTCCCAGTCTCAGAGGCTCCTACTGCCAGTGCTCTGGTGGAGAAACTGAGGCCCAGAGGTTGTAATGACTTTTTTCCCATCTTCCCAGAAATTCCCTAGGAGGAGGAGGGCCAGCCTGGGGCTCCTGGCATCTCGTATAAGGGTTTTGTCTGCATGATTTCTTTGCCTTCATTATATCACTTTCTGCTCGGGTTCTTGGAAGTGTTCCATAAATGCCCGCTGTGTGAAGCTCTTTCTTAAAATAGGAAGAGGATAAACTCATCTAAAGGAAGGGAAGGACCTTGTGAAGAGAGCTGGGCATAATTACAACTCACCCTGGTTTCACTAGTTCAAGCAGGCAGATGGTGGATAGAACTGAAGCCAGATAATTTGCACTTACCAAATTAGCACCCGTCTGTTAGTCTGGAGAAATGAGAAAAAAATGGGCATCTCTCTTTTCACCATATAAGGTAAATAAAAGCCAGTGTTCATGGAGTGTTGGCCCTACAGGATGTAGAGTCACTGCTGTCCCAGCTAGTGCTCTACAGCCCATAGGCTTCCCCCTCCCACTGCCAATGGGGGGCAGCCCAGTGTAGAGGGAAGAACTTAGGCCTGGGAGTCAGACAACCAGAGGTTCAAATCTTAGCTCTGGTACTTACTAGTTGTGTGGTCTTGGGGAACTTAACACCAGAGAGGCTGTTTATTCACCTATAAAGTGAGGATAATAATATCTATTAGTCTAATCGGTAAATAAAAGTAAGTGAGCAGGTTGTAGTTGGCCATCTGCAGTGATAGCTCATTGGTAATGACCACCAACCCCCATTCAGTCATCACCCACATATGACCATAGCCACAAGAAGTGTGGTAGAAGGGACTAAGGGGAAGGCTGGTCCAGGGCAAATTCCCCATCACTCCAGGACATTGCCCACAAACCATATGCTCTTGTGGTCGGCCATATGTGAAAGAAGGATGAGGCTTTTACTCTGCAGGACTTGCAATCACATGATGGAGCAACTCACATACTTCTAAGCAGCCATGGACACATTTTGGAAACAGTTTGTCACTGACCACTCTTTCCACCAACTATTACTGAGTGACCCTACTCAAAGTCAGGCACTGCTCTGGCATTGAGAAGACTGGCTCTGCACTCAAGAAATTGTAAATCTGGTAGGGAAGGGAGATACACAAATGTAATTATTACAAAACATGTAAAATGCTATAATCAAGGTGTGATGAATCCCACTGGGAATGGGACGGAGATGGCTGTGGGATGTCACTCATGTGGACACTGAACTGGGCCTTTAGGGACGAGGGGTATTTCAGCAGGTAGTGATGGGGTAGGAAGGGCCCCCCAGGTAGAGAAACAACATGTAAGCAAGGTCTCAGGGGTGGCAGTGCCTGGCTCTCCCAGAGAGAGTGAGCAACACAGGGTGACCAGTGTCAGTCCCACCTGGGCATGGCAGAGCAGGGCTGCGTCTGACCCTGAAGGGCCTTTTCTGAATTTGAATGTGGGCCTTGAGACAAGGAGAGTTTTTAGTCAGTGGAGTGAGTAATCCCTGAGGGTTGCAGTTTGGGAAGATCCATCTGGCTGCACCAGAGAGAATGGACCACGAGAGGCAAGAGTGGAGGCAGTGAGACCAGTTTTAGGCTAATTGCAGGAGTGCGGGGTGGGGGGATGGGGGGAGGGGTTGATGGAAGCAGTGGCGAAGAATGGATTGAATCCCCATTAAGAGGAGAGACTGGGCAAACTTGGTGATGAATTGACCATGGGGTAAGTGTCAGAGGGCCAAGGGTGAATACCTTATGACTTTCTTGGGCAGTTAGAATCTGGGCACAAGCCTTTCTCTGAGAGCACTTTCATTGTAATCCCGCTTGCCAGTGTACTTCTCCTTTGTCATTGGACTGAGTGTTCCTTGAATGCAGTGGACTCTGTGTTATCATGTCTACCTGTAGCCCCCCCCTCATGCTAATACAGAGTACGGTCCCAACAAGCATAGAATTAATATGTTTGTGAATAAATGAATGAAACTATTTATCTGCGCTTTACTGCACACTCCTGCCTGGAGAGTTGTGGTGCCCAGTTGGCTTCTTACAGGTCTCAGCATGGGGTCTCATTATCCCTATGGAATAGGAGGGATAATGGCGGTGATGGTGGTGATGTGAAGTGATGAGGATGATGGCAGTGATGGTGGGATGGTTGATAGTGATAAGGATAATGGTGGTGATGATGGTGATGGTGATAGTGATGATGAATGATGGTGTGATGGTGGTGATGGTGATACTGGATGATGATGATGCTCAGTGATGGGGTGATGTGATAGTGGATGAGGATGAATGGCAGTGATGGTGTTGAATTGGGAAGTGGATGAGGATGATGGGTGGTGATGGTGATAGCAATGAGAATGATGGTGGTGATGCTGGTGATTGGTGATAGTGATGATGGAGATGGCAGTGATGCTGGTGATGTTGATACTGATGATGATGATGGCAGTGATGGTGATAGTGATGATGATGATTGTGGTGATGGTGGTGATGGTGATAGTGATGAGGATGATGGTGATGGTGCTGATGGTGATAGGGATGATGGAAGTGATGATGGTGATGGTGATAGTGATGAGGGCGATGGCAGTGATGGTGGTGATGGTGATACCAATGATGATGATGGGAATGATGGTGGTGATACTGATACAGATGATGATAATGGCAGTGATGGTGATAGTGATGATGATGATGGTGGTGGTAATGGTGATAGTGATAATGTGATGCTGCTCCCCTTCCTCTTTCTAGAACATAATGCTTCTGTTCTGAATTTCCTTGGGGACTGCAGGAGGCCTAATTAACTAATGTGAGGAAAGTGATTTGATTGACACTTCTAGGCTGCAAAAAGGTGTAGGCTTAGGGAACATCTTCTTTACACAGTGATCATTGCTCTTATAGCCCCTCATGAGGGGCCCCATTAAGGTGCTTCTATCAAAGGTAGATAAAACTCCAATCCCTTTAGCCTGGTTATTACATTTCAGAACTATCCATCTCTCCATCTATAAAGTTTTCCCTTGATTTCTCATTTGCTCAGTATGGATTTGCAGCTGCTCTTCTGTTGGGCTCTGGGCTGCTCCTGGCTACGTGCGAGGAGCCCTGGCTGCCCTCGGGGAGGCAAGAGGAGATCCAGGTTGGTGAGCAGTGAGGCAGGAGGGAGAGAAGGGGGAAGGAAGGAGAGAGGCTGCTTTTCCTTAGACAACTTGAGTCATACTGGCAATTGCTCTAGAATTTGAAACCATGCTCAGAAGGCATGTCTTCTGGTTGTATGTGCGGGTCAGCCTCTGGGAACTGGAATGCTCTGGGCATGGGCTTTCTGGTTAACTGTGGATTATTGAAAATCTTTGTTTTGGTTAGACTCGTTAAACTTTTTCAAAGGCTTCTGTTCATTTTCCTTCCTCAGATGTTTGAATGTTGAACATTATTTACTTTTGATTTGGTGGTTTAGAAAGCATCCAGGATCATGATTCAGAAACCCCATTCTAAAAGGCCAGTTTTATTTTGCTTGACCATAGGTGTGGAAGGCTCAGGGGACTGTGTGAATCTCACTTCGGGATGCATTCCCGATTTTGTTTGTCTAAATTCTAGATATCAGCTTGTTTCTTGTGATTTGCTTCTACTGAAATTTAAGGCAGAGAATTCTAAATATGTGAGAGCTCAAGCTGCTTTCTGATGAATGACATTTTTGCCGTATATCAGGTGTTCCCTCCTCCCTAGTTTTTCTCAGGCTTAAAGTGAGGGGTGACCCTGTGAATCTAAAGAGTTACGTGTAAGACTGTGCCCAGTCCTATTGCTAACTCTCTGTGTGAGTTTGGTGGTTCAGTCAGTTCTGCTATAATGCTTGTTTTGGAAATGCAAATCTGTTCCAATGCAATTGATGGATTAGGGAATGATCTGAGCGTAACACAGATTTCACATTTACTTGCATGCGATTTAGCCTACGAGAAACACTAGGTGAATGCAGAAAACTGCATACAGATGAACTGAGTGGCATGAGAATGTATAGAACACATGCTTATACATGTGTTCTATATGTGTAGATAGGCCCAGTGACCTCGGTTGGTTTCCCTTTTGTTACCCTGTCCTGCTCAAGGAACTAGGTTTTTCTGATGATGGCTACTATTTTCCTGGGGCTGACATAACAAAGTACCACAACCCAAGTGTCTTAAAACAACAGAAATCTATTCTCTCACAGCTCTGGAGGCTGGAATTCTAAAACCAAAGTGCCCACAGGGCCATGCTCCCTATGAAACTCTCAGGAGAATCCTTCCTTACCTCTTCCTGGCCTCTGGTGGTGGCTGTCAGTCCTCGGTGCTTCTTTTCTTTTATCTGAGATGGAATCTTGCTGTGTTGCCCAGGCTGGAGTGCAATGGCACAATCTCAGCTCACTGCAACCTCTGCCTCCCAGGTTCAAACGATTCTCGTGCCTCAGCCTCCCTTGTAGCTGGGGTTACAGGCATGCGCCTTCATGCTCAGCTGATTTTTGTATTTTTAGTAGGGGCAGGGTTTCACCATGTTGGCCAGGCTGGTCTCGCACTCCTGGCCTCAAGTGATCCACCTGCCTCAGCCTCCCAAAGTGCTGGAACCACAGCCAGCCTTTGGTGTTTCTTGACCTGCATCTGCATGGCTCCAGTCTCTGCCTCTGTCTTCACATGATGTTCTTCCTGTGGGTCTCTCTGTGTCCAAATTTCCCTCTTTGTGTAAGAACACTAACTGTATTGGATTAGGGTTCACCCTAATCCAGTCTGATCTCTGCTCCATTTGATTACATCTGCAAAGCCTTATTTCCAAATAAGATTACATTCACAAGTACTAGGGATGAGGACTTAACATTTTTTTGTGTGTGTGAGGGGTGGGGGTGGTGGTGACACAATTTAACCTATTAACAATAACCAAACCAAGTTCCAACTCTGCCTGACTTCCTGTGTCCCCAGAATTGGCCCAAATCTACCAATGCCACCTACCCGCTTCCTAACAGACCCTCCATGCACCATCATGTTTCTAAGCCCTTGGCCTTTCCACCACTTATCATGTCACCTACCTGTTCTCCAGGGCCAAAGCCTAGTTCTACCTTGTCCCCAAATCCTGGGGACAAAGATCTGATGACTCTATCATTGGATCCCCTCTCTAAATTCTTACAGCTGTTGCTCAGACATAGCCTCATTAGTACAGTAAATAACAAAAGCAATGCCTAGTCCGATGGGTCTCGTCTACCGGGGCTATGAGGCAAAGTGCATGGCCTTGGCACACCGCTGCGTGGAGTGGGATCTTAGCTCTGCCGTTTCCTAACCGTGTGACCTTGAATAAAATGACTTATCTTCCCCATGCTACATCCTCTTCATCAATAAAATGTGGATAAGAACAGTGCCAAACTCATAAGTCGTGAGAATTAAATGAGATGGTTCCTGTGGAGTGCTCAGCATGGGGCCTGCACATTTGTTAATTTTATTGTGAGTGCTGAGGACACTTGCCTTTTAAAAGTACTGCTTTTTAGGTTGATGCTGAGCCTGGGCTGGTGTGCACTGCTAGGACTGGAGTCAATAAAGGAAGAGCCATCAAGGGCTGGGACAAGAGGGAAGTGCGGGACCAGGAGAGTTGAGTCCCAGGGAGAGACTGTGGCTAGGGGCAGAGTCTGGTGCAAGCAGAGTTGTATCGAGGGGACAAGACTGAGATATGTCACCATCTGCACATGGAAACAGAGGTATGTCATGGTCCCTGCACCTGTAGAGAGAAATGGCTTATCGAATGAATGAATTATTGAATAATGATAAGTTTGGTTCGAAGTAGTTGTAGAAGGAGATATAGATAGGGGAGATGTCCCAGTAAGTAATTATATCAAGTCAGATAGTTGGCTGGGCAGAGGTGGGGTGAGGCAGGAGA
Organism: Rhinopithecus bieti; assembly: GCF_001698545.2. Lineage (NCBI taxonomy): Eukaryota > Metazoa > Chordata > Mammalia > Primates > Cercopithecidae > Rhinopithecus > Rhinopithecus bieti. The sequence continues at coordinate 594,747 of NW_016808004.1, read as the reverse complement.
ACCTGTGGCATCCCTTGGCCAATTCTTGTGTATTACATAAGTTGGTGTTTACTGTTTATTGAAAAACCACTGTTTACCAGATTATTAAGACTCTTTTCTATTTCGTGTAACAAAACCAGCACAAGCTGATTTTCACAAGACAGGGAACCTTATTTTGAGGATGCAAGGGTATGAGTTTCATGGAAGCCAGGGGCAGAGATGAATTAGAAGCAGAGCCTTGAATGATATCTACCCTGTGTCTGTTTCCTCTCTGTATATCTATGTTCCTCTTCTCTCTCTGCATTTGAAGACTAGCTCCTCCCATTGTTCCAGGCTGGTTGGCAGAGCACAGGGTCCCCATCAGCTCCTGAGCTAGTGGGAGTTCATGGGCCACTATCCAGAGAGAGACTGATTTCTCTCAGCACTCATCCAGTGCAGAATCTTGGGGAAATGCACACATATTGGCCTGGCTTGTGTTAGGTGCTACCTCCCCACCACCCCGGAACACAGAGGGGTAGTGGAGTCAGGTACCTTAGCACCCACCCCTGCAACACAGGGAACTTCACAGAAGAGGGGTATGGACAGTGTTGGGCACAGCTGGGCAAATAACCCAATCGGATAGTCTGCTAGGCACTTTAGGCATGTTATCTTTTAAATCCTCACCACAACCTTGCAAAACATGCATTAACTTTCCCAATAAGGCACCACCGATACATAGTGGATGCAGGGTTTTAATTTAGATCTGTTTGAAACAAAGGACCCCGCCCCAGATTAAGTTATTTGCTCAAGGCCAGAATTAATTGGTAGCTAAATATGCACTCATCAGCGTGATACAGTTTTTAAAATACAAAACCACACCCAAGGAAGAAATATAAATAGAAACCAGTCCTCACAGCTGGGAGTCTAATATACTTGGTTGAAGTCCAGTATCTGACTCCCAAGTCCTAAGGTTGGCCCTGCCCTTTTGCATGCTGTATAAGGTGGCTCCTGGGGAATGCAGACCCCCTCCCATAGCAGAATCTGTACTTTCAGCAGTAGCTTCTCTACTCAACATGTTTACCTGTGAGACTGAATCCTGGCCTGCAGGTGGTCAAAAAAGCTGATACATATTAGAGGCTGGGCTCATCCACTTCTTCCTGCAGGCAAAGCTGGTACCAGAATCCTCTTAGGGGAGGTCAATGAATCTTTTGCTTAGAGACCAGACACAATCACTGTCTGGATTATCTGCAACTCAGGGCTGCCGAGTAGCTGGGCAGAAGTGATTTACGGAGGAATAGTTCCCGACAAGGGACTCTGGTGACCTTATAAACCAAGAGACTGAAGCAGCTCGGCTTCTCTCTTCCCAGGGTGGAATTAATTCCACCTTAATCTCTGCAGTCCATTTGATATTTTTTTTTTTTTCAATAAAGAGAATACAGATCCCAGCAGTCTATGCTGCTTCTTGGAGACATTTAAACGACCAATCTCATTAGTGTGGGAGCTTCTTCAAGGAAAATTGAAACCAGCAAACTGGCTATGAGAAGATTAGAAACATAGTATGGAAAGGAAGAAAAATAGGGAAATTTGTAAAGGCTTTTATTTCCAGGCTAACAGCTCTTTTCTGGGTACTTTTCGTATTTCTTTCATTTTTTAATTGATTGATGGGTTGTAAGTGGTTGATAGGCATACTCATTGGAAAGTTTTGGTTATGGTAGGGGAGAAGTTCTCTTTCTTTTTCCATGTTTCTTTTGGTTCATAGAATTGTACTAATACTTCCTGATGGCATTAGGGAGCTCTTTCCACTTCTCAGTGACTCCTCCATGGGTGGAGGAGAATCCACTGAAAGGTGAGACAGTGAGTCTGACAACCTTCTCACCATGCCTGTGTCTCTTCACGGTGCAGATCTGTATCATGGCTGATTCTCATGTCTCTGGTCCCTCTTGTACTCTCTTCCCTGGCTAAGATGGGAGGCAGGTCATTGTCATCCCTGGTAACTATTTTGATGGCTCGGTAAATGTCTTTTCTGCAAGCTCAAACCTTCCTTGTGTGAGAGGATCAGGGTTGGGGCTTGGAAAGAAAGACTGGGAAGCTTGTTGGGGTCTTGAGTGTAAACTTTTCTCCTGGTCACAAAAGCAAATATTTTTATTCAATTTAACTCAGGTGATTTTGAAGTTGATTTTGAGAAGAACATGCTGAGAAACTCCCCATAACAACAAGGAGACCACAGGGCCATAAAGAAGCTGGTAGACAGAGACAACATGGTCTCTTGATCGTATAGATTACAGAGCATGTAGCTGTCATCTGGGAAGCTTGCTCTGGACTAAGCTCCAAACCTCCCTGCAAAGCCATGACTGAGAGAGTAGACTCCAAATGACAACTCATGAAGGAGGCGAAATAGCCCCTTGAGAGTCAAGCTCATTAGCCACAAAGAGTGGACAAAGTTCTCATATTTTGGTTCAATGGTCTTTGACCTTGAAAAGAACAGGGAGTCTAATTACCTCACTAGCTAGAGAGTCAAACCTGAGAAAATCATACCAGAGTCTGAAAATTTGAGGCTTACTTGGATTTTTCCCAGGCGGTCACTAGAACTGAAAATTATTTGGTGTTTACATGAGTAAACCTAGATTCTTCTATGAAGAACCTTTGGGACCAGCCCTCATTGATTTAGAAGAGGCAAATTTGTCCAACAAATTGAGATCTGAGTAAGAATGAGAGACAAATCTTAGTCTCAGCTCCCACACTGCTTTCCCCATGTGTGAAACGGGGATTTTAACATCAACTTCTTTCTTAGATCTTTGTTGTGTGTGCAAGGACATCTTTCAGAAAAGGATCAACATGTACCCACTGAATCAATTACTAATCTAATTCTGTTCTAATCATTTAATATGTTCAGCCACATGTGACAGAAACCTCCATCTCGCCACCATAGAAAAAGACCCCAAACTATGCCTTAAACAACAAAGGAGTTCTTTCATAAAGAAGTTCAAAGACATTTACATAGAAGGATAAAAATCCACCAACAAAGCAAGATCATAGGAGTGAGTAGGGGAACCTACCCTACCAGACTTTAAGACATATTAGAAACATGTGGTAGCAAAAACTGAGGTGGTCAGGCAAGAACAGCCAAAAAAATCAATGGAACAGAGTCAGTATAGGGAGTAAATACCCAGTTAAGATGAATTATGAATGATTGAGGGAAAGATGAATTATTTAATTAACAGATTTGGCTAAATCTACTTACCATACAGAGAATCATTAAACTAGTGCCCTACCTAATGCCACATATAAAGGTGACCTAGAGATGGATTAAAGACCTAAATAGGAAGGACTAAACTGTAAGGTTAAAAGAAGATTTCCTTTGAGACCTAGGATAAAGGATAACTTCCTTTTTTTTTTTTTTTTTTTTTTTTTTTGAGCGGTAGTCCCACTCTGTTTCCCCCAGGCTGGAGTGCAAGTGGCCGCCACTCGGCTTTCACTGCAAGCTCCGCCTCCCCCGGTTTCCGCCATTCTCCTGCCCCTCAAGCCTCCCGAGAAAGCCTTTGGGACTCACATGGCGCTGCTACCATGCCCCGGCTAATTGTTTTTTTTTATTAGTAAGAGAATGGGTTTTCCCACCATGTTTTAGCCAGGAAGGTCCTGGGGATTCTCCTGACCTCGTGAGTGATCCCGCCCATCTCGGCCTCCCAAAATTGCTGGGATTCACAGGCGTGGAAGCCACCTGCGCCTTGGCCCGGATAAAAGGATAACTTTCTTAAAATTGGATGGAATTTTAAAAGTGCAAAATACAAGGAAAAAAGTATTTTATTTAACCATAATCGTATCAAAATCCAGGATTTCTATTGGATGAAGGATACCATGGACAGTGAATGAGCTGATGACAATTGGGAGAAGATATTTTACTGTGTTTAAAACTGACAGAGCACTATTATTTAGAATTCACAGGAAATTCTTGCAAATCAACAAGCAAAAGATGAGAACTCCAAATGAAACATGGGCAAAGGTTATGAACAGGTAACTTATAAAAGAGGAAACCTGAACAACTAACAAGTATATGCAGAAATAATCCAAATCTCTTTAAAATGCAAATTAAAATGTTACTTTAATGTAGTAAACTGACAAAAATGTGGAGGTTGGATAATATTTGTTGAGGTTGTAGGAATATGGAAAATCTCATGCCAATAAGAATATATATTTTGGCCAGGCACAGTGGCTCACGTCTGTAATTCCAGCACTTTGAGAGGCCAAGGCTGGCAGATCATGAGGTCAGGAGTTTGAGACCAGCCTGGCCAACATAGTGAAACCTCGCCTCTACTAAAAATACAAAAATTAGATGGGAGTGGTGGTGGGCACCTGTAGTCCCAGCTACTCAGGAGGCCGAGGCAGAAGAATCTCTTGAATCCAGGAAGCGGAGGTTGCAGTGAGTTGAGATCACACCACTGCACTCCAGCCTGGGTGACAGAGCAAGACTCCATCTCAAAACAACAACAACAACAACAACAATAATAATAAGGAATATATATTTTGTTGTAGACATTCTGAAGGGCAACATAGCACAAGTTAGTCACATGTATTTGTTAACCATATGACCCAGAGATTCCATTCCTGAGTATATATTCCAAAGGTGCCTAACGGGATTGTACCCAGGTGCAAATCTGGGTGCCTATCAATGGGCAGTAACAAATGTAAAATGTGGTAGAAGCACACAATGGAGTGCTATTGAGAAGTTAAAAATTACAGATTGGATATATACATATTATATATATATAGAGAGAGCGCGCAACATGGATGGATTCTCAGAACTTAATATTGAGTGAAAACAGTAAGGGACAGAATGAAGCATATGACATTATATACGTATGTAAATTAAAATTCTATATGCATGAAATATATACGCATTTTACAAAAATGCATATAAACAAAAGACCCCCATTAACCTTATCAGAATGGTAGTCAGTGGGCAAAGTAACAGGATTGGGAAAGGGAAATAAAAGGGAATAAATAAATACATGAATGAATGAATGAATGAATGAATGAATGAATGAAAGGAGAGAGACAATGCTTGATTGAACGTGTCATGAACTAAAAGTATAGTTGACTCAATTCTCTGGCCTAAAGCCTAGTAAAATAGAAAAGAAAAAAGGGATGATTAAATATGGCCACTAGGTCTTACAATTTAGTAAAAGGACATAGACATATTTCATTTAAACAGTAGGATGGAATTATTGAGATACTTTGGAACAATTCTGCTTGTGATAGAACAGTGACACAAATGATGATGTAGTGACTTCTACCTGAGTGGGGGCTCGGGAAATGAGAAGTGGTCTTGCAGAGGAGACAACAAACTATTGGGGGAGACTGGCATGAACAGAAATAATATAATTCAGAGAATGATAGGGAAAAATTCAAAGTGAATTATAAAAATAAATACAATGGGAATGCAAGGAAAGTCACGATAATTCTACAGAGAGAATTGAGGAACACACCTTGATCCTGAGCTAAGCCCATAACACTGGGCTGGTGACTCAGGCAATCAGTCAGTCTGGGGTCACATCTAGGTCCAGAAATGGCTGCTGACTTTAGCAGACTATGCACGGAAGCTCAGATCAAAGCTCTGCACAATCGTACCCCCGATGTAGTTAGTGTGACCTGAGAACCAATCAAACAATTAGTAATAAAATATAGACTTCCATTCTGCTTCCTCAGTGAGGAGGTGAATCATTTTAAAACCAGGTTCCAATGCTGTTTTTATTGTTTTGTTTTTGTTTTTTCAGATTTAGATTCTGTTTCCAAGGTTGTAGATGTAATGAGATGATTTATCATGGAAAATTATTGCATGATCATCAAAAAGTAATGAAAGTTGTCACAACCTTCCTTCTTAATGGTATTTTTCCCTGACCTCCTTCTCCCTACCCCAATGAGCTCTAGGGCTCTAGCATGGAGCCAACCCAGGGATCTGATACTATTTAATTCATGCAAGCAGTCAACCATAAATGCATTTTCAGAAGTAAAGACAACTTCTGCAACTTTTAATTAAAGCATAAAAGCCCTTAATTAAAGAGACATAAATCACTGAGAAACCTTTAAATCTTCATAATCTTTTGTGGCATTGTATGTATGTTTCCTGCTGTGCTCACTACAATCACAAAGGCAGCAGAGTCCAGAAAGGGACAGCACTGTTCTCCAGTGTCCTGGAGCAGTGGCTTGGCAGGACGAGGCATTCAGTGGCTGTGTCATGGTGGAGGTGCTGGTGTGGACCCTGCACTCAGTGGAGAGAGGCCCAGAAGACCTTAGAGCAGGAACATCCAGCCCTGCTTTTGTCTTAATCTCAGCCCACACTCAGAGTGTTTGGTAGGTCAAGATGGCAGTCATTTCTAGGGGATAGAGGGACAAGTCAAACAACACCAGGAAGAAGCAATCAGACAAATCAAGAATATACAACATTTATAAAACTGTCAGCCTGGTTTCATCAAAAAATCAGTGTCATGAAAGAAAAAAGTTGGAGGGCTGTACTGAATTAAAAGAGACTCAACAGACACTACAACCAAATACAATGTGTGACTTTTGATTGGATCTTGGTAATTGTGAAAAAAATCCTATAAAAATATATTTCTTAAGATGATGGAAAAATTGAATAGGGACTTGATGTTAGATAATATAATGGAATATTATTAATTTTATTATACACAATAATGGTATTGAAGGTATGTAGGATAATGTTTTATTCTCAAGAGAGGTTTGCTGAAGGGTCTAGAAGTGAAATTTCATGATGTCTACAAATGTGACAAGATGATAACAATTGTTGGGTATAGGTGGAGGGCACCTAGTGTTCATTTTAGTAATCTCAAACAGTTTATATACATTTGAAGCAATTTTGTCTTAATACTTGGGGGGAGAAAGAATGGCAACTTCTTTGTAACTTCTATTTGATCTTCCTCTACATGTGGGTCACCAGTGTACTGAGTGAACGAGAATCAGGTTGGGCCAGTATATCTGGACAAGGTTTCCTCTCTTGTGACTTAGTGCCTGGGTATTGTGAAAGTACCGCTTTTCCAGGTTTTAAAATAATATGGGCTTTAAGAACAAGGTAATTATTCAGGTCTTCCCTCTGGAGCACTCGTCGCTGATCCACCCGTATCTGAGGATTTAAAACTTATGAGCACAGAAGTCCTCGTTCTCCTGGAGCTCCCAGTCTAGCATGGGAGACAGATGAATAGTTAGGCAGTTAGTCCCCATGAGGCATCATCCCTTGCAGAGGCTTCTGACACCTGTGTCATCAAGTTTGCCATGATGCCTGGTGACCCTCCAATATTGGTGATACTATGCTGCTTCTTTCTCTGTTTAAAGATAGACAACAAGGGCATCATATACATCTCAAAGTGGTGTTTATTGTTCTATGTGGCGTTGGACATCACTGCTGGGTGCTGGGGGTCTCTGTGGGAAGATGGGGAAGTGGCAGGTCATGGAAGCTTTCACGTGGTTGGGTCCACTGTGGAACTTGAGATGGTGACTAGGTCTAGAATGGGACCGAGTCTCCGGGATCTAACAGGATCTAAGCCTGGCAAAGCTCTCTATCTATCTATCTATCTATCTATCTATCTATCTATCTATCCATCCATCCATCCATCTATCTATCTAGCATCTATCATCTATCTAATCTCTGTCTGAATGGAGACACCACTGGACTAGACCCAGAAATCTCTGTACTTTCTAGCTCGTGTGTGAAGTAGCCACCTTCTCCCAGGGCTCAGTGCCTGAAGAAGCAGAGTGGAATTGTGTGGAATGGAGTCCAGCAGGGTCCCATCAAGAGACCAGCCTATCCATGCAGCTGGAGAAGAAAATGTCCCCCATGCAGTCTTCCCTAAATTTTGAACCGTTCTTTGTCAAAACTGAAAACGGCTTTAATTTAGAGAGTGAGAGCTGGAGGGACCTCGGAGATCACACCATGGCTTTCAAAGGGTGCTGCCACAAAGTGTTGGGACTCTGAGAAAGTTCAAATGGAAGTCAAGACTCAAACAGTTTGAAAACTGCAAGTCAAGTCCATCCTACTCACCTTATAGAAAATGAGCCTATTAGTTTCCTAGGATTGCCGTAATGAAGTACCACAAACCGAGTGGCTTGGCAGAAATCTGTTTCACAGTTCTGGAGGCTGGAAGTCTGAGATCAAGGTGTCTGCAGGGTTGTACTCCCACTGAGGGCACCAGGGGAGGCTTGTTTCAAGCCTTTCTCTTAGCTTCTGGTAGTTCCTTGACTTGAGACAGAATAACTCCTTATGGAAAACATGGTATTCTCCCTGTATGGGTGTCTGTGTCCAAATTTCCCCTTTTTGTAAAGACACCGGTCATGTTGGATTAGGGTCCCATGCTCCTCCAGGATGAGCTCCTCTTAATGAATTGCATCTGTAATGTTCCTAATTCCCAAAAAGTTACATTCTGAGGTATTGGTGGTGACCACTTTAACATGAATTTTGGGAGAGACACAATTCAGCCCATAACAACGAGTAGAGAGGCATAGACTTGCCTTAGCTCAAGTAGCCTTGCCTGGTCATGGCCCCATGCCTGGGTCTGGGTCTCTTGGTCCATCACCCGGAGCTCCCTTCATCACTGCAAACTGCTTCCCACCTGATGCTCGAGCTGAACAACGATGCCCAGGCACACTTTTCTCAGCCCTAACATAGGAATCACTTGCCAGTATTGGGGTGCCCTCATTCAACCTCTTTTTATGAGTGCCTGATCTCTCATTTGGGGAATCCCCTATTGTATGGCCCTTCCATGGCAGGCTGCACTTGTTTCCCTCTCTGCGGATTGAAAGGGCAGACCCTCTTTCTCCTGTCTTCAGGGAGCCCATGTGGATACATGCCTTAGGCTGAGCCAGTGAGACCTGCTGCCTGCAACTTGGTCCCTGGAATGCGCGATGGCACGACGTGGAGGCCACATTTGGGTCCCAGTGCTGCAGCCACACCTGCACCCGCCTGTCCTGTAAAGTGGCCTCGTGGGGCCTCCTCCCTAGTCATCCTCCAGGACTCCCTTTCTTCTTGCTTTTGCAAGTCCCTGATGTCCTTTTAGTAAGTTCCATCTTTGCCTAGGAGAGGCAGATGGCATCCATTTCTGTGACGGACACACCCAGGGTGTCACGGCTTACCTGGGGTGGTGTCACAAAATTAATTTTAATTTTAGGATGAGCCAGGACAAATCATGAGACCCTAAAGATGACAAATGATCATTATGTGGATTTTTTTTTTTTTTTTTCCTGAGACCTGAGACCTGTTCTCTGAGGGTCGGACTAACCCAACCAGCTTGGAGCTGGGGTAGGCAGGGAGAGGAGCTAATTTAGATTCCACGTCAGCCCACGCTGCGTGTCAGTTGTGTGGGTAAACAGCTTCCCCACTGGCAGAACACCAGGCCCAACGATTTTATCTTGTTAAAACTGAGCCTAAACAAAACAGATAAGCGTTATATCATCCTCACGAATTAGTCCACCTCTGGTTTATCTTCTGAGAGGCTTGCCACCCTGTCATTTGTATCACTGTAAACATAGGTTGGGTAGATCACTCTTAACTAATTTAATTTGCTTTCAAATGTATATGTGTGGGGGGGACCTCCCTTAAACCAAATTATCTGGAAAAATAACATCAAGGTGGGTGAAGAAATGCAGGTGGCAAAACAGGGTCTTGGTTTTTTTTTTTTTTTTTTTGCTTCTGGAAAAAAAAAAAAACACCTAGGGGTTTGTTTTTGATTAAATGCCTTAGCCTTGCTTTGGTATTTATCTTTCTGTGGCAGCCCCTGATCTAGTCACAATGTGTAATTCCATTAGCATTATCTCTCCATTCATTTGAGAGGGGCTTCAGCCTGGACAGCCATGGCATAAAAGGGCTACAGTGTTCCGGAGGCTTATTTCTTATTTCTGCAGCAAGTTTATTCCTTTATCGGCAGCTCTTTTAAAGGGAGCTAAAGGGGACCCCGTCAAATCGTTAAATGAGAATTTAATGTGGGTTTTTAAAGGCAAACCCAAAAGCTTTACAGAAAAAAAAAAAAAGGTTAAATTAAATAAATGAACAATGGCCCACAGCAAGCATAACTGATGGCTGAGGATAATGCGAACGGGCCTCAGATTTATGAAGGAGGTTTTATCTTTGTGCTTTTAATGAGAAGAGTGATTTTGATCGGGTGTCAGGACTCCTGGGTGCATTCTAGCTGAGCCGCTAAGTGACCTCATGACTCTGTTTCTCTCCCTGCACCGCACTCCCATCTTTGTCTCTTGTCCACCGCAGAGGTGACGCTGGGAGGAAGAAAGAGAGGCTCTTTCTAAAGGGCTTTGAGTAGCTGCAAAGGAAGATGAGGGCAGATGGAATGTAGATACTGGCAATTCTCATTTGTCCATGCTAATGGGAGGCAGGGTTCCCAGGGAGAAATGAATTGCACAGAGAATGCCCAGACCTTGAATTTTAACTCTCCCTTCCCCGAGGGGCCTTTCACCTCATGGGCTTGTGGGTCACCTCTCTGGCTGGCTTTGCTTCTCCTCCTCTCCTTGCTGTTGTTCACCCCTTTATAGAAGTTCCCACCAGCCAAGACATATAGGGAAGATGAACAGCAGGTGGGAAAGAGGAGAAGATGCTGGGGGTTGGGGTAGCTATGTGATAATAGCTCCCGGGAGCTGCTTGTAGGACGCAGCGCCTGTAATCCTGTTTTCTGGGACAGGGATTTGAGGTGCCAAAAGAGTACGTAACACGCAGCATTCTGAGAATGGAGTTGGAAGGGACTGTGACAGATGCCGACCCTTGCCATTAAAAATGGCAACACTAATGCATCTGAAAGGGAGATGGGGACAGCCTTTGCTGAAGACCCAGTATGCTCCCAGTCCTGTGCTAAGTCCTTTATATGTGTTATGTTTTTAAGGAACTGTTTCCAAGCTTACAAATAAAATCTGGATCCTTATCAGTAAATTTTTTGAGCATTTCCAACATATACACATGTATGTATTTATAAGTTATATATATTCTATTGTTGTAATGCATTATGTATTTTATATGCATAACTGTATATATTTTAAAAGAATGAGAAAAATAGATAGAAACAGAAGTTACAATACTTTTTTTCCTGCATCCTTGTGGAGTCATGGGCAGACACTAGGTGCTCACAATTCACTCTGGCAATTCGTGCTCTTCACATCCTGCTTGACAGAGAAATACTGTCACTTCCACTGTATGGATGAAGAACTGTGGTGAAGATTGTTTGAGTGATTTGATCAGAGCTGGGACAGTAATCCATGTCTTCTGAATCCATTACAGTGCGTTCTCTTTTTCTTCCCTCTTGTCCCCAACATGGTCCCTGTGTTTCTGTGGCCCAATCTCCCCTCCATCCCCTGTTCCATGGCTCCCCATGTTGATTGCATCTGCGGGGGATGACACCTTGACTCTTGATTAGTCCAAATCAGTGTTAGTGATCCCATGCTTATTTTCCAGATGCTCATTTTCCCAGCCTCCCTTGCAGCTTGGAGTGGCCAATTCTCGCCAATCAGACATGCAGGAGCACTCTGAGAGGTTTCACTTGCTGTCAGAAGGGAGCACTGGGAAGGAGATGCAGAGAAAGTAGGAAGAGAGACTAAGTCCTTGATAACCTCACTGAGTCCTTGATAACCTCACTGAGTCCCTGAACCAAGCCAGGAGCCACCTACCTCCAGACTGCTCTCCTGAGATATTAAATGTCTTACCGCTTGAGTAGTTAGATGAGTGTGATGGTTAATACTGAGTGCCAACTTGACAGGACTAAAGGATGCAAGGTATTGTTCCTGAGTGTGTTTGTTAGGGTGTTGTCAAAGGAGATGAAGATTTGAGTCAGTTGGACTAGGAGAGGCACAATCCACCCTCAATCTGGGTGGGTACCAGCTAATCAGCTGCCAGCACAACCAGAACATAAAGCAGGCAGAAGAACGTGGAAAGGCTAGACTGGCCTAGTCTTCCAGCCTACATATTTCTCCTGTGCTGGATGCTTCCTGCCCTCAAACATCAGACTCCAAGCTCTTCAGGTTTTGGACTCTTGGACCTTTCACTACAGATTGGAGGCTGCACTGCCCGCTTCCCTACTTTTGAGGTTTTGGGACTCAGCCTGGCTTCCTTGCTTCTCAGCTTGCAGACGGCCTATTGTGAAACTTCACCCTGTGATCGTGTGAGTCAATACTCCTTAATAAACTCCCCTTTATATATACATCTATCCAATTAGTTCTGTCCCTCTGGAGAACACTGACTAACACAATAGGCATTTTGTTACTTGCAGACAAAGGCCTTTTTAACTGACTTAGTCTTTATTTCTAATCAGCACCTTCCGTCCTCAGTTCATTTCCTCAGTTACCTTCTGTGCCTGTGCCTCAGTTAACTTTTGTGGAACCAGGCTTGGTTCACATGGCATAAGAAGTCAGATGACCCAGAGGTCTTTTTAGAGCTACAATATATTTTCCTAACTCTTTTCTGTGTTATCTTTCCCAATTGTATTACCATGTGTGTATTTGTGTGTTCCATTTCTTTCCCTTGCATAGTTCTACCCACACTGATCCTTTCATGGTTCTTTGGAACCGAGTATTTTCCCTTCTCTGTGTCCCACCTGGAACTGAGTATTTTCCCTCCTCCGTGACCCAGCTCACAGCCTTTGCACAGCCACTCCTCTGTTTCGTCTTCTCTCATCTGCTGGCTCTTTCTTTTTCTTCCAGTCTCAGTTCAGACGTCATCACCTCAAGGAAGTCATTCCTAGCCTGTGTGTCTCCACTCTTCACAACACCATGTTTTAATTTTCTTCATGTAAATTACCACTGCAAGAAGTTCTATTGCTAGTTTGTTTCACTCATTACATCTCATCCCCATTCAGAATGTACGTTGCACAAGAGCAACCTTGTCTGCTTTGATCTCCACTTTATCTGCAGCACCTAGAGCAGTGCTTGGTACACATTAGGATCTCACAGTGTATTTTCATAACAAATGAGTAAAAGAAAGAATGACTAGATATGAGGTGACTACTCACCTGAGTCCTTGGTTTTCTTCCTCAAGGGTATATTTGAGTGTTTATAAATGGGGATACTAAAAGCTAGAACAATCAGAGCTTCCTGGGCAACATGCTAGTTAAATAATATGCTATCATCAACTTTCTATAACTTAAAATCTTAACTTAGAAGAACATATATAAACATTACTATTTCTTACTGAGATGAGTCTTATTTTTAAAACGTCGTAACAGCAGAGACAATATTAATAAAAATACATAGTTATAATAAATATAGTGTTATGATCAGAATCAAGAAGAATTGCATTCTAAATCGACACTGTCTCCCTTACAATCCCACACTACTGGGAGAATACTTATATCTTAGCATTAACAACAGACTACGACAGTTATTTGTTTGCTGTTTTGTCCCCTATTCACCTGAAAATCTCTAAGGGTAGCGACTATGGCTGAAACAGCTTTGGTCTGCAGCATGGTGACATACGGCAGGCATTCCGTAAATGTTTTTTTCAATGGATGATTCTAAACATGATATGAGTTACATAAAATATCCTGTTGGTATATTTTGCTCTACAATTACAATGAAATTTTCTAAAATAAAAAATCTTTATCATCCCATGAAAATCTATACTATCTCTTTTGGTTGTTTGAATATACCTTTATTATTGTCATAATCACTCCTTCCTTCCTCTCTCTATTTCTTTCTCTCTCTCTTCCCTACCTCTTTCCCCCTTTTCTTCTCTCCCTCCTTTCTTCTTTCCTCCCTCTCTTCCTCCCTCCCTTCCTTCCTTTTTCCTTCCTTCCTTCCTCTTTCTTTCTTTCTTCTCTCTTTTCTTTTCTTTCTCTTTCTTTCTCTCTCTCTCTTTCTTTCTCTTTCTTTCTTCTTTCCTTTCTTTCTTCTTGCTTTTCCTTTCTCTTTCTTCTTTCTTTCTTTTCTCTCTTTCTTGCTTTTCCTTTTTGCTTCCTCTCTTTCCCCTCACTTCCTCCCTCCCTCCCTTCCTTCCTCTTTCTCTCTTTCTTTTTCTTTCTTTCTTCTTTTTTCTTTCTTTTTTATTCTTTATTCTTTCTTTCTTTCCTTCCTTCCTTCTTTCTTTCTTTTCTCTCTCTTTCCATCTTTCTTTTCCTTTTTTCTTCCTCTCTTCTCCTCCTTTCCTTCCTCCCTCCCTTCCTTCCTTCCTTCCTTCCTTCCTTCCTTCCTTCCTTCCTTCCTTCCTTCCTCTTTCTCTTTCTTTGTCTTTTCTTTCTTTGTCTTCTCTTTCTTTCTTTCCTTCTTTCCTTCCTTCCTTCTTTCTTTTCTCTCTTTCTTTCTCTTCCTTTTTTTCCCTCTCTTTCTCCTTCCTGCCTGCCTGCCTTCCTTCCTTCCTTCCTTCCTTCCTTCCTTCCTTCCTTCCTTCCTTCCTTCCTCAAGGTGTGTTCTCTTCTGTAGTTTCTATGCCTGAATACGCATGAAGAATTAGGAGGGAAATTATGATCATGTCTGAAAGATGTTGATAAAGCCACCAGAGAGGAAAATACAGGTGCTTTAGTTTTATTTTCAGGAGAAGAAAATGATGGCAGTGTTGATAATACTGATTGCAGTACAGAAGGAAGCATAATTGGGAATGGTAAAGAGTTTAGATAAAATTTGGAACTCCTGCAGAAGAAGCAGCACACATTCTTTCACAGATAGGTGCATTGATGATAGAATAATTTCTCCCAAGGGAGAGATGAGAATGCCATTGTTCAGGTCATTTAAGACAAACTAGAGGAGGAAAAAGCAGTCATTATTTTTAGTTTGAAGAATGTCCACAGTGTAGTTAGGCATAGGACAAAAACCTGTCCAGCCCCCAGGTTCACAGTCCATGGGATGAGATGATACTACCTGACACTGAGTTCGTCACCTGAGGCTTCTTTGGGACATTAAGATCTCTGTCCTAGTTTTCAGGACCTTATTAACTGTTGAAGGCTTCAGAGGGTTAAGGGGGTAGGAAGGAAGAAATGGAAAGGGTCCCCCAAGGAAAGGGAGAGACCACCTAGTGAAAAGGGAGACAAAAGGAATCTGGACATAGAACAAAGAAAGACTGGGAACTCTGGGGAGTGTGGAATGGGAAGAAGATTTGAAAACCAAAGAGAAAAATAAACAAAAATTCAGAGCCCTGGATTATGTGAATATCCAGTAGGCAAAAGGAACATGGAAGATAAATTCATATGGACCAGCACCAAGTGGAAGATGGTGTATCTGGTGAATGAGGTGTACAGTGCAGAGTGGGAAGAGGCAGGGTTTAATTGAGTTCTGTGCCTGCTCCTTCCCTTCATCCCATCCTTGGCCTTAAGTTTCTGGCTTCATCATTGACTTCTCTCCTTAGTAATGGTCTTGGGTGGGATATTGGTTCTCTTCCCAAGGAATTACCCCCAAAGCATTCCAGTTCAACCTAATAAATATCTACTGAGTCAATGCAAAGCCTACGGCACCATAGGGCATACAATGATAAATACAGAATGAAAAACATCTCAAACCTCTAGAGATATCAGAGGTCATTCAATCCAAACTCTAGTCTTCACTTGACCATCCCCTGGTTTCTGCCTGACCACACAAAGTGATGGAGAACTCACTACCACTCAAGGAAATTTATTTTATCTTTAGAGAACTCTATTAGAAAGATATTCCTCACATTGAGCCAAAATATGTCTAAATAAGATAAGTTCCATTCTCTGATCCTACTTTCACATCTTGATGTTACACAGAAGGAATGCAGCAGCTCTTCTCTTTGACAGCCCTTCAAATATTTGAAGCTGTTATGTTCCCTTGAGCCTTACTTCTCAAAGCTGAACATCACCAGTTACTTTGATTGTTTCAAATTAATTCCCTTCTGGGCTCGGCTACTCTCTCCTGAATGTGCTCAAACTTATCATAAAGTGCTTAAAGTGTGGGGCCTTGAGCTCTATACAATAATGCAGGTATAGTCTACCTACCTCAAAGTTGAGCAGGACTGCTTCCTTTGGGACTCCATTCTCTTTCAATACAGCTTACGTTCCCTTGACTTTGGCAATGTTTCACTATTGATTCATATTGAGCTTATTGTCAACTTCAGCTCATACTTTGTTTTTGGTTTGAGACAAGGTATCACTCTGTCACCCAGGATGGAGTGCTGTGGTGCAATTACGGCTCACTGCAGCCTAGACCTCCTGCCTAGGCTCAAACGATCCTCCCACCTCAGCCTCCTGAGTAGCTAGGACTACAGACACATGCCATCACACCCAGCTAATTAATTTTGTTGTTGTTGTTGTTGTTAGAGATGGAATCTCACTCTGTCACCGAGGTTGGAGTACAGTGGCACCATCTCGGCTCGCTGCAACCTCCACCTCTCGGGTTCAAGTGATTCTCCTGCCTCAGCCTCCTGAGTAGCTGGGACTACAGGTGCCCACCACAATGCCTGGCTAATTTTTTTGGTATTTTTAGCACAGAAGCGGCTTCACCATGTTGCCCAGGCTGGTCTTGAACTCCTGAGCTCAAGAAATCTACTTGCCTTGGCCTCCCCAGTTCTGGGATCATAGGTGTGAGCCACTGTGCCTGGCCTGAGAGCCATATATTTTCAAATGTAAATCTGTTAAGCTCTCTCACCTTTTTCATTCCTTAGAATGGTACCTCAAGGTAACACCAGAATGTCCTGTCAACACCCAGAATGCCCGACATTCGGCAAAAGTTTCTTTTTCTTTAAGATGGAGCAGGATTGTCAATACTCACATTTAATATGTTTCTTTTATTGCAATCGTAGACAAATTTGATGACCATGTCTCCTCTATCATTATCCAAGTCATTAGTAAATGTGTTGAATAGGATTAGTCTGAGAACAGAGCTCTGACATATACCCTAAGAAAACCTTCCTTCATGTTGTCTTTGATGCATTAATGAACATCTTTGGGGTTTAACCATTGAGTCAATTAATTCACCAGCCTACATTGCCTGGTGTTCTACAAGGATTTTATTAAAGAGTCTATTAAATGCCTTGATTCAGTTCAGATATTCTCTCTTACGTTTCCTTGATCTAAAAGCCTCACAGCCTTGTTAAGTTAGAGAGCAAGACCAGCCTAACCAAGTTTGTTCTTTGTAATTGCTATGGACTAAATGTGTTATCCCACTCCCAATTCATATGTTGAAGCCCTAACCCCCCAAGTTGGGGCCTTTGGAGGTAATTAGGTTTAGATGAGGTCATGAGGGTAGAGCCCCCGCCCCTGATGGATAGAGTCCTTATAAAAAAAGAAAGAGTCGTTTGAGATCTCTCTCTGCTTGAATGAACCAAGGAAGAACCATCTGAGGACATAAACCAGAAAGGAGCCATCACCAAGAACCTGACCATGTTGTCCTCATCTCAGACTTCCAGCCTCCAGAATCATAAGAAAAAACATTTGTTGTTAAGGCCACCCAGAGAGTGGCATTTCATAATAGCAGCCCCAAATGATAAAGATGGTGATTTCAGACTTACTCCTAGTGATCAATCACATCCTTTTCTAAATAATCACATACCTATCTTTTAGTGATCCAATGGTCACTTTGGGGGCCACACTCATTTGTTTGTGTTTTTCAGAACTCACATTATTTTCCCCTTTTGCAAAACTGGAATGCCATTTGCCTGTCTCTGGTCTTTCTTTGTCTCTCCCTACACAGTTCCTGATAACATTAATAACAATATGGAGCTTTTGACCATTGCTATCTAAATGTTTCCTGGCATCATCCTATTTTTGGCCTGTACCATGTCTGAGTGTTAGTTTCCATGAGTTTACTGACTCCAGTGTAGAAGGGTATTTCCTTTGACTTGATCTAAAGCTGCTTGCTTTAGCATGGAAAGGAGGTGCTGGAGCATCTCTGGAATCCCCCTATAATCAATCTAGTGCCAAACAGAAGTTCTCTGGCCAAGTAGGATACTGGCTGGTCTTTAGGAAATGAGAGATGAAGTCTCATTCTCTGGGACGTTTACCGGATCATGCCTAGGCAGACAGGCTGCTGTGTGACCTTCACGGCAGCCCACAAAAGAGGAGCAACAGGGTGCATCTAGTAGGAAACTAGAACAAAGGCAAACTCGAATATGATACAGATGGGGTGGAGGAGTGGTTGGCTGGATTTGAGAAGAGCGAGCGAGCAGAGGACTGGCGGTGTGAGAAAGATGTTTTTAGTAGCAGTATTTTTTTGTTCATTTTCAACTAGCTTTTGAAAATGGAGAATGTAGTACTTGCACGTGGTAAAATGTCAAAAGAATAAAGAATATACAATAAATTAAGAAAATACACATCGTTCTCTCACTCTGAGGTTTCTGCTGTTTTTTGTGTATCCTTCCAAAATGTCCTATGTATGTACAAGCCTATTTTGTATATTCAAAATATGCAAAGATATACACGAATACACCGTTCTGCATTTTGCTGTTGCTTTTCAGAGCAGCATACATAGATTTACTTCATTTTGTTTTCATTTTGTTTTACATCTGCACCATGTTCTGTTGTATGGATATATGGTAATTTTAACAGCAGTGCTTTGAGGAAATGAAAACAGAATTTCTGCCAAACCCAAGGCATTAATCTTAAGTTTGAGGTGGAGGGAGTAAATGACAGGTGTTACCAGATGTATATTTCAAGCTTCTTATGCACCTGTGGGTCACATCAACATGCCTTGCCTCAGTTTACCTAGCAGGAAAAGAATAACGATTTGATTTTAGTGTCAAAAACCACGAGTAAAGGCTTCTTACCTGTAGGACTTGGAAAGAACAGCTAATAGAAAGATTCCATATTAATATTTTCTTATAATCAAAAGATGGGGTACGCACAGAAAGAAACTCTTATTCTGACCCTGAACTGGGCTGATGCAGTTCATGTATCTGATGGGTTCCTATGAACAATTATTTGAGAACTTGGCAGGCCTGGGCTGACCTGCCTTATCTAGGCCCATCATTGGACCTGCCAGAAGTGTACTGGAAGGTGTTTAACAATCAGCTCTCCACAAAAACAAAAGTCCTGATTTGTAGCATGTGCCAATTTCCATGGTGCAAATACATCCACAGTGGCTGATTTCCAGCTGCTGGGCCTGGCATCACTGGCTGCAAAGTTAGGGAGAGATGGCACGAGTGGCCCTCCCCAAGCCTCATGTGCTACCACACACCTCTGTGGACTTCAGGTTTCGAGGGTACCTGCTCTCTCTGGACTCCACAAGGGACACCTCACAGCTGTGAAGGTTACAGTCAGCAGGGGTGCATTAGGAGAAAGCCCTTTAAAAATAGAGGAAGAATATTGGGCCTAGCCAGGAAAATAGAGCCAGAAGGAGAATGCAGCCAGGCCGCAGAGTCCTGGAGGCAGACACTAAAGTGGGGAGAGGTCACCTTGGGCCTAAGCCCTGTCCTCAGAATCCCCAAGGCAACTGACTGCGGCTGTCTTTCTCTACTTCGCATAGGCACCACTGTCCCTTCATTCTTCTTCCTCTTTGCCTCTTTCTTCCCTTCTTCTTTCGTCCTAACCCTTGTATATGCCTTGGAGTTGCTGATAGCCTACAGGCTCCAGTGAGCTCTCTGGAAGCTGCTGAGGGCACAGGAGAGAAGGTGATACGAGAAGTTCTCAAGGAGAATGGTGTGTAGGGAAAGTGGACGATTAGCTTTCAATCACATCTCACTTCTAGTCTCTTTTTATACTACCTGCCATCTATGGGAAGCATCCTTGGGCCTCCCTCCTGCCCTGTGGTGCAGCACGGGTCAGGATCAGATGTAGGGAACGCTTTCTGCACCACTAGGCCTGGTGCTTGGCAGGTGCAAGGCCTCACCCTGGAACCCCATTCAACCTCACCTCCAAAAGACTCTCTGGCAGAGGCAGGTGCCAGACAGCTTGTGAAAGTGAACAGGACCTGGCACAACTTTCTGCCTCTCTCTTGAATGTCTCTGATGGCCAATACCCTGGAACTGAACTGATGATTGCCCATCTCAGGTGAGTGCTGGATTTCAGTATTCTGTATGTGGATGCTTTCAAGCCTCTTCACTGGGTTTTCTCATTTCCATGTAACACACTGAGATGTACTAAGAGGCTTAACCCAGGAGCTCTGAAGGGAGTGACTGGCAGGACATCTATTGGTGCCCAGTCCTGACCAGCATGAGAGACTATCATGCATCAAGCATGCCCCTCTTTGTCCTTCTCATTCTAAAGCCAAGGGGGCTCAAATAATAAGCTTAAGAGGTTAATGAGGTCAAGGTCAGAGGAATGATATCTTCCCTGAAAATCACTGTATTTGTTATCTGTTACTGCATACCAAATCCCTGGCATAAAACCATATCTTATCTCTGCTCCATGATGTCTGAGACCTCAGTTGGAAGCTTCTGAAGGCTGAAATCATCTGAGGGCTGAACTGGGGCTGGAGGATGGGCTTCTAGGGTGGCTTGTTCATGGGGATGGCAAGCTGGCACTGGTTGGTTGTGGGTAGGCTCAGTTTCTCACCACATGGCAGGTCCAAGGGCCTCAAGAGACCAAGCTGGAAGCTCAAATGTCTTTTTTTGACCTAGCCTTGGACACTGTCACTTCTTGGTCAGTTAAGTCAGCTCTGATTCAGTGTGGGAGCAGACTGCATGAGGGCATGAATACCTCTGGTTGAGAGTCACTGGGGCCATTTTGGAGGCTGGCAACCACAGTCACTTAGAACAGCTTACACTCAGATCACCTGGCAACCATCTTGTAAATGTGTCACCAGGCAAAAGCCTTCAACCCATCAGCACAAATCTGTCTTCATCACAAGGAAAACAACCTGAGGCCTTTCTGTTGTGTGCACCCCAGTCTGAGGGGCCAAGTGACTCATTTAAACCAGGCAGTGCTGAGAGAGAGGCACCATGTGGGAGACATGAACTGTATCCAGTCCTTGGAATTCAGGCATACTATGGGATCTTGTGCCTCCCAGGACTTAACCCCCAGAAGTGTTACACTTTCTTGTTGTAGCAAGACATGGCTTTGGCCAGATCTGGGACTCTGTTGTTTCTGGCCAATGGAGTTAGGTCACGCCACCTCCCTCCCTCCATCTCCCCTTACCTCACAATATCCTCTAACTTCTGGTTTCTGTGGTTAAAAAGACAAGTTTTGTTGTTGTTGTTGTTGTTGTTAGTTGAAAGAGAGGGAAGCATTCTGGAGAGGGGGCAATGGATGAAATGGTCTGGGGAAGAAGGGGGGTAAGACTCGGACCATGGGAGGCATGGGAGTTGTTTTGGTGCCCAGAGGATCAAGATCCACAGTGTGTGTGTGTGTAGGAGGAGAGGGGTGTCCTCCCTACTTAAACACCAATCCCCTGGTGTGGCTTGGAAAGCCATGGCACTGCAGCAGAGCTTGCCATGTCCAGCAGTGCAGCCTCGTGGAGGTGCCCTTACAGAGGGCAACCACAGAGCTGGCAATGCAGAGATGTCCTTCCATCAAATGGCTCATGGGCAGTGGGTTTCCAAGAGGGTACTCGTGGTGAATGAAGTGGTCAGATTTGTTCCTAAGCACAGGGGGTCTCTGACATAATGGGAAGAGACAGGGAGGGGTTTCTCAGTGGTGGCCAAAGTCTTATCTGAGCAGAAAAGGCTGGGAGTTGAGATTCGGATGTTAATATCTCTGTGCTCATTTGCACCCACATGCTAGGGAAGCCTGGAACAGTTGGGTCTCCTAAGAATACCCAGCCACCAAGTTCAACCTACTAGTAGGCACTGTGGTGACACAAGGATGTTCCTCCCCTCATCTTCCTCGAAAGGCAGTGACTTCTCCTTTCTGCTTTACTGTTCCATGGTCCAGTCTCGAAGACAGAACCCTTGGCTTAGAGGCCCACTTAGTCCTTTAGGAGACAGAGGGAAGAATAAGTTAGTTTGAATGGATTGAGAATCTTGAGAGCTGCTGCCCATGCCTTGAAGTGGCAGCATTCAAAAAGGATGCAGATTAAAGCCTGCTGGAGTGTGCTGTGGACATCTGGTGACACATGCAGAAAGCAGGGGCCAGAGGGGACCCTGGCCTCACCCTTGTCACTGCAGAAGTCTCCTCTTGCCTCCTCTGCTGAACTGTGGGATACTGATGATATTTCTGCTGTCCTGCAGGTGGCGCCACAATTTAGGTTTTTAAGCTGCTGACTGCCTGCCTGTGGTTTCTGTCCAGTGCAAGGTACAAGACCCAGCCATGAGGGCAGCTCTTGGGGAAAAGAAAGTGTCTCTCTAGCACCACCAGGCTCTGGTGATTTATTTAACGAGCAAATCTGGCTTTTATCAACTTAAATAGCGGTACTGTTCCTAGGCTAATAAAATGGTGGTAGTTAAGTGAAGGGAAATTTAAGGGTTTCTTCTCCTCTTTCCTATTAAGCTGGTCCTTTTATTCAGCTGTGAGAGATGAACCAATACTTTTTCTGTCTAAACCCAGCAATAAACCCCAACCCAAGTCCCACAAACATAGCTTCTTTAGAAAACAGGACTCTCTGAAGCAATATGCCATTTAGCTTCTCCCTCTTGTGGCCATGGGTCCAGGCAATGACATAACCAGCTTCATGACCAGGCAAGGGACAGAGGGAGTGACTCGCAGCGCCATTGTCAGTAGGGGACAGCTAGATGGTCCTACTTGTGTCTCCCTTAGCCCTCATCAGTTGGAGAGGGTAGAAGAGGTGTGAGAGCCAAAAGAACTTGTACTTAATGCAGAAACACATTTTGAACTGCGGTAAGGTGCTGCCTTTGCCTGTGTGTTTATTCATGGGGTGGGGACAAGATAGCAGAAGGCCTACCCTCATTGTATCATTCTATTTGAAAATAAAAAAGATACATTTGTCTGGAAAGTGACCCTAATTCCCTACATGTGTTTTGTACCTACCTTTTAGTTTCAAAGCACATTAATAAGATGGTATATCCTTTGAATGTCATTGCAACTCTAAGGGGCAAATGTGTCAAATGGGAAATGAAGTATCATTGAGAGGACGTGACCTGCTCCAAATTATAAAGCCGATGACAGGACCAGAAGTAGGACACGTGTCTTCTAACTTCCAATGTAGAGGCTCTACTCTTCCCACCCCATTCCATTCTCCTAACTTAAGGGAGTCAATCCAATGGACCATCACTGAAAAAAAAAATCCTCTACTGCGGCTAATTTGACCCTTTCTGCTCCTCCTTCCGATAATATGATAACTGCCCCCTTCAGTATGCCTTTCACCGTGTTATTCAGTGAAAGGAAAGCAGGGAAAAGGCAATTTGAGATATGGCCCCATAAACAACGGAGAGCTGGCTGGGCCCCTCACCTGCCCATAGCTGGTCCAGCTTTTTGCTGTATGTCTTCCCTGTCATTTGGCTCTGTTATTACTCTTCAGGCACCACATGACATTCATTTCTCTGAATGAAAATAAATGACACCACACACTAGGCAGGAGATAAAGAATAATAAACACATTTTATTTGCCACCTCTGAAAAAAAAAAAAAAAGGTCTTTGACTTCCTGTCTATCCGTCAGGAAATGGACCTGGAACTCAAGCCATATTCACACACACACACACACACATACAAACACACACACGCCTGATACGAGGAGGAAAAAGACAATCAGATTGTATTAAAAATACATGCCAGAATGACTGAGAATGGAGACAGAGCTGTTTTCTCACCTTCCCCTCTTCCTTTCAGCATTTTACGGCATACAGAGTGGCCAACAGATATTCAGAAGGAGTACCCCCTGCCCTGCTTTTATTGAACAATATTCCTTAAGTAACCCATTAGGGACTTCCGTGGGGCTATCTGGGCTCTCACTTCTGGGAATGGACTGTGATGGTCCCATGCAGCAATTTTAAAAGGGGCACCTAGAAGCAGTGCCAGGATCAGGTGATGCAAACCTTACATGGATCTGGGGGTGAGGGGGACTCCTTCGATTTTGCATCCTCAGTGCACGGCTGGCCTCATGCTAATCCCAGTCTTGCACAGAGAAACATTTGGCCCTCAGCTTCCTCCACCCCAGAAGGATGTCCAAGAGGCAGTAGCATTGAGTGATTTTGTTATGTGTGTCTCTGGACTTCTGAAACTAACCTGATATTGTGTGCTTTATCTAGAGTCTGGGATTCAGGGTTTCTGGGAAGAGTGGAGCCAGATCAATGTATTCACGTGAGCTTAATAAGATAACTCCTTGCTGCTTTCTGGGCCATGCAATACTTAGCAGAGAACCAGAGACTAAAAGGGCTCCACGCTGTCTCCTGGAATATCCTTTAACCAAAGAATCAAACATCTGGTTTACTCCTCATTCTGGCTTGGTTCATCTTCTCATTGGTGAGAGCAAAGTTTCAGTGGGGTCCTCTATGGGTGGGCCAAGCCTGACCTACATGTGCTGCTCACCTTGGGACTTAAACGATCATCTCACAGCTCCTTTCAAAGGCTCCCCAATTCACACAACTTTGATTTCTGTGAGAATATAACCCATATAGGGAGGTAGAGGAATTTATGCCATTATCAATCATGTCCACCTAATAAGGAGGCTCTGAGATGTTTTGATGGGAGGGACAGTAATGGGCAGGGAGTTGTTGGGTGTGAGGACAGGGAAAACTAAAGAAGGGACAGGAGAGAGGGGGCGAAGAGCCATTGACTCCTTTAGAGGGTCGTCCTTGATGGTTGCCTATCCCAGGGAATGCCTACTGGACACTGCTGAAGGTGCCACTTCCCTGAGACTATGGTGGGAGCGGGGATGAGGATGAGGGAGGTATGCACAGAGTTGCAATAACAGGTGTGGGAATCCCTTTGGGTTCTCTTGGTGGTGGGCCCATTCCTAACGGGATCTAGGCAGAGGTTTGGGAGGTAGTGCCACCCACTCCCCATCTCCACTGCCTAAACCAGAACCACATGGTAATTTCTTTCTTTGGACTTCAGAAACCACCCTGATGTTGGCATGGTCTGTTTTGGATGTAGTCTAGGATCTAGGGTTTCAGAGAAGAGAGGAGCCAGGAGAGCCGCTCAGTATAAACATGACTGGAAAAGTCAGGTTACCAAGTCAGCTCTGGGGCACTGACCACTCATGTTCTCTCGTGCAGGCCTTGTGCCCTCAGTGTCCTCGGCCTCCTTGGGTGCCATGTGGGGGTGACTTGGTGGGGTGTTGGGAGGGGTTCTGAGTAGGAATGGGTGTATGCCTCGGCGTCAGTGTGCGTTCGTGTCAGCCCTGAGCACCTGAGGGTCCCTCCGACGGCCAGCGCCCAGAGCTGCACCTTCCGATGCGGCTGGGTGCCTCCCTCTGAGCGCGCGCCTTGCGCCCGGGTCACCCATGTATGCCCCCCTCTCCGCCCCACATCACCACCGCCAGGGTGGCTCTGTGCGGGCCGAGGGGACCCAGGGGGGTGTCGGCAAACATTGGTAGGGCGAGAGCCGGCGAGCCAGGCGGCGGCGGGTGGGAGAGTGTAGGGAGGCGCCCCTGCCCCTCTGCCGGCAGCTCTCCCTC
>NW_016808004.1:555590-568765 GCF_001698545.2 Rhinopithecus bieti | reverse complement strand
TGGCTCCCGAGGCCCCCCAGCCCCGGCCCCAGGGCACTGCCCGGCGAATCCTCCGGCAAGGGTGGGGGCTGCAGCCAGGCGGTCGGCCGCGGGCTTCCGGGGGGCGGCCGCCGCTACCCAGAGAGGAGCGCAGAGGTGCCGAGAGCGCTCCCCGGCGGGTCCCCCGCGCACTCGCCGCGCCCGGGCAGCGGCCCGACCGGGCGAGCATGGGCGGCGCGGAGTGACGCCGCTGTGCCCGCTTGGCATCAAGGACATTCAGCCCGCGGGGGTGGGGACGAAGGGGGGCAGCCCCGCGTCGCCACCGCAGCCCCCGAGAGCCGCCGCCGCTGCTCAGACTCCGGGGCTGGGTGGAGGAAAGGGGTGTTCGGAATCGATCCCCATTTTCCGACCTTTTTGTTGGACATTACGCCCACCTTGGACGCCGCAAGAGGAGCTGTCAAGCCCCGCAGGCTCTGATTCGGCGCCCTCCGCGTTCCTGGGTTGCTCCCGGCTTCCCTGTGCCTCGGTGGAGTATTTGCGTTCGGGGCTGGGGCTGGAGGAGGCAGCCACACGCGCGCACACGCACACGTTCAGAGGAGGGCGAGAGGCAGCGGCATAGGCTCCATCTGCAGTGTCAATGCGGCGCTCCCGCTGAAGGAGGGAAACGCGGCGCGTCCAGGTAAGGAGCCGGCCAGCCGGGGAGCGGGGCCGGGCGGGCGGTGAGGGCAGCGCGGTCGGAGAGACCCGGGCCGGCCCGGCCCGGGAGTCTTCGGTGCCCTGGAGCCAGCCCGCGGCACACGCACACATACACACGCAGGCACACACACAGATCCACACCGGCACACACGGCGCTCGCGCACCTGCCCACGTCCCACCTGGACGCCCGCGGAGGTGCAGCGGCCGGAGCAGGGATTTCCCGGGTGCGTTCTCCTCTCACGCTCCCGGACTCAGACTTCTCTTTCCCGGGACTTTTGGGGTGGGATTCTGTGTATTCCCAGCTCTGCCTCCCACCCGAAGAGGTTGAGGGAGCGATTTTTTTAGCTCCCAGCCCCTTTCATCCCTACCTGGGCTTTAAAACGGGAGAAGTCCTGGGAGGTCTCCGGAGACCCACCCAGTGTCATCGCGGCCCCGTGGCCTTTGGACACCCTGGGATTTCAACGGGAGACAGAACCACAGATATTCGGACGCCTATTTGGAGAGAGTGATGGCCCAACGCGTGGAGAGGAGGCCACATAGGCGGTTGGGGCTGCAGTTCTGTAGGGCGGCGCATATGGCACAGACACTGCGTTTCCCCAGTAAGAGGCAGCACAAACGCCTTTCTGAAGCATGGCACGGCTTCCCCGGGAATGCGCCGAGATTTCAGACAGAAAGCGGCTTAAAGCATCGCCGCGTATGTTGCTTGTCTAGGGAAGGTACGGGGGTCAGATCCTCCTTAAAAGGTATGACCTTATTCACAGCCTCAGTCCCTGCTTAGCAACAAGCAGACAGGGCTTGGAGACACAGGACTTGGGTCCCCTCTCACCTCCCTACCCTTCCTTGGCACATGGGGCTGCTTTCCCCGGTGCCTCCGGCTGGCGAACACCTGTCACATGCCTTTCGAGGTATGTGTCTGAGAAAGATAACTAGAAAGGGGAAGCAGGAGGGGTGTAGTTCTCCAAAAGAGGAGGCTTCCCTCCCTCACGACCGCGGCGGGCGGCGATGCCCACTGGAGGAGGCAAAGCATTCATGGGTCTGCCAGCTTCCCCCAGAGCCCAGGGCTGCTCCGAGTGTAGAATCACTCCACAGAAGCCCGTTCTTTAAGGTCCTATTTCCCGAAAGCATTTTCATTCTTTCTCTCTGGCTGGAGTTTCACAGGCTGCTCGGTTTAACTTTTTCTGGAGGAGGTGGGAAGTGTCTGGGGTTCTAAGAGGCTTTTCCATAGTTCCCTTCTTGGGGTCTAAGAGCAACTCATTTAGGGTCTCAGTTGTCATAGGGAGAAGAACATGAGCTCCAAAACAAATTTGGAATTGAATATACATGTACAAGCTCCTGCGTTTCTGGACCTGTCCCTTTGAGGTACCTTTCTGGGCAACCTGATCATATCATTCTCCCCCAGAACTGAATAAGCTTGTACCCTCTGTCCAAGATCATGTGTTCAGAGTATCCCACAAACCCACCAGTGGAGAAAATATGTTAGGAGTCTTCCAGAACATGATGGGAGAGGAGCAAACATTCTTTTGAACAAGGAGGCCTCAGTGCTAGGCTCAGAATTTGGGTTGTTTTGTAAATCCTGAAGATGGGGCTGAATGAAAGGGCTTTTTCAGCACCCTGACTCCGCTATTTCCAAACTTTTTTCAGCTCCTGCAAAGGTCTCTGGCTAGGCTGGGGAGAAGCGCAGATGCCCCGGGAGGGAGAGTGTATTCCCGCTGTGTGCTGTGTGAGCTGCCCTTTGATTGACTGAAAAGCGTAGATGGAATAAAGCAAATCTCTCACAATGGGGAGACCCCAGTAGGGGGAAGAAACCTTATTTGCTTTTTAAGCATGGTGGGCGTGTGCACACACATACACACCCAAGATATGTACCCACATGCGTTCTCAGAGTCTGGCTAAACGTGGTCAGCTCCCCCAGCCATGTGTGACAATGGGGTCCACTTCTGTCTTCCGGGCTGTGGAAGAAATGGAACATTTCTCCCCACATGCCCCTCGAGGGCGTGGACAGGTAGGTCCCACCTACGTGTACAGCAGCACATGGTTTGCAATAGAAATAATGAGCTCCAGCAACAGTGGGTGCCTCCCAGGTAAACAGTCCCTCGTGAGACCTGGAAGAGGCAAAGGGATAAGGTACAGGATCTTCCTGAAATGTCTGCATCTTCCCTGCAGACCTCCACTCCTTTCTCTGCTTTCCTCCCTACCCTCTTTCCTTTCTCATGTATTTGCAGCCTCAGGATCCATCATTTTAATGCAAAGCCAGCAGTCATTATGCTGGTTATAAGCTAAACATCTGGGTTCAAACAATCTCCGCACTTTCTGCACTTAGCATTAGGTACCAATTTGGTTTCTAGGACAAGGCAGGCATTAATTAACATCTCTGTAAAGCGGAGTATATATCACGTTTTCCTGGCTCTCTTGCCCAGCCCTGAAGCATGCCATGCTGTCATTCACCCTCTCTGCCACTCTTCTGTGCCCTTCCTTTTAAGTTCTTTGAGGTTTTTCTCACTGGGAAGGGATTCACACTAGAAAAACTCCAGCCATGAATGCTTCTTTTCAGCAGACCCTCACTGCCTGGTAGATGGTGCTTAAGGCAGCTCTCCTGAGAGCACTAGGCGTGGGTCACCTGCAAGCTGCTCCTTCTTGCCCAGTCACAACCTCCTGGGACTCTCCTCTGTCCTCCCAGGACTTCACCCTGGATGCCCACCGGGACACTGCAGACACTTCCGGAGGACTCCAAGGCAGTCAACTTGTTTCCTTTCTCCTTCTCTGTGCCTTTCTGTTGCCTGCTGCTGCTACTCCCTGCAGACAGGGAAATCTGCACGGCAGAGTCTGCCTACATACACTTTGCCTCAGGATCCTTTTCATCACAATGAGGGCTGCTGGGAATGAAGTGGGGGCTTTCTAGGATGGCAGCAGTCCTGAAGTGGGAGAGAGCTAAAGGGGCTGGGTCATTAACCGCTCTTGGTTCATAGTTATCATCAGGCTTTGATGCAAAGAAATCGCAGCGGATCTCTCTACTTCTAGCCAGCTAGGGGGCATTTCTTAGCTGCTTCTCCCCATCCTCACCTAGAGAAGGCATACGCAGACAATGAACATCAGAGACTTGTTGGAGTGGCTCTGTGGTGGGTTACAAGGGGGCGGCAGCAATACAGAAAACACGACCATGATCTTGGCTGTCATTAGACTATGCAACAGATGTGCCAGTGTCTCTTCTCTTCTTATTTGTGTCTGGTGCTACCCAATGTGAAACTGGCTCAGACCCTGGGCTATTGAGTAGTTTCATTTCCCTCCCTTGACACCTCCCTTCCTCTCCCTCCAACCCCCACTTCTCCGCCCCCACCATTTGCTAATCTACCTCTTGGCTTTGTGCGCACATCCGCCAGCCCATTCGCCCTCAAATTTGCGGCACTCCAAGAAATCAATATAACATGAATTTAACGACAGCTGGATGATTAAGTGTTATTTATATTTAAGAGCGGCATTTTAAAAAGACGTATCACTAATAAATCAAACGGCTGTTTGGGAGACGCACGTGATTAGGATAATTGGCCTATAGGCTCTATGGAGCTGTGCTTGGTCCCCACAGGGCCCCGTGGACAGGACACTGTCTCTTTAAAAGCTGCAAGCTCCATTGCTCCCTCCCGGGACTCCCACCTGATCCCCTCTAGCTGCCCAGACTTTCTCTTTCTTCTTTCACGTTGTCCTCACTGCTCAGGCTGTACCATTCAAGTTGTGGTAGGAAGGTGGAGCCTGTAGGGAGACTGAAGGGGGCTCTGCTGCTAAGTGGTAAGAGATGGATCTTGAAACGAAAGACAGGCAGGAGTCCTGATTCCCATAGCCCAGGCGTGTTCCTGAAGCAGGAGGCTGCTTCCCTGCATGGTATAGAGCAGCCTGGAAGAAAAGCTTCCTAAGTCCCTGTGTAAGTCTGTGTAAGCCCCCACACCCCTGCCCTGTCCTGTGGCATCAGCCTCCCAAGGGAAGAGGCTGTGAGGATATTAGTATTGGTTTCAGTTCTTGTAAAAACAATGGAATGAAAGATGATAATTAATGATGATGGTGGCCAATATTTATTGAGCACTCATTTGGGCTAGGCACCATTTAAGTAGTTTGCCTCATAACAACCCAGATAGGCTATTACAGTCCCCATTTCCTCCAGGAGGAAACTGAGATGCAGGAGGTTAAAGACTTTGTCCCAGATCACACAGCCACTTAGTGAGGGAGCCAAGTCTCACTTGTGAGCAGTCTGACCTTTCTCCTCATCACTGTGCTGGTTGCCTCCTTAGAATATATGTGTTCACTGTATTGCTGCCCCTTTGGGAGGTTTATGGGTGAGGGCTTAGGAGGAAGTTTAGAATATCTGGTCCTAGTCTCTTGCACTACCTCTGTGATGCCAGGCAAATGTATTTATTCATTGAGCCTCGA
The DNA here is from genome assembly GCF_001698545.2 of Rhinopithecus bieti. Classification (NCBI taxonomy): domain Eukaryota; kingdom Metazoa; phylum Chordata; class Mammalia; order Primates; family Cercopithecidae; genus Rhinopithecus; species Rhinopithecus bieti. The sequence goes on along the minus strand of NW_016808004.1, from coordinate 563,674 downwards.
TTTCCCCATGCATCAAGGGGGATGAGTCTTCTCTTTGGCTGTTGGTAGGTTATAAAATTGCATGGATCATTCTAGCAGAGTGCCCAGGTCCTGAGGGTGACTGTCACCTCATTTGGCAATTCCCATTTTCTCTCAGGAAAAAATAAGGAGTGAGTGAATGAATTGAGTGAAACCCCATTTTTACTTTAGACTCTATGAGGCTCCAATTCTGATAGGAGTCTCGTTCTCCCTGCTGACTGCTTCAAATTGCTAGTATTGTGGAATCAGCATTTTCTCATTTCATCTTTAAAGTAGCTGTGCAAGGTAGGTATTGTTTGTTCCCATTTTGATAGCATAGAAACTAAGGCTGAGAAGAGAGTTTAGGTGAGATGTCTAACGCCCCAGGTTGCTAAGGGACGGATGGTTTTTTCACTCTTGGGCAAAGATTCTTACCATTACACCACTCACGGTAGGTGCTTGACATTTGTTCAGTCATGCATTTATTACTCCTAGAGTTTCTGACTTTAGGATCCAGAAGCAGGGAAGAAATCTGTGCCTGGGGACATCATGCCATGCTGGGTGCCTGGATCCTATGGTGGTTGGAGCAGAGACTCATCAGATGTTGGTGCCAATGGACCATGTCGGAGGATAGCCATCTGTAGCACTTAGAGGAATTTTGATAGGTCCCTATTTGCATGAAGAAAATAATTCAGACCTGAGATGGTGCAGGCTGAGACAAGGCATCAGGAATTATATCCTGATGCCAAAAGGTGTGGGTGTGAATCCCTGAAGGAGTCCATGGGCCTGGTTGGGTTCTGTCCCAATCCAAAGCCAGGGCTAAGCTCAGTCCCTCTGGTCCAAACGTTTTAGGAAAAATCCACAAGTGAGGCACTTTGGTTACTTGCTTTTTTTTTTTTTTTCCTTCTTTTTCTCCAAAAGACAAACTTTTATTCCATGCATTATTTCTTTGACTTCTCTACACTGTGAGGTGAGTGAAGGTTGTGTCCAACTTGAGGTGGCTAGAAGGGGTGTACCTGGAATTTCATCACCTCCCCTCTGAGGCAGCAGCAGGAATGAGTGGATAAAACACTGGCAGGTAACGTCCTGTGCAAACTGAAACCAACAGGTGTTGGCGAGATCTCAGGCATCCTCTCTTTTCCTTCTGAGCTTGGATCTTCCCCTTCCCCTCTATGGTGTTTCCTCCATGAACCAGGATTCGCAACAGCAAATTGGATTTGGGGATGTTTTGTCACTCCAACACAAAACAGATCACTAGCTAAGAGGATAGAGCCTCCTCAGTCAATGTGCTGAACATAGCCTCACTGAATTAATTCCCAAGATCTTACAGTGTAGAGTATTTTCATTATGAAGCAGTTGAGGAAGAGGTCACTGGAAATTTAGGAAAGGAAAACCGTGGCAGTTGAAAGGCTTTCCTGGTCTTTGCTCAAGATCAGTTCCTTATCTGACATACTCACTGAACTCCTCTCGAATGAGCACAGCTGGATTTCCCTTTTGGTAGTGTAGAGGCTCAAACTAGAAGGTGAACCAATCATTCCTTGGCTTTGGCCCAGAGGCCAAGAGGAAAGAAGTAAGCAAGGCATAGCTGGTGGATTGCTTCCGTCCTTGTGGCAGGGTTAGAGAGTGAGAGGAGACAGTAGCAGACTTCCGGATGTGCAACTGAAGAAGCAGCCTGCCTGGAATGTCAGCTAACGTTGCTAGAGTCAGTTGGAGTTCATTTTCTTCCTCTCCATCTCAGACCTGCTTTCCTGAAAGTAATACTTAAAATAGAGCAGAGTTTCCCAAAGTATATGCTGTGGGGGAGTGAAAAGGCTTTACATACAAAAAAGTTTCCACAGTCAAATAAGTTTGCAAAACCCTGGATGTAAAGCAAAGCTGAAGTTACGCCTTGCTGCAGGACTTCTCAGATCCTTTAATATACTCACATGGATTGCGAAATCACAAAAGTAGATATATTGTGTAGTGGACCTGGAATCCACTGAGAAACACTGAACTAAGACAGGCACGTTCCTATGTCTACTCTCAAATGTGAATAAAGAGGTGGCTTCTACAGTGAAAATTTCCACTGAACCTTTGCATTACGTAAACCAAGTACTAGATTCTGGTGATTGTGTAAGCATTAGGTTCTCAAGCAGAATTGTGCCAGGCAGGTAGAGAGGCCACCTCTGGCCTCAGCATTTGCTCAGCCTTCTTTAGAGCCTATCCTGCCCCTTGTCTTTCCAAGGAAAGAGACAGCTACTTAGGCACATGTCCATTTTCTTAGGTTCCTAGATGATTCCCCTTGCTTAAAAACTACTGTTGTGGAAAAAACTAGGCTTTGGATACAGATAATGTAGAAAACTCTAACTGAAGCGTCTTGGGAAAAATCATTTTATATTTCAGTTTATTGTTTATAAAATGAGGAGGTTAGTCTAGATTGGTGATTAAACATATTTTAATATGTATACAGTGAAAGTCTTTGCTCCAGTGAAATTTTATATGGAATTCCAATGCACAGAACAGATGCAAGCAGGACTATTCTTGTCAAACCTATGGAAAGCCTGAGCCTTGCCCCCTCTGCCTGTCTGTCCTTCACCCTAGTCACAGCCTGGGTTCCCTAGAAAGTAGAGCTCAAGGCAGAAGCTGTGTATTACCACTTTATTGAGGGGTGGGGTCCCAGGGAAGCAAAAGTGAAGCAAAGGAGGACAGGTAGGGAAGGAAGAAGAACAAATAGTGTATTACCAAGCTGGCCCTGGCTTCCCAGTGAAAAGCAGCTGGTGGCTCAGTCACTCAGGAGGTATCCAGGGAAGCCTGGTGTGAACACTATATCTCAGAATAGTCTGTGGTGGGGAGGCACAGCCAGCAGTTAATCCACGGGTCCTTCTGGTCTGCTGTAGCTCACTGGTCACAGGTCAGCCCACGAGGCATCAGTCAACTCCTCTCACTTTGGGGTTGGGATACCAGGTCAAGCTAGAGCCTCTGTGGGTCAAGCCCTGGGGCTGAGGTTTCCTTAGCTCTCCCTGCAGTAGGTATGGTCAGAGTTACCCCTGCAGGAGCTCAACCTTTGCCTCTGAAGGAAGAAAAGACAGCAAGAACTTTAGGATCAGAGAAATGGCAGAAAGCATCACTGGGGCCTCTCTTGTCCATTAGATACTGACCCTGTCTTCCTCCCTAAATACATATGCTTGCCCCTAACCACTGATTGATGTGAGCAACTCACTGACTTAGAGACGTGGGTCTGCGTTAGGGCATCTGCCTGAGCGTTGTGGCTTCTAGAGGGTAGGGTCAGCCCCTGCTTCAAGGAGTGTCTTGTTTAATCAAGAGCTCAATTCATACTTTTTAATAATGGTGAAGAAGCTGCTACTGGCAGTGGCAGTGATAACAAGGGGAACAGGAAAATGACTGCAGCTCAGAATTGGGGTGGGGTGGCGTGATGTCAGGTGAGACTCTGCAGATTTGGGCAGATACATAAATTGGGAGTCTGGGATAATAGTTTCCATGCAAGGAACATAAAGTTCTTCAGAACAGTGTCAGATGGCAAGACAGGGCAGGGTACTCCAATTAGGAGCCCCAGAATTCACAAGTCTATGTCAACGCTAGCTGACTACACTGTGGGTTATCCAATTTAAACCCCAAATAGAAACCACATGAAGAATGGGTGCCAATCTGATATCTGGAGACTTCTCTAATGTTTTGGGACTTCTTAAACAACAGCGAGCCTTCCGCATAGTGGTGTGTGACTATCTCAGGGACAGCACGGCTGCTGGGAAGCAGGGAGAGGTAGTAATGACCTCTGCCACCCCCCTAGTTTTCAGAAATAATGAAAGCATTGAAATATAATGCAACAGGGGACATTTCTGCATAAACTATTTCCTGTAAGTCATTGCCTTTAGCTAATCCTGCCCCTCATCAACATTTTTTACTACTCCTGTGCTTTGAAGGCCCTTTAGGGTCAGGCTGGGCAGAGGACTGATGGTCATGCTGTGCTTGTGACCTCTTTTCAGCTCTCTTGTCCATTAGATACTGACCCTGTCTTCCTCCCTAAATGCACTTGCCCCTAACTACTGATTGATGTGAGCAACTCACCGACCTAGAGACGTGGGCCTGCATTAGGGTGTCTGCCTGAGAGTTGCAGCTCCCAGAAGGTAGGGTCAGCCCCTGCTTCAAGCAGTTTTTGGTTTAATCAGTAACTCAATTCATGCTTTTTAATAATGGTGAAGAAGCTGCTACTGGCAGTGGCAATGAAAACAATGGGAATCATGTATTTCCTTATACTTTAGGTTGAGAGGGACCATTTCTTACTTCTTGTATACTCAGTGCCCAACCAGAGCCTATCTTACTGGAAGCAATGAATAAATATTTGCTGTAAAAATAGAAGGAATAAATGGAGCAGGATAAGGTAGAGAAGAATGACCTTAAACATATCAATACTAGGGAAGTGTGAACCAGGCTAATATGGTGGGTTCTTGCTCTGCAGCAGGGACAGAGCAGGGATCACATCAAGTCAGGCTGACTGGCTATTCCAGAGGATTCAGATGAATCCAGATGGGTGCAGGCTGAGCCCCTCAGTCACCCTCCAGCATCCTGGGTCATAATGGTCAGGGACAGGTAGGTGCAGTGGTCTTGCTCATGGATGCACATGGAATTAAATTATTTCTCTCTGTGCAAAACTCAAACTCACGATGGGTTTAGGCGCTGATAGATTGGGGGGCGGGGAGGGGAAGACCAAGCTGAATTTAGCAGAACATTCCAAAGACTAGTCTATAAAATCCTCCATGGAAAAAAACATTCTGTGATCAAGTAAGTTTTGCAAGCATCCTCTCTTTTGTCCTCTTCACGGAGATGCACAAGGGCAAATTAAAGGCGAAGAAGACCTGTTTTTGGGAAACCTATTTATTCTTCGCCCACTGCTTTTCAGGTTATTGGGCCATGGGGATCCCTTTATGTGGGTATATTCAAGCCTATTGATGTCTCCTGGAAAGAGGGTTCCCTAGAAAGGCATTTTGGGAGATGGTGGCCTTCAACCGGAAGCTTTCAAGTTTTGGTTTACTTCAGAGGTGAAAAAACCGGAAGAATGAATTCACTGTACTGACGAAATAGGGACTTGCAGGGACTTGTGGCCCCAACTTTCAGAGGCACTGCCTGCCTCTTGTCCTTGTCATTTGCTTTTGAGACTCCCAGAAATGACTGCGAATTCTCATAAAACTTTAGCGACCATGGCCTTGCGATCTGCTTTCAGATGTATATTTCATGAAGAAACCATTTCGAGAAGTGTGAATGCCACTCTGACAGGTTTGTGGACATGTTTCCCACAAGTGGCACCTTTTGGTTGCACATAACAGATCAAGATGGATGTTTGCAAAATATGTGAGTAATGACATTCACCTTCTCAATTTTTTTTTCTCCAGCTATACTTCTTGAATAAGAGGCTTCAATACAGCTGACAAAGATAAATGTTCTTTATCAAATTAACAAAGGAAGCTTGAGTTATTAAGACACATCTCCCTAAACTTTGGATGGTTGAAACAAATTTTCTCTTGGGAAGAGAAAACTTTGCCATCCAAGAAAGGGCTGAGGATTTCTAATTAGACTGTAAATCCATGGTTTCCACCACTGGGTAGTGACCTGGGAGTGAAGTTAGGCATTTCCCATGGAAAGCATTTTCACCACCTGGCATTCATCTAACACAGGTAATGATTGTGTGTGTGTGTGTGTGTGTGTGTGAGAGAGAGAGAGAGAGAGGGAGAGTGGGAGTGTGTATGTGGGTTGGGGTAAAAGGGGGTACCCTCTCAGTGGTATTTGGGTTTGAATCACTTGGGGACACTGGTAATTCACGTCCCCAATTATAGGGCCCCCCCATGCTTGGTACAGGCACGGTCCTCCTTTCCAGAGTGAATAACAGTTGCTAACACACACTAACAAAATTCCCCTGACACCCATTCATAAAGCATTGCACTGGTGATTCTATCAGCATTAAACTGTTTGGTGACTGAGCTTAGAATTATAGGAATCGGAGAAATGAATTAGCAGTAAATCAAGTCCCAGCTGAGTTTGAACCCAACTGCAGTGAGTTTTAAATTAAAAATATCTTGCTATGATGAAGCAGTTGTAAGTCAAGCACTGGAGCTCTGTCGCTCTTGACTTTGGAGAAGTGTGGCAGCCACCCTTTGAAAGGAAAACCCTGACAACAGCTTGTATTGATTCCCAGCCATGCTGGGAAATTGCCACTTCGTTTCTTCTTCATAAACTGTTGACTTTCATTTTTTTTTCAAAAAAAGGAATCCTATTTGCAGGGATACAGCAGGGCTTTGGGAGGAAGACAGGTGGGAGAGGGCTCAGGCCCACGGGGGACTATTCATGGCATTCTCTTTGGTCCTCAGGAAGAGTCCTGCTGAAGGGGAATCTGGGTCTGCGGGTGTCATGTGGTTTGTTTCCCTGCTCGGACCATATGTGATTCTTCTTTCTGGAGGATCTGTACAAAAAACAACAAAGAGAACACTTCAAGGAAGCTGCAAGACTGTCGTGTTGCAGTGACAACTGCGGTATAATAGGAAATCATTTATGTAAGTTACAGTGCCCTCTGAATGGAGCTTGTCAGAAATGTGGCTACGGTCTTTCCAGGCCTATTTTTGTTCTTTTTTGCAAAATAAACAAAATTTTGTTTATTTTGCAAAATAATCCTGAGGTTTTCATTTTCAGAGCAATTGAAGAAATATTATGTACTGGCCAGGGAATACAGAAACTGAGCTTCTAATCCTAGGTCTGCTGAATGTCTTTCAGCGAGTGCCCTCTCTGGGCTAGGCCTCAATTTGTCCTCTTTAAATCCAGGAATAAACCCTTGCTGTTTCACACCTGCAGCCCAGGAGGTGAGGATGAATGTGGCCTTGCATATTAAAGAGTTGGGTGAGCATCAGAAGAAAGAGTCTATTTACACACAAGGTCAAAGAAAATCAAGACAAAGAGAATGAAAACTGAGCTTAGGCCTCTCATCACACCTTTATTAGCTCCCGTGTGTTTGCTGAGCTGGCGAGGAGGTGTAAGTGATAAAAGCCACATGCAGAGGGTCAGAAAGGAGAATGTAGTAGGGATGGCAGGAGACAGTGGCAGGGGATGGTCAGTGCAGGAGTCCAGAGGCCTGGGTCCCTGAGGAAATCTCTATCCTGGCAGTAGTAGGTTCAATTGGGGACTGCAGAAAAAGAAAAGGGTTCGTAATATCCCTCGATGCCTACATTTCACTAAGCTCCATGCACATATATTTGCATATTTTAGTAAGAGAGGTTGATATGATGTTATGAAATATTTAATTAATTGATCAAGCAATTAGTCAATTCAAGCAATATTTATTGAGTGCCTACTATGTGCTAGGCACTATGTGAGAATTTGTGTAGAGATGAAAGACCTACTTCTACCAGGAGGGAGTTCATGGCTAGTGTGGCGACAACATATGTGGGAATAGAGAATTTACATGCAATGTGACAGGAAGTGAGATTGGGGCATGAAGAGGGTGCTCTGGGAATAGGAAGAGAGGAACCCATCCAGTTATGAAAAGCAGGACATGAAGAAGGGCTCCTGGAGAAGGAGGAGGAGGAGCAAGAAGAGGGGGAAGAGGAGGAGGAGGAGAAGGAGGAAGAGGAGGAGGGGAAGGAGGAGGAGAAGGAGGAGGGGGGAAAAGGAAGAGAAGGAGGATGAGGAGAAGGAGGAGGAGGAGCAAAAGGAGGAGAAGGAGGAGGAGGAGAAAGAAGAGGTGGAAGAGGAAGAGGAGGAGAAAGGAGGAGGAAGAGGAGGAGGAGGAGAAAGAGGAGAAGGCGGAGGAGGAGAAAGAGGAGGAGAAGGAGGAGGAGGACGAAGAGGAAGAGGAGGAGAAGGAGAAAGAGGAGGAGAAGGAGGAGGAGAAGGGGAGAAGGAGTAGGAGGATGAGGAAGAGGAGGAGAAGGAGAAGGAGGAGGAGAAGGAGGAGGAGAAGGGGAGAAAGAGTAGGAGGACGAAGAGGAGGAGAAGGAGAAGGAGGAGGAGGAGAAAGAGGAGGAGAAGGAAGAGCAGGAGAAGGGGGAGGAGAAAGAGGAGGAGAAAGAGGAGGAGAAAGAGGAGGAGAAAGAGGAGGAGAAGGA
>NW_016808004.1:550434-554517 GCF_001698545.2 Rhinopithecus bieti | reverse complement strand
GGAGGAGGAGGAGAGGGAGGAGGAGGAGAGGGAGGAGGAGAAGGAGGAGAAGATGGAGGAGGAGGAAGAGGAGAAGATGGAAGAGGAGGAAGAGGAGAAGATGGAGGAGGAGAAGAGGGAGGAGGAAGAAGAGGAGGAGGAGAAGGAGGAGGAGGAGAAGGAGGAGGAGGAGAAGGAGGAGGAGGAGAAGGAGGAGGAGAATATGGAGGAGGAGGAAGAGGAGGGGAAGGAGGAGGAGGAAGAGGAGGAGAAGAAGGAGGAGAAGAAGAAGGAAGAGGAGGAAGAGGAGGAGAAGGAGAAGAAGGAGGAGAAGAAAGAGGAGAAGGAAAAGGAGGAGGAGGAGAAGAAGGAGGAAGAGGAGGAGGTGAAGGAGGAGGAGGAGGAGGAGGAGGAAGAGGGGCATCCAGTTGAGTTTTAGAGGATATTTTGAAGGCTCCCTCAGATTGGCTTTGTGAACTCATAAGCAGAGGTCCCACGTGGAGGAAATAGCACAGAGAGGTGAGAGCACAGCCCTCGGGGTCTGCAGGAGTTCAAGGCAGAGGTGGGAAGTGGGGCAAGGGGCAACATGGCAGAGGCTGTACCAGGACCAGTATCAGTGTCCAGCTAAGTGATTTATCCATCAGGCAGCAGTCAGGCCTTGGGGATCTCCAGGAAGAGAATCAACAAGACCAGATTTGTACTGTGGCAAGGTTAAGCGGGGGCCATGTGGAGAATAACTGGAAGTGGGCTATTGTAGTAAATCAAAGCATCCTGAGCTGGGGCTGATCAAAGGTGGTGGCAAAGGAGTGAAAGGGGCTGATCTAAGAAGTACATCATAAGAGTTAGCGCTGACAGATGGTGGATATGGCGGTGAAGGTGGTAGGCAGCAAAGAACGGGCAGTGGGGCTGTCCTGCAGGTGTCCTGCCTAGGCAGCTGATGGGAGATGATGCCATTCATGGAGCTGGAGAAATCTGGACTGAGGCAGGTTGTGGCGGAAGTGGTGGGGCAGGAGTACTGCATTCTTTTCTGGACAAGGTGAATTGAGGCACATGTGGATTTGCAGGTGGAAGTGACCAGGAGGCCGGTGGATAGAAGGCTCTTGTGTCCCTGGCAGCTTCAACTTCATGCTTACCTAGTGCTGTTTCCTTCTGGACCCAGTTGCAGACTTAGGAGTTCCTTTTGGGATCTGGCGGAAACTTGACAAAGAAGCAAGAAGATCCACATAGAGATTCTTTCATTTTTCAAGTAGTTCATGTTTCGATGTAAACATACTGTCTTGGACAATGTACTTGAAATTATTCTGAAAGCATCCCAAGTATTCACTTTCCCTTAGGAGAGTCCCACTACTTTCCAGTGGAAAAAGAACGATCCCTGGAGGTTGAGTAGCACCCAGAGTGCTACTTATGGAGCAAGCTTGGAACAGAGCACACCTGGGCCACTGTTCTGCTTGTTCCCTTCCTTGGCACATGCCTCCAACTTCAATGAGTGCATGCTCAAACCAGTATGGTCTAGGGAAATGAACTCCACCATGAACTAAGAGATTGGTAATTAAAATATTGACCTTGCCCATTAGGAATAATATCCTGTTGGCCTAATCCCACATTCTGGTTGGTCCAGAGTGTCCAACCAGACACTCTGGCTTGGTCCAGGAGTGTCAAGTGTCAAGGAAAAATTTTTATGATTGGAATGCCTTTAGGTGGGGCAATCCCTCTCCAGGTTCTGCCCCCTGTTTCTTATATCTTTGCTTCACACATCTATGATGAAGGTATTTTTAAAATTCCAGACACAGTCTAGGGCTTAGTAAAACTCAAGCACTATCTGTTCTCTCTCTTTCCAATACATGGGGAAAAAATGAATGGGTTAGCATATTAGTGACAGATGCTTTGCGTTTTGCAGGGGAGCTTTATAATTTAGTGGTCTTCATTGGTTGTAGGAGGTGTAGATAAGGGCTCCTGTGTTCCATTACAGAGCTCATGCCATAGGAACTGCAGAGAACAGGCCATTGGTTTGAGCAGTGCTAGAGAGAGATATGCCCAACTCCTTCAAGTCTTCCCAGATGCTTTCAACCCTCTGTGCTGCTGTGGAAGGTAGTGAGACTTGGGGATGGGGAGAGGTCTGAGACAGTGCTGGGCGTCTGACTAGCCCGGGCATCATTTAGACCTGTTCTTCCAGACTGAGGGACCCCAGGATTTCAGGCCCAAAGAGTGTCTTTAGCTGCAAAATTGCAGTACAACATCAAGTGAAACAATGCATCTACCCTCTTCTCTGGATTACTTCTGGGTATCTCAGAGCTGCTAATAAAATTGGCTTGTGCTTTGGGCTGTCTTGTGGGGAGAAACGGGGGGCAGGGTAAGTGTTTTTGAGCCCTAACCTTTCAAAAACCCCACAGAGGTGGCAGGATTTCTGCTCTTTCCTTCTCAAGCTTCTTTTCCCAGCCCTTGCACATTTTATCAACTGCTCTCGGCATGTAATACATTTATGGAGCTGCACTTTTAGTCTCAGAGAATTCAGCAGCTTCTCCCAGTTTATCTGGTGGCACATTGTTTCCTTACTAGGAGGCAGAGGGCAGGGCCTGGGGCTTTAGGAAGGAAAGTAACCTAACTGCAGTGATCTGTGGTCAGCACTGGAATAGAGCAGTTGAGGCCACGGGGTTGTCCTTGTTACATCCCCTCACCATGCCCCTGTCCACTGCAGCTGAGGCCTTTGGGATTGGTGAGCTGAGACCTCTCCAAGGCTGTCTCAGAGCCTGCAACAAAGGTAGGGAATCCCTATGCTTTCCCCTTTTCTTGTACCACCTTCTTACATTTCATTTTAGAGACTACCTACTGACCTGAAGGCATCAGATGTCCTCAAAGGGGCTGCTGGCTTTATGCTTGGTTGAGAAGATCTAAGAAAGGAGGCAAAGGCGAAAGAGGCAGGATACTGACCATGTGCATGATGTCAAATTGGACAAAGAATCTTGGCTGTCATTGGCTCCAGGCCGAGTGTTGGGGGGGGGAGGAGAGAGAGTGAGCTTTGCTAAACCCAGGCCTAATTGCATGAAGTTGCTGTAGCTCATTTCACTCTCCTTTGTTCCTTCTCCCAATACTAGCAAGACCGAAGCCTTCTTGGCAAATACTTAAAAATAAACTAATTAAATAATTTTTCTAAACTGTATTTATAGTTCTGGCAATCATTATTGAGTAAAATGGTATTTTATTTACATCTAGGATTTGTGGCAATGTAATAGAAGTTCTCCTGTTTTAATTTGATGATGCTCATTTTTGGAATGTTCTAAAGAGTGTTTATAAAAAAGCTTACGAAATATCACATGACCAAATATAGAAAATTCGCTTTGAAAATATGTCATTTCTCCAGCACATACTGTTTTGAAAGAATGGCATTTTCACTTAAAACTTATATTTGAAAACTTAAAAATATTGCTAGGCATGGAACAGCATGTTAACCAGGTAAAAAATTTTACAAGTAGACTTAGTCACATGCCAGGTCTGGGCATTTTTGTGTGCAGACAGTAGTATACAGAGAGACTTCCTGAAAACTCAGCCTGCCAAGAATTTCCTGGTAATATATGATTTATTGGCTTGTATTTTCAGTATTTATATCTCATATCCCCACTTAATTGCAAGCTTCTTGAAAGCAGGTATTGTCTTAGACACATTTGCAGTTCCCTTTGGACCCAGCATAAGGTTATTTGATTGTCTCTCTCTCTCTCTCTACCTTAAACTTGGTTTTCTGAGCTTGAAAAGAGAAGTATTTGAATGGTCGGACAGTAGAGGGCATACACATCCTGAAACAGCTGTGGATCTACAGGAAGTGGGAAGTAGCTTCCTGAGGAAGTCTGCAGGCAGTGATGTCCATGTTTTGGTGTTTATTCTTCCATATGATTATCATTTTTCACCAGCTGATGGTAAACAGAGCACTCAATGAGTTGGTCTCTAGACCACGGATGTACCATATTGCTTGGTGGGCACAGAGGAGCTGCAGATAACATCCTTTCCAAAATGAAAACTCCATGAAACTTGGCTAACTTCCTGTTGTCTTTGCTCAAAAGGTCCGAAGGTTTTGCAAAGGTGAAAACTTAAAAAAAAAAAAAAAAAAAAAAA
>NW_016808004.1:488837-550178 GCF_001698545.2 Rhinopithecus bieti | reverse complement strand
AAAAATAAAAAAAAAAAAAAAAAAAAAAAAGCTAAATTCAAGGAAAATTCAAGGAGATAAAGAGATTTTTATTCAAGGGCACACACAGTTGCTCCTTGGTAATTGATTGCCTATCTTTATGTACCCCCTCCTCCCATTTCCTCCATCTTCTGTGAAGAAAATCTTAAGTTGTAGGTTTTGATAAACTCTCCTCCCACCTCTTTTGTCTAAGCCAAACATCCTGGCTGTGCTGGCAAGTTGGGAGCCTTTGCAGGGGATGGGAACAACTCAACTTCAGTAGCACGTGATAGCGGGTTCTTTCTCTTTTAACTGCTTTGCACATTGATGGAGAGCTCATTGCTGCTCATGGTACAGGTAGGTCTGACTCCACATCTGATTTTGTGTAGGTCACCATCTACAGGAGGTGTAGATAGCAAAGCCCAATGTCAAAATTCATCCATGTGGCAGGGTTTCTGGGCAGCCCTTTAGGATCTCAGGGCGGCCCCCATCCCACTGCTGGTTCATAACCAGTGGGTCTCTAAGCTTCTCCCACCCTCATTATATGTGTGTCTTCTACTACCTTCTGCCACCTGGTACTTTATCCATTAACATTTTTTGAAGCCTAAAATTTGAATTTTTGTTTGTCACATTCAATTTCTTTTGGGGGGTCCAGTTTTGACCTGTTTCAGGCTGCTAAGATAGTCTTAAACTTTGTGTCATCCTCATCAATGGGTTGAGCCTTACTCTACTATTAAATGACTTTTCTCATATTATCTCATTTGACCTTCACAAGTCCTGGAATCTGTCAGTTGCAAATTTGATAAATGTGACTCTCAGTCTTCATTCAACTTACTGATAAAAGTATGAAACAGCACAGCACCAAGGACAGAATCCTTTGATGTGGCATTTTCTGAAGAGCTTCACTTTTGGGTTTGACAAATAACCATTGATTCACTTTCTTTAGGCTCCCGAAGCAGGGGAGCACCCAGGACCCAGGATAGACTTTGGAGGCACACAGATCTGGCACTGCAACCCAACTTATGCCAAATTGACCACGCCCTATGGGCAGATTATGTGGGGACTCATTTCCAATGATTATAGGCAGGTGAGAGCTATGGGCCTTCTCCTCCACAACCTTCCTACAAAAGCAAGTTGCAGATTCAATTCTACCCTACCTACCATTCTTTGTTAGTAACCAGGCACAGAAATAGCCATACAGCCTGTTTTTGAAGCTCAGTGTGGATCCTGCTCTCTGCCTCAACTAGTGTCCCTGGAAGGGTCTCAAGATTTGCTGATATAGCGGGTCACCTCAACCCTGCAGGTGGACAGCCAGAGGACACGAGGGGCATGCAGCAGGCAGAGGCTCCCTCTCTGGCCCCAGGGTGTGGTAAAAATGTTGTCAGTTTCTGCAAGTATCAGGAAGTGAGAAAGTTTGAGAGGCACTGACTTAGTAACTCTGACAAGTTTATTTCAAGGAAGATTTATTTGAGGCAGATGTGGCAATGTGGTTGCAGGTTTCGGCTCACCTTCTAGTGGGATTAGAGGACAGCATCCTTTGAGAGATGAAATAGACCCTAGTAAGACCCCTAGGCCAAGAATGGAGCCACAAAAGGCTCTAGGCTTGCCAGATTCTTGTGCCCAAAGGGCAGAGATGCCTGGATGGCATTTCTAACCAATTATGCATATTCTACACTGCTTCATTTCTTGTTGATAAATTGTTTCCAACATCTCTTATGCTTTTTAACAAACAGTATAGACTCTGATGCAAGGCTTTCAAAGGCTAAGTCACCGGCCCTGGTTAGTTACAATACTTCAGATGCTGACTAACCATCCTTGGGTAAGGACTGGAACTAACTTACTTTATACTACTCTGTTTAAGCTGGCGCATTTTAAAGTAATTTACAGACATCATCAAGCCTTGGCTACTCAGCTATATGGCATCAGCATGTTACCTGTCTTCTCTGTTGTTCAGTGTCCTTATCATTAAAAGAATAAATTAAGGGACTACTCTAACAATTAAGTGACATAATACATGGGAAATAGCTTGCACACTGCCTGACACATATTAAATGCTCAATAAATGGAGAGGTGATATTATTGAAAATTGTTGCCTGTTCTTCAGATTCCTAAAGCTTGTCAGTTCTACTACTTGCCACCCTGTGTTGGATTAAAACACTTCAGTTTTCTTGGTTTATAAATAGTCACATCTGTTTCTAACACTGGGCTTCAACAAGTCTACTGCCTTGAGGTTCTATAAGCAAATGGGAAGGGAAGAAGAGCAGGTGGCTGGTCCCATTGCATTAATTCTGGCTCTCTGTCAGAGTATGACCTCTTAAAAAAAGATTTAAAAATATTTGTAGGGATTCCTTTATTTTTGGAAGACTCCGAATTTTCTCAGAGTCTAGATTTAACAGCCACATTTATATATTCAATCTGTGCTCAGATCAGCCATCCACATGTAAACATACATTATTTTTATAGGACCTGGAGTGATATCTTAGATAATGTGCTTTCTTGCCAGGCCATGGTGATAGTTACTGTTTTTCTTTTCTTTTCTTTATTTATTTTTTTTCAGGTTTACCACCCAAGACTCTGAATTTGGTGTAGGGAGAGCAGATAGGAGACTCTTGGCTCAAAGCAGTGGCTAACCATTAGTGAGTAATTATTGCCTGGAGCCTACCTGATAATTATGCCAAGCATTGCAGGATGGGGCATCTGCTAATGTTTGCCTGCAACAAAGTCAGAAAGCTGAAGTGGTCCATCAGAGACCAGAGAGGTGTGTTCAGTGTACATGTTATTTGCATACTTGGATGTCCTCACCTGCCTCCAACAGGGGATATTTATGAGCACAGCCCATCTCAGCTGTCTTCAGCCCCAGGCCCTGGTTTCCTGGAGAGATAGCCTTAAACTGGCGAGTAAGGGCCTCTGGGATTCTCCTGTGTGGTTTTCATCATGTACAGCCAGCCAGCCAATCAGAACCCTCTGCCCTGAGGTATCCTGGTTCAGAGCATGCTCGATTCTTCCAGGCACCTTAGCTTTGAAATCAGTGAAATCTCTGCATGATGACGAACGATTAAGCTGGAAACATTGCATTATTCCCAGCAACACTCTGGCTGAGAGAGGAAAGAATCACTGGTTGACTGTGGAGAAAGGTGATTTGCCACTGTGGAGAGGGAACAAAAGCTCTGAGAGTCTGGAAACGGAGTGTGTCAGTGTATTTTGAAGATGATGAGACCTCTGTGAGCAGAGTCCTGCTCTGGTCTTGTGGAGATGGTCTTTCCACAGCATAGCACATCATGGGGAGATTTGCCATTGCTTCTCTGTCCCCTAAAGGAAAAGGGGCACCTCATTGTTACACTGTTCCCCAAGGGTCCTTGTCACTGCCATCCTCTACTGTTCAGCCCATCTACAGAATGCAAAAGAGGGGCCAGATATTCTGTGCCATTGCTTGAGTGTGTGTCCTGATATTTTTGGGTTGAAAATAGTCATATATCTATATCTATATCTATCTCCAAATGGGTACCCTTGGGCAAAATTGAGAAGTAGTTGAATTTTGCCCCTAGTACTTGGGCATCTCCTCTCTATCTCTCTTTCTTTCTTTAGATAGGGCTTTTGGTGCTATACACTGTAGTGTGTATACCTGTGAGCTGGGAGCAAATAAGGGCTGAAATTCTGCTCGTGTTTTATTGGCCAAGGCTTGGTGTATCTCTTTGCTCAGGAAGGGTTGCCCTTTTCTTCCCCCAAGATGCCTTCTGTTTACCAACTTCTGTTTACCAAGTTCTGGCCAACCAGAGAGGACAGCACTCCCTAATTCTCAGTAAATAGCCATGTAGACCAGTGAGGACCCTGCTGTTTGCACCCTCTCCACTCTCTTCTGTTTAGCCTTGGGCCACAGAAAAACAGAGGTGATGGAGGAGGTACACTAAGGTGTAGGTTGTTGAAAGAGAAAGCATGATGCTTGACCCAAAGAAACCATGTTCCAATGGTGGACTTTCAGCATGTCAGTGGAGGGAGTAAGATGTGGACGGTGCAGGGGGGCTTTGCTAGAACCTCTCAAACCAGACAGGAAGGTCCTATGTGTGGTCATTCTCTAGGTGCCTGTGCTTCAGATTGAGCTCGGGGACAGCTGTCTCTGGCCCCTCTTTTGCATTTAATTTTCATGTACCCTGCCAGGAAGCTCTCCCCCTGGGCTGATGACTGTCACCCCTTGGCTTTTCTGATGGGTCTGGGGAACGGGGAGATCCTTCTGACTGTGTTATGAGCCTCCTGGGGGCAAAATACCATTCACAGTAATGTGGAAAATAGACTAAGGACTGCTGAGAGCTGCCTCCTGCCATGTCCCCACACTTCCTTTATGTGTATGCTCCCTGTCATTCCAGGAAATGCTGACCTCTGGGTGAGCAGGTTGCAGGCCACGCCTGAGGCTGGCAGAAACATGTCTCAGGACGCATCTGCGAGGCTTCCAGATCATCCATGTGTGGATGCCGTGCAAGAGCTAGGCTTTCAGAGTGGCAGGTTTTCTGCCTTTGAGGTCCGCCCAGAAATACTGGCTTTTCCAGCAACCAGAGTTAGGAGGAGCTTCAGGTTCATGGCATGGGAGCCCACAGCACCCCAGAATCCCGAGCCAAGCGTTCTAACTGCTAACAAGCCAATCCCCTGCCTCCTGGCAGAATCACTCCTAAGAGGGCTTGTGATGGGCAGTACTGGTCCCAAGACAACATTTTTTTTGAGTTTCTTTTATCCTAACACAACTTCCACTTCAACTAGCATCACTGAGCTGGTTTTGGGGTGAGGGTCTCAGGCACCGAACTGATTTTATACAGAAGGGCATTTCTCCTGATATTAATCTTTAGGGAAGTGAAAGCCTACTTTTATTCTGTCCAGTGTTTTGTGGTCCAAAGCGGGTGTGTCTCCAGATGAAGGAAATGGAGTATCAATGCAATATGAGATCCAATGAGCAGCGGCTGAGGTAATCAGATACCACTTCAGCTGGAAACCTCACACCTGCAGAAGGACTTTTTCTTCTCACCTTCCAGAGCCTTCTAGCTATGAGGTGTGCTACAGGACATTGGGAGCTGATGAAGAAGCGGGCTGCCCCATTCCCACTCCCAGGGCTGCCTGTAGAGAGTCCAGGCCCTTCACTTCCCAGTGCCTACCATCTTGGGGCAAAGGTACTTACAGCTACTGCTTGTGAACCAGAATTTTTGAAGGGGGTAAGACTAACAAAGAGCCCCAAACAAATAACTCCCACTGTGGCTTCTTTTTGACCAAGTGTTTGCTGAGAACTAAATCAACTCTCCTAAGTGTGTTCTTTCTCAGTATTTTAAATCAATGTCTAGGAGTCAGGGCTTTAGCACTGAGGTTCCGGGTAACTCTGCCAGCTGTGATCCTGGACACCATGGCTTTTCCTGCCTCAATTAATGTCTTCCTTGCTCATTATATTAACTCTCACCAGGAGCTTTCCTGTCAAAGGAAGGAGGCGGAGCGAGCACTTAGCTTTCCATCTACTGTCAACTTCGGCTGCATCTTGGCTGCATGTGCGGCATTGATTTTACATGTCCCTCCTCAGCAAACCTGCTAATAAGATTATTTTTCCCTCCTCTCCTTCCTCCCACCCCCTTCAACCTGGCCCCGACTCCTGGTCAGACCTTGATTACATGTCTCATTGATTCCATTCAGCTATTTATTAATACACTAATTAGTATGTTCATTTAAAGGAGAGTGACACCGCTTTTTAAAAATAGATGTACAGAGGTGTAGGTTAATGGAAATCTCTGTTTATTTAACATTGATGTCTGGTGTGAAGAGGATTAGTTTTGGATGTTAAAAGGACACAGGGGTTTTTCCGGGGCTTAAATCACTTTAGCTGACAGTCAGTAACACCCTTTGAAAGGTGACACCTAGAATCATGTTTCATTTTCCTTCAGTGATCATAGACACTCCAGTATTGGGGTGGGGAAACTAGAGGGCAACTGAGAGGGTACAGTACAGGGCTGGTGGTATTAAGTCTGTTGCAGACAGCTCTGATTGTGTATGGGGACTGGCTGGTCCTTACAGCCTCCAGCGAGGTGTACTCACTACTCTGGCTATAGGACCTGACTGGCATTTTGTAATGAAAGGTTTGTGAATGGAAAAGCATTGCTTTTCTATTATAGCCTTGTTCTTTTTGTTCTTGAGTTGCTCACTATTAATCATGGCCAGTTAATTCTGTAACAAACCACCTCTGTTCAATATGGGTTAGTATGTGGGGGGATTTTGCTCCATGCAGTCATTCAGGAGCCCAGGTTCCTTCCATGTTGTGGCTCCACCATCCTGTTGAGGGCTTCTCAATTTCCCACTGGCTCTTCTGTATCTGGTCAAGAAAGAAAGGAAGAGAAAATGTGTGAAGAAAGCTGCTGAGTGCTCTGGGGACCTGGGTGTGCACCTAAGCTCTCTGTCTCCAAGTTCGGTGTGCTGGGACTGCACTTTGAGGGTTGGGGAATTGTCAGGAGGCTGCTGCTGTGGTCCAAGGGAGAAATGATGAGGACTGGGCGTGGAAGGGAAGGCAGAAGCCCAGAAGTGGGTCTTGGTGAGAATTAGATGAGGCAGCTGAGGGGCACAGAGGACTGAGTGGGTGCTTATGCTCTAGCAAAGGGAGAGAATGCAGGAAAAGGAACAGGTGTGGAAGAACTGATGGGGCCTGTTTTTGAGGAGCTGGGTTTGAAGTGTCTATGGGACAGCATGGAGATATACTGGGTGTGTGAGTGGCCAGGAGGTCAGGGGGAGACCAGGATTAAGGTCTGCACTGCAAATTGGATGAGGGTCTATAGGTGCAGATGTGGTCATTGCAGCCCAATGGGGTGGGAAGACGATTAGGGTCATCAGCAGCAGAGGAGCTGGACTCTTCCTTTCCTCCTCCCACTGAGTCTTTCAGACAGAAGCCTTGAGGGAGAGGAGGATGGGGGAGGTTAATTGTGTATAGCAGACCTTGGTGCCTTGCAAATACAAAATAAAGTCATATTTTGGTTAAAACTCAAATTATAATGATTTTTTAAATTAGCTGAGCTGCACTCAGATCCTCTTTAAGTGTCTACTAATTGCCTCCTGCAGCTGAAGAAATGCTGACCCCTCCCTCTCATTGCTATTCTCCCTGTTATTCCAAGCCTGGAAGAAGTCCTTCCCCAGATTCCTTCCAGCACAAAGAGATCAGGCTGTATGTTTGAATATAACCTTTTTTGATGGGTCAAGGGCAATAAAGGAAATGCAGAGAGTAACTTAACACTTCTTCAAAAGGTAGCCGCTGTAGGTATCTCCAGGCTTAAACCTGTCCTCACTTGTGGGTACCTCATGCCCCACCCCTGGGCATCCTGCTCCCTAGAGGAAGGGCAGTCTCCCCACCATGCTGTGGGGTCGGGGGTACTCTGAGTTGCAATGAAGACCCACATTCCAGCCCTCATTGTCTTCCTAGGGAACGTTCACTTCCTTCAGGGTAAACCTTACCCTTGGGCAGCAGGTGGGGTATCACCCTAGCCTTAAGGCACCCACAGAGCAACCACAGCAGAACAAGGTTACAACCCCAAAGTCTGCATTGGTGCTCCAAACCACAACTGGATCCTGGGCTCAACCTCTACTTTCTTGTAAAGTGAGGATCTCACCCACCTGCGCTGTCTTCTTCTGCCTAATTTTTAAACTATAGCTCTACCTTTCTCTACCTAATGTTCAAACTGTGGTTTGAACTATAACTCGTCTGCCGGTCTACAAAAATAAGCTGAGCATTCTAAAGTCATTTTAAGAAGAAAATCCCAACCCCCATGCTGTTCCCCAAGCAAACAAACAAACAAACAAACAACTCACCCTAAGGAAATATTAAAGATATAGCAGTAACTTAACTCAAATAGCAATTGACATGACTGCTGAGGAATCCTGCCTGCATTTGATGTACTTTGCCATTTTCCAGAACACTAAGGAGGGTAATGACTCAGGCAAATGACCCTCCCAGAAGCAAGGAAATCTGTCCCCAGGAAGATTTTAGGATCTACTCACTTTTAAGGTTTTTCCTGCATTGATGGTTCCAGCTTTCAAAAATCTTGGGAGGGTCCAAATGTATCAGTGTCACCGGGGTTGGGACCCAGGATTTTTTTAAGTTCCGCAGGTGATTCTCATGAGTAGCCAAGTTTGGAATAATTTCCAGTGTCTGAACTAAGTGGTTCAGGTCCTACCAAGACACCTCAAAGGGTGTGAGTAGTTAATCAATAGTTTGCACGAGGGGAAATTAGGTTCCCTGGGATTCCTGTTTTCTTAGGTGGGATAATGATAGGGGTGTTTTCGGAAAAGGGTCCTGATCCAGACCCCAACAGAGGTTTCTTGGACCTCACACAAGAAAGAATTCAGGGCAAGTCCATAGAGTAAAGTGAAAGCAAGTTTATTAAGAAAGTAAAGGAATAAAAAAATGGCTACTCCATAGGCAGAGCAGTAGGATGAGTTGCTTGACCAAGTATACTTACAGTTATTTCTGGATGATATGCTAAACAAGGGGTGGATTATTCATGAGATTTCTGGAAAAGGGGCAGAGATTTCCTGGAACTGAGGGTTCCTCCCTTTTTTTAGACCATATAGGGAAACTTGTGGATGTTGCCATGGCATTTGTAAATTGTCATGGTGTTGGCGTGAGTGTCTTTTACCAGGATACTGTATTATAATTAGCATGTAACGAGCAGTGGGGATGACCGGAGGTCACTTTCATCACCATCTTGGTTTTGGTGAGTTTTGGCCAGCTTCTTCTCCGCATCCTGTTTTATCAGCAAGGTCTTTATGACCTGTATCTTGTGCCAACCCCTATCTCATCCTGTGATTAAGAATGCCTAACCTTCTGGGAATGTAGCCCAGTAGGACTCAGCCTCAGTTTACCCATCCCCTATTCAAGATGGAGTTGCTCTGGTTCAAACACCTCTGACAGGGGTACATTTTACTCTGCAAACTAAGAAATAACAGATTAAGGTTTAATAGCTACATTGGGTATTTATTGGAACTTTTAGGAGAAACCTTGATCTTGGTCTCGGATGAGAACACGCCTTACCTTGGGTCAGAGCACATTTCTCTTGGCCTGGGGCTAGGAACAGAGAACTCAGACTGCCTGGCAGCCTCTCTCACTGTTATCAGTGTTGTCTACCTCCAAGTCCCACTCCTGGGCTCTCTCCACCAAGCAAAAACCCCCAAATGCATACAAAATGGTAGGACATTTTTTAAAAAGCAAATAAATATCTACCTTACTTGCACTTGAAATTGCCCTAGGCTCATCTGCTTATCATAAAAATCCTTTCTCAGTCATCTTGCAATAAGAATTAAACTCTACTCTGTTGATTTGTGACAAGGGCTAGGGGAGTCTAGAACTCCACTTCCTACTACGGCAACTAAGTGCTGTTCAACAAGCAGGACTCTCCAAACCCCTCACCAACCCCACCGGATTTGGGATGTGGCATTCCTAGAAACTCTTTTGAGGCTTTCCAAAGCCAGGCTTTGTCTCTCTTCACTCTCTCCCCACTTGCAGCCCTGGAGTGAAGCCACCAATTCAAAGGACTCTGTGTGGCTGGGTGTTTTCTTCGGTTTCATGTTTTGTTTGACAGCATTAGATCTGCTCGTGTTCAGACTCCCCAGGGCCTGTGTGTGCGTCACTGAAGGCTTTCTGTCCTAATTTGGTCATAGTGGTCTTGGGATCTGTAGTTGTGGCTACAAAGAGAGGTGCTTTCTGCTTTCTTGCCATCCCCAGGGCTCTTTTGCAAGCTGCTGCATGAAGCTGAAATACAGAGCAGTCCAAAGAATAAAAATCTAGGCCACCAACAAACTCTCTTGTTGCCTCCACAGACCCTGATTCGATTCTCCCGGTAGGTATATTTGTGGGGTTCTGATGGCTTTGACCGCCTCCCTGTTTTCTCTGTGGTTCTGGTTTGCCTGGCTGTTGGAACGTCTGTCCTTTGATTCTTCTGCATAGTAGGCCAGAGTTGGAATCCCTGGTATAGTTCTGCACCCTACCAGGACATCCCAGGAGGAGCTCCAGACAGCTCCCAGCCTCTACTCTTGACTCCTACTACCCACTGTATCCTTACCCATGCCTGCATGCACTCAGGACCATTGTAGCAAAGAAATAGATGCAACCACATTGGCATGGAGGGGATGCTTGTTAAGTAACATACGAAGACCTAGAAACTTAAGCAGAGATGTAGGTGTGGGAAGGTTTAAGAAAGAACATACTGTAGGCTTCAAGGTAAAGACTCCGAAATCAGATTAAGGTTCAATTCACATCCCACCACTTTGTAGTTTGGGCAAGGTACTTAAATCTCCTTGAGACAGTGACTTCATCTGTAAGAGGGGGGTGACGATGCCTTCCTTACAGATTACGTGAGATGACGTGTGTGAAGTGGTCAGCATCAGTACTGGGCCCAGAGCAAGCATCATTGAAGAGCACAGCCTACTGTATCTTCCTTTTGAAAAGCATTTTTCACTTTAAATTCTCTCTGTGAACTGGAATCAGGGGAAATATCACCATGGAGCTAGCTTGCTGTAATTCAGTTTACTATTTCAAGAGAGGAAGTATTTAAAACATAGATGTATTTTTCAGGCCACTTGTAACAAATTAGCATCCTTTTGGGCTCCCTTTCCTGGAGTAGTGAAACCAGATGGGCCACTTTGGCATTTGACTTGCATATTTTCATTTTGTGAATCTCAGGGGTTGGACCCATGGTTCCTAAGCCTTGCTTGTCCTCAGATTCACCTGAGGAACTTTTGAAAGTTACAGATTCCCTGCCCTCCTTCCAGACTGATGTAACCAGAATCGACCAGGGTGTTAGGAGCAAGGGTGGGGATGGAGAACCTTCTCAAAAGAGGCTTAAGGTGGATCTGATAATCAATCAGTTTTGTCAGTCCAAAACAAGATCACTGTTCACTAGTGGGGCATTTGTTTCAAGCATTTCCATTAATGCTGTTTCTTCTCCCTCTGCTCTCCAGTGTACTATTAAAAAAGCTTAGCACTCAAGGGATCACCAGCACCTGCCCCCTTCTGTTCCTGAGTCTCAGTGAGTGTCTGGTTGTGAATTAATGGTGCCCACTGCTTTTGGCCACATGGATATATTAGATTCTGGAGATATGCTTACAAATGGCTTTCACCAGAGTTCTACTTTCTTTGGACTTAAAAAATTTGGTTGGTGCATTGGGATTTTTAGTCTCTCAGTTCCTACATCCCAACGGGGTAGCATATTGAACCACTAAGACTGTCAAAGCAAGAGGGAAGATGCAGACCATATGAAAGGGATCCCTAATACTTGTCCCTTCTTAGATGCTGCATTTTTTTGTGGTCCTGGAGGCATCTATTCCTGCATTTTCACATCCTAGCCCTTTTTCTGCTATGCTGCCATTGTTTTTCATTCTGAGGATTAGTTTTGGGAGTAGGTGAGCTACTATTCCTGAAGCTCTAGCTAGAGGCAAAGATCCCAAGTACTTGGGTGGTGGCCAGAACATCACAGAGGGGAACCAGATGTAGGTCAGGCTTGTCAAATGCACCCTTCTGTGCACCATCTGGGGTTGGTATTCAAGCCAGTCCCCTGTTGGACTCACTAGTGATGACCGTGGTTATCAAAGGTGACTGACAACTCAGCACTGGTCAGTTTTGGGAGTTGGTTTGCAACTGCGGGTCCCCTTCTTAGCCTTGAATGTGCACAGTTATCCTATCAGTCAGCAGGAATACACCCAGCTGCCTTCTGCAGGGTCCAGGCCCACAGGTGCCTGATGACTTTGTGGTGGATGATGTCAGTTGATCAGTCAAACCTCTCCCTACTCCAGCAACACTGAGTTTTTCTTAGCCTCCTCTATCCTATTACACTTCTTAACACCTTAGTTCCGAATTTTCTTAATCCTCACTTTTTTTTCCTTTCCTGCGAAAAACAAATGAAAGTCATCCGCTCACTGTTTTGCTTTCTTCTGGAATAAAGGCATTTGGAGAGGAAAAGTGAGCACATTTATAGGGAGGATTCTCTTTGGGGCTGTGTCATGAGAGAAAAACCTTGGGTCAACCCATTGCCCTGCCTTTGGGTGGCAAATTTGTAAGGATTATTTGACTAGAAAGGGATGCCTGGCTTGTTTTTCTCATCCCAGCTCTCTCAGTTCAATCATTCAACAAGTATTTATAGTGTGTTTTTATGAGCCAGGTGTTGTGCCAGGCGCTGGGGGTTCGGTGTGAGTGGCAAACACGGTCCTACCCACAGGGAGCCGAGAGTCTATCCCTGGGACGTTTTTGTTCAACCTCATTCTGCTTTGATAGGTTTCCCAGGCCTCTACCCAAACCTACATCCTGACTTACACTGGGATAAATTAAAGCTGCCCACAGGAGCATGTGAAGTAACTGCAGGAGGTAGGGTCCTTTTGAGAGAATTAGTAGGAGCTTTCTTGGGACAGACAATAGGAGCCCAGAGGACACTGGGGGAGGGGTGGTTATCCTCTTAAACTCCAGGTCTGAAGCGGGAAAGGAGTCTTGGGATAGACTAGGGAGAAAAAAATACATTTGCGTTTTGCAGATCTTATTACTTTGGTGTAGACAATAAGAAAGGCAAAAACAAACAGGTTGTGTGGTGAGCTTTGCCTGGTGTGGCTGTACTAGTCCCCTCTATTGTAGCACAGGTCCAGTTCAGATCAATGTCAAGATCAGTCATTTATTTATGAAATTAATATAGGCCCTTCCCCAAGTTACATTTTACTTTTAATTTATTTCATCTCCAAGATCTTTGCAGTGAAAGCGAAAGTTTTCTATTTTTATTTTTTACAGGTACCTACTTTTGATATTCACTCATATACATGGAAGGGAGGAAGAAATATATGTAGTACATGACAGACATCTAGGCCAAGAAAGCCATAGTTATTTAAAGGTTTACATTTCCACTCCATTCAGACCCTACCTAAAAACCTGGGAAGTTAACCCTAATGGGCACCTTTTCATTACTCAGTAGAACCAATAGTGAGAATCCTAGGAGCCCCCATGGATCACCTGTCACATAGTGACAGGGTGTGCCCCCCTCACCCTCTGCACACTTAAGTCTATTTCTGTGTGCTCCTTCTTTTCTATGGAACTTCCTGGCTTGTATTCCAATGCTCCAGGACCTCTATTACTAACAAGTGGCTCTGGGAGCTTTCTCCTTCCCCAAAACAAGAATTGTGCTGTCAGCCAATTTCACTTAGAGAATCTCTAATATCACAAAATGGGTTGCTCTCTGACTCTCCAAGAGGTTATCCCACCTGCCTGACTGTAGTGACACCATATCTAGATGTATTCCATGGTAGGTTCTCTATTCTCAAATGAAATCATCTCTCCTCTGGGAGGTTTTTGGGTTGGAGAGTGGCCACTGTCACTTACTTGAAACTGAGACCTTTACTTTGAGCTGTCTCGTGATTAAAGGAGGATGGGTGGGTTGTGGCTTAGCCCTCATAATCTCTTTCCCTTGTCTAAGCTACCCATGTTCAAAACCTCAATGTCATCTTTGATTCTTCTTTCTCTTTCAATCCCAGTCTCAATTAATGGGCAGATCATATCATCTAACTTTTCTCCCTCTGTCCTTCATCTGGTTTTCTTTCCATATTCTGATTTCTGTCCCATCTTCTAGTTGGTGTGCCTCACTCATGAAATAACCCTGGACTTCCCATCTTTCCCTGTCTTCCTAGTGTTGCTGCCAGCATAGCTCTAGCTCAGATAGTTTGCCTTCTTCTCTGAAGTTTGATAAAAGGGGTCAACTCTCCTTCCTGATTTTGGTCTCATCCCCCTCTAATCAGTTTGGCATATAAGTGTCCGATTCATCTTCCTCAAGTATAGCTCCCCAGGAGAATTCCTTTGCTTGAGAATCTTCAATGGCTCCCCATAGCTTATCAAAGATCCTTCCTTTTTAGCCTAGCATTCAAGTTTATCCTTGTTTTGGAATTGGCCTGTTGTTTGGGTTTATCTTTTATTTCCTCCCAAAAGCAAATCCAATGTTCCAGTCAAATCAAATACCAGCTGGGAGATTTTTGCTTCTGGTAAAGGCAGACTAGCTAATTCAATTGACTGACCTTCCTACTGATAAAAATTCAGAAAGTGGAGAAGATATTTTCAAAAACAAGCTTGAAGACACACGAAAGCTAGTAAGGTGGTAAATATTGATAGGGCCACATTTTGGAAGAAGCTGGAAATCCAGAGGTTAACTAATCAGAGGAATTAGACTTTTGCTGGCTTCTAAAGAGGCAGCTGAGGTTCTAAGCATTGCATTTGACAGCATCAGGGCATTCGAGGACACAAGCTGGAGTTCAGGGCCTATTAAGCATGGGAACATTTTGGGTTGAAACTACAAGTAAACCAGCTTTTGCAAGTTGTGAAGTCAGGCTTTGAATCCCTTGAGTAGCTAAGAAAAATGACAGTTTCTGAAATGGGATTAATGTTACACTGTGTTGCAAGTCAGTTACCTGGTAGAAGCAAACAATACTACCTGGAGGAAGATACCTGATCTTAGTCATCATATTATTTCTACCAAATAAATCTTTGAATACAATGTCTAGCATGTAATCAAAGATAGGCTGGCACACAAGGAAATAAGTCAACATGACCAAGAACCAGCAGAAATACTAGATTCACAGGTTTCCTGGATAATTTCCAATGCAATTATCAGACCATGGATTTAAAATAACCGTGCTTACTATTTTCAAGTAGAAATAAGACAAGATTACAAGTTTTGGCAGCAAACTAGAAACTATAAAAATGACATAGTAGATTTCAAACAAGAACCAAAAATAAATCCTGGAACTGAAAAAATACAACAACTGAAATTAACAGTTCAATGGAGATATTTTAAATAATTTAGAAATAGCCAAAGAGATAAATAATGAAGTAGGGCAGGGGGCAAATGAAATCATCCAAAATGAAGTATAATAAATACAGAAAACTTAGGTAAGAGACATCGAGGATACAGTGAGAATAGTCTTTATCTATTTAATTGGATTTCTACAAAGAAAGAAAAAAATGAAGAAGTATTATTTGAAGAGGTAATGGCTATGAATTTTCTAAAACAAGGAGAAAATATCAATACAGAGATTCAAGAAGATCTGTAAACTCCAAGCAGGATAAATAAGAAGAAATCTACATTCAGACCTGTCACAATACAAACATAGAAAATTGAAGACACATTGTAGTATTTGTTATTTCCTGAGCAAGTCTTTAATTTTCTTGCATCTGTACCTTGGTCTATACTATTTCCCCACCCCCTCATCTTCATCTGTCCAGATGTTACCCATTATTTACCAAGCTTTATCTGATAATCCTCCTGTCTTTACTTCCAACTGGATTTATAATTAAAATTATCAGTAAAAACTGAATGTCAACCATATTAATCCTACTTGTTTGACTACTGCTATCATTATTAAGTGCTTACTTAGTTCCAGGCATTGTCCTGGGCACCTGTCATATATTATTTCTTTTAATTCTCATAAAACTCAGCAGAGATTATTACACAAGAAAACTCAGAGACCACCCACCTCTCCTCTGAACTTGTCTAGCATTTTACCTGTCATGTACCACCTATTTCATTTCTTTAAAAACGCTTCTTCTTCTAGACGTGTATTCGATTTTCCTGGAAGCATTATAATTTGTATGTAAAGCCCATTTCATCTAGAGGAAGTGAGTAGCAACTGGTTTGGCTCATGCATAGTAGGTGTTCATTCGTTTGTTGAGTGAGTGTCTCACATGGCTTACCTGCCTTGTCCCTGAGATGCCTTAAATGCCTGCGGATCTGTTAAAATCTGAGCAGATGCACCAATGGAAACTGAGCCCATCCCCACACCTTATCATCTCTGCCTGCCTTAGCGGCTCCCGTTCACACGTTAAATTGAAAGCAGCAACCCATGCTCTATTTAAAGTGTCCTCGAAAATGGTACTCAAGTGTGTAACACAGCTATTTCACTGACATGGGCAAGGTATTTATGGAGAAGTTGTTTTTCTTTTGGATTGGGGGCTTTATAACCAGAAGCCATTATATGACACCTACGTGGATGTCAAAAGGAAAACAACGAAAAAACCTCTACTAGTTACTTCCATCTCTATCAAGACATAATCTCCCTGGTTATTTTCTCTATCAAGCCGTCTCTCTTCCATCAGCATCCAAAGATCACAAAATACAACCTGGGACCAGTAAAGTTGAAGCAGGAATTGTCCAGAGCAGAAAGAATAATTGCGGTTTTCACCATTAGCATTCCAGCAGCACCGGCTATCTCTGGGTTTGTTCACCAGCTCAGCTTGACAGCTTAATGGTTTGCGGGGCAAGGAACATTTTAGCACAGTCAGTTGCTACTCTTATGGGGAGGAGGAAGCTGGTGAAAGCACTAGGTAGGAGTCTCTAGAGAAAGGGGCTATGTATGGGAAGAGAGGTGTTAAGTTAGGGGAAATGACCAACTTCATCCAAGCCACATTTCATCCAGTGCTTTGGGAAACCTGTGAATCGTGCATGCTTTTGTGTGCTGCTGTTACTTTTCTCCCCTCTGGTTCTCTGTCTGGCACTTTTTCCTTGGGCATCCTTTGAAATAAATCTTTATTGATTCTACTTATTAAATTTACTCCTGGCATTTTTGACAGCTAGGATTGTTAAGTTTCTGAACAGTACCAACATTCTCCTCTCATCCTTACCTCCCTCTCCCTTTCTGAGTAAAAATTAACAAATAGCACAAAGTTTTAAAGAACAGGCCACACTACACCTTCTGCTCTCTTGACCCAACATCCATTTCCTGTATGAGCTTTGGGGAAATTTGGGGAATTCCTATGAACACCGTGTTGGAAAATGTTTGCCTGGGCCCATGGAGCTGGAGATCTAGCGCAGGTTTGGTAAGGGGTGATCGAGCCAGGGCAATTGAAGCAATTGCATGTTAAATGAGATTTGAAGCAATTGCGTGTTAAATAAGACAATGAAGTGTCTCGAGTGAAAGCTGGTCCTCACAGCACCCGCAGTAGGACTTGAGCAGGAAACGTGTCCCATGAGACTTCCAGCCCTCCACTGTAATTGTTGTGATTGTTTAGTGGATTCTGCAGGCAGAGACATGGTGCATGCTGTGGATAGCTCCGAAACTCTGGGGTGATCAGTGTTTCTCAGTGGAGACGCCACCGGCATTGTAAGTAGGATGCTTCTTCATTCTGCAGAGCCATCTTACACAGTGCAGGAG
Organism: Rhinopithecus bieti; assembly: GCF_001698545.2. Classification (NCBI taxonomy): domain Eukaryota; kingdom Metazoa; phylum Chordata; class Mammalia; order Primates; family Cercopithecidae; genus Rhinopithecus; species Rhinopithecus bieti. The sequence goes on along the minus strand of NW_016808004.1, from coordinate 533,009 downwards.
GAGCGTTCCTGACCCTCTGGATCCTAAAAGCCAAGAGCACTCAGTCAACCACAAAGCCTCCATACATTTCTAGATGCCCATGGGGAAGGGAAATGGCCCCATAGGAGACCTTTTGCAAGTCAGAGAGAAGGAAGGGCATTGTTAACACCTTGCCTTCAGTTAACACTGTACCATTCTCTGGGGAATGGCCATTAAGATATCTTTGATAGCTGAGTGACCTTGAACAGTTCCTTTCAAAAACTCTCTAAGCCTTCACTGAGGTCCTTGATAGTTGCCTGGTGATCGCAGAACTCATCTCTTAGGTTTTTAGGAAGATCAATATTAGCAAATATTTATAAGTGCTTACAATTTGCTAAGCACATTATATGCAGGGTCTCATTTAATCTTTGTAACCAACAACCCTATGAAATAGGTTCCATCATCATTCCCGTTTAACACATGATGAAACTGATCCCACCTTAAGATGCAAAGACTTAAGTGTATTACTCAAGGTTGTGCAGCTAGCCGGACTATAACATAGGTCAGTGGCTTTTCAGACTTCAGTGTGCTCCAGAACCTCCTGGAGAGCTAGGAAAAATCAGATTGCCAGAACTCAGCTCCAGAATTTCTGATTTTGTAGGTCTGAAGTGAGCCTGAGATTTACATTTCTAATAAGTTCCCAGGTGTTGCTGCTCTGGGGACCAATTGCAACTTGAGAACCACTGACTGGAGCCCTCCGATTCATAACTGCCAGTAATTTGGAATGTACTGTGAGCTCTGGGAAGACAGGTGGAGGGTCTGTCCCTCTCCCCATGTACACACAGCACACTCATCACGGGATATTGTATGGCTCTACGTGGCCTTGGACAGGGCACAGTCTTTGTGGCAGGGACAGAGTCTCACTTGGGTTGTACTCCACTGTCAATCTCTTGAGACTCCCTGTGTCTCACAGCCCTGGGATGGAGATGCGGGGTCCTAATTAGGCACAAGTATGTCCTGGGGCCTTGTAGTAGGAGAGAGAAGAGCAAGGTGGGTGAGGGGGTGGCAGCAGTCACAGGGAAACAGGTGGGGGCTGGGAGGTTAAAAAGTCATAGAAGATGTGAGTTATTACAGAATCTGAAACCTGTATTCAGGAGCTTTAATTATTTCTACGTGTTTGTGTTTCCCATGACTATCAGATTTTCATTCTCTGCTTTTCACAATGTCAACTTGGGCAAACAGGAGCCAGGGAAAGGGATTTTCTTTCCCTCATGCTTGGGGCAGGATGTTAGGGGAACAACGTCTCCCTCTGGTTGGTCATGATGGCCACAGCTGGAATCAAAGTGAGGGGAGTCCGTAGAGCATGGACAAGGGGTGGGGCAGCAGCCTACAGCGTCCTGGCTCTCTCGGCCTGGAGGTACTTCCAGTCGTAAAATGATACACACTGCTTGTCATGTGCAGGGGCAGATGCTAGGTACCTTATCATAGTTGTGAGGGAAGGATTCTACTTTTGAAATCCATTTTATAGATAAAGTAAGTCTGAGAGATTCAGAAATTTGAGAGGTTTACACAATGAGCAAATGACAGAGCCAGGCTTGGAGTCCAGGGCAGCCTTAGGTATAGCCGGCACCCTTAATGCTTTTGCAGTAATGCTCACTTACAATCTTGGTGCTTGCTCTGTCTGAATTCCTGACGCTGGGGATACTTCAGTTCCATTCACCTTGCCCGGAAGCAGGTATTCCCTTCCTGTGAAGCTGGCGATGCTCCAGGCTTCAGACTGCCTCTACCTAAGACCTTGCCGGTGAACTTGTGCTGATCATATAACCTCATGTGGCCTGAGTGTCCCCGCTTAGGGAGCACCAGGACTCCTTTCCTCGCTTGCTGGGCTGCTGCGTGGACACTGACATGTCTCTGTGCTCATGAGAGGAAGGTGGTACAGGTGCTTATGGAAGCAGGCAAAGGCTCCACTGCCACCCTGTGTCTGCAAGCCTGGTACACGTTTCTCCTCCATGTGGGTGGCGGCATTGGGAGGACTGGAGACAGGGAAGCAAGAGAGGACAGAGATTGTCTGATCCTTTTCTCGGAGGAATTGAAATGTGAGCAGGTTTGGGGTCAGGCAGGATCAGTGAAGCTCTGCATTTCACAGAGGAGTTGCTCTGTGCTGGGGGATTTTCCCCTCTGCTGGTTTGATAAATGATCCCAGGCTGGGTGTCCAGGCTGAGCATGCAGGTCGTCATGGCCCCCACTGCCCGTGCACTTCTCCATGAAATTGACAACAGAAGGTCATGGCTTGAAGAAGGGCTTGATCCAGATAAAGACTTTCTTTTTTTAAGAATTTCCCAGCTCCCATTCTTACCCAAGGCTTTGCTGTCATTGTGGATTTGACACCTCACTCTCAGAGGGCCTGGCTTCACTTCTCTCTTCCTGTCTGGCCTTCCTCACTCCCACTTCCGGGCAGCACAGTAGAGCATGTTGAGTAGATGCCTCCCACTCTCTTCGGGGTCTGGTCAGGCATACGTGCCTCAATCCCGAGACACCCTGCAGTTCTGCTTCTGGTGTTTGCCTCTAACTAGGGAATCCTAGCTAAAGCCCTTAAAGAGGGTCTTAACTTTTTTGAAATAGGACCTTGGGTGCTGAAAATGGCCCCTTCAGGGCAACGTATGGACTTAAAGGATTAAGGCTCCTTCCCAAGAGGCTACTTTCATTGTGTCAGGCCAAAAAAGAACCACAAAATCTTATCATTAGATTGTTAATTCCATCCAAAGTTTTCATTTGTTGAGTGCTTGGTAGGTGCCACACACAGCCAAGAGCTCATTTTAGGCATTGCTTGCTCCAACCTCCTGCCCTAGCGGGAAGTCTTGTGCACAGGAAAAGGGCACCTGGCTGCTGCCTGGATATGTCTGGGGTAGCTTGACCCATTGCCAGGCTGGCCTTATGGACGGTGAGGTCTCAGAGAGGATCAAGATCTCTGTCTTCTGACCTCCACTTGAAGGCCCTGCTTCTGCCCTTAGAAAGAAGCCAGAAAGAAAGCTCGCTCCTCCAGGCAGCAACCCCCAAGTGCAGTTTATACATAACCTGTCGCTTCAAGGCTTCCTGGACTTCTCTAGTTGCTTGCTTCCTTGCCATCTTTTAAATCAGCTTAATGCCCCTGGGAGGAAGGTCAACTTAGCAACACTCCTTGGTAAGAAGCAGAGGCTGACACAGAGTGGAGACTCAGCAGTTCGTGCTCAAAATACCTGCTTTTCTTCAGAAATACTTTCCTCATGACTATCTCTTTCTGCCCTGACTTTTTGGAGTTGGGACTTTTGAGTTGTCAAAGTCAGCCACCTCTTTAGGACAGCATCTCCTCGCTTGGGGGTGGCGTATGAGTCGCTGCCACTGCCTTAGCTGCGGTACCAGGCAACTCCATGGCTGGCTCTAGGATTACAGCCTGCTGTCCTCTCTCGGCAGCTCCTTGTGGCTGGGTCCTCTGGGCTGATTTGCCCAAGGACTGGCTGCCTAATTAATCTCCAGGTGTCTGGAGCCCCGGTGGAGCAGCCTATATCTGGCAGGTTTACTCAGAGGAGAAGCTTGGCTGTGCCATGTGGGGGCCCTGCAGGGGCTGAAGGAAGCCTTGTTCAGAAGCCTCCTTCTCCTTTCTTCTGCACCACTGAAGTCCTCATTCTATTTGTTGAGACCTCGATGTGTCAGTGGGGTGCATGCAGAGGCGGAGGTAGATTTAGGGACGGGAATTTAGTCTTTGCCCTCTGTAATGCACAACTTCTCCCTTGGTCTGTTGCAAGAGTCAAGACTGGGATAAAAGGATAAAAATTAGTCACAGGTGGCCGGGCGCAGTGGCTCAAGCCTGTAATCCCAGCACTTTGGGAGGCCGAGACAGGCAGATCACGAGGTCAGGAGATCAAGACCATCCTGGCTAACACGGTGAAACCCCGTCTCTACTAAAAAATACAAAAAACTAGCCGGGCGTGGTGGCGGGCGCCTGTAGTCCCAGCTACTCGGGAGGCTAAGGCAGGAGAATGTCGTGAACCTGGGAGGCGGAGCTTGCAGTGAGCTGAGATCCGGCCACTGTACTCCAGCCTGGGTGACAGCGAGACTCCATCTCAAAAAAAAAAAAAAAAAAAAAAAAAAAAAAAAAATTGTCCCCGGGGAAAAAAGGAAAAAAAAACAAACTTTATAGGGGGGGCAAAAAAAAAAAAAAAATTAGTCACAGGGAACAACAGGAAGACAAACTGAACTTACTAGGGAGAGCAATATAACACAGTAATGATGGCAATAATAACTGCAAACACAAATACAGCAGCTACTATGTGTACAGTACTGTTTGAAGCATTTACACTTATTAACTCATTTAATCTTCACAAAAGCCTCATGCAGTATATCCTATTATAACCCCATTTTACACACGAGGGCCTGAGGTTTGGAGAGTAACTCGTCCAAAGTCATAAGACAGAGGTAAGTTTTTCTCCAAGTTTGGCACGCCCGCTTGCTGTGGGAAGCAGAAGAGAGGTGGGGAGCAGAGTCTTGACTTTGAGTCTAGGCTGCAGCCTTTAAAATGATCTACTCTCTGTGAACCCCAGTTTTTCCCTCTGTCTCATGGTAATAAGACCTACCTTGTAGGGTTGTGGTGGGGATTAATGGAGATGATGGGGTCAAGTGTACAGCCCCGTGCCTGGCCTGTGGTAAGTTCTCCGTAATTAGCTCCTGTTGTGCGGGGAAGACACCTTGGTTTTTCAATCATTGGGAAAAGATCCTGCCTGTGTGGCCTGCAGAGGGGATCTTGGCCAAGGTATAAGGCATGAGTCTGGGAACAAAAGGACCGGGGTTCTATTCTCTTGGGGTCACACTTTCCTTTTGGTTTTCTTAGTGAATTGGTGGGACAGTGAGGTGTGGGGTATGGGGCGGCTGCCATTGAGGTACATGAGATGAATCAGGGTCGTGAATACCAAGGGACCCCTTTCCTTTGCTCTGGAGCCCCAACTCTGCAGCTGATACGAGGAAGAGGGTAGGATGGAAGATAAGCTCGTTGACCTCAGCCACAAAAGGCCATTACCAAGAGCTGGGTCTTGAGGTTCCTGAGTGTGGTCCCCGCTTGCTCTTCTCCCATGGAAACCCACCAACCAGACCACAGCCCATTCTCTGCCTCTGCAAGCCAGGAGAACCCTTAACAAAGTCAGGGAATGGCATTTGGTCTCTGATGTTTTTGGCATGTGCCTCCATCCTTTGGGCATTGTCTCTAAGTAAATCAGCACTCACTGGAAAGTTCATCATTAATGATGGTGAATATAAATCCAGATATCAGAATAGTCTTCTTCATAATTTTGATTTCTTTTTTCTTTGGAGATGGGTTGATTTCTGGTCCTGCAGCTTGTAATATGGACGATGAAGAGCTACACTAGGCCGTGAAGGATCACATCTTCATTTTCTTATTGATTACCAGTGCCTGCATTATTTATGTGTTACATTCTATCCATATTCTCCTGATAGGAAGCCCTTAAAGCCACTTGCCTACTTTTTAAAACACCGGATTATTGAAGTGAAATAATTCAGTAAATCATAAGTTTCCTGAATTGGCTCAGGTATACTGTCATATCTTGCTAAATACCGATGGCAGACTAAGGAATGAGGGCACCGTGTCAGCCTCAGTATCATGGCGCTGTCTGCTCTCAGACACCTACAGGACCCACGCCCCGCAACACACCAGCCCGGTCATGGCATCCATTCTCTATATCAAATATTAGTAGAGCTGTTATATTTTAGTCTTTTGAGATACAAATAGATTTAAATAGAAGTTCTAGTATTTTCTTTCCATAGCCCTTCTTTTGGAGACCACTAAAATAAAAGGCTTTGGGTGCCAGCCAACCCAGTGTTCGTCCCATTTGCTCCAACTTCTGACTGCTTTCAGGCTAGAGGCTCTTCGTGCCTCCTCACCCCATTCCGCCACTACTGAATCTGTGCACACACAACACTCGTGGGTAGGCCCCCGTGGATAGGGTCTCTGGAGCCAGGTTCTCAGTCTCTGCATCAGGCTTAGATATGTGGATGCGAGGGTAGGGAGGGCTAGGGTGGAAGGAACCTCAGGTCTCTCACTTGGCTCCTCTCACTTGGAAGTTGCTGCTATTTTGTGGGGCCTGCCACAGAGGGGAGAGGGTCTAATGGTGGAAGTAGTTAGTAGGGGCGGTGACCCTGAGGCTGGTGACTTGGGGAGACTTGGAGCAGAGTCAGGGAAGATCTGGAATTGCTGATTGGATTTCTCACCAGGTATCCCTGCTCCAGCCAAGCAGTCTTGTATCCTCTCCTTGTTGAAGCTGACCGGTTTTCTATTTCAGTGTGAGTTCCTGCTCCCTCCCCTCTCTACTACGACACACGCTCAAGCTGCGGCTTCCTCTTCACTGGTCTTTTCTTTCTTCCTCTTTACTGGCCTTTTCTTTTCTTCCTCTTTACTGGCCTTGGGAGTTCTCATAAAGCAGCCATTTTATTTCCCTTTCTTCAGCCTTCACTCAGTCACCAAGGAATGTCTCTGAATCTCATTGCCTTTGTTGCCTGATGACTTGTTAACATAATAATAATAATAATAATAATAATAATAATAATAATATCCTTATTCTGTCCTTTAGAGCAACCCCACAGGGGTCTGGTTCTGTGGGAAGTGGTCCCAAACCAGAGTTCTTGGTTCTTTTTCTTGTGTGTGTGTGTGTGTGTGTGTGTGTGTGTGTGTGTGACGGAGTCTTGCTCTGTCGCCCAGGCTGGAGTCCTGCGGCGGGATCTGGGCTCACTGCAAGCTCTGCCTTCTGGGTTCACACCATTCTCCTGCATCAGCCTCACAAGTAGCTGGGACTACAGGCACCAGCCACCATGCCTGGCTAATTTTTTTGTATTTTTAGTAGAGACAGGGTTTCACCATGTTAGCCAGGATGGTCTTGGTCTCCTGACCTCGTGATCCACCTTCCTTGGCCTCCCAAAGTGCTGGGATTACAGGCATAAGCCACCTGACTCGGCCTAGTTCTTGGTTCTAAGATGAGAGGATGAGGTGGCCTTGTTCAAGGAGGTGGGTTGGTGTGGGATGGGTGATGGCTCCAAGGTGGGTGGTGAAGGGAGGAAGGGCTGGGTGCTGGCAGCAGGCACAGAAGGGAGAGCAGAGCTTTCTGGTCCTGCAGCCTCTGTGCTCAAGAAGTGCAGCTTCCACTGATCAGAGCTCCCTGAGGTGGGCAGGGCAGCTGCAGCTTCTTAGACTAGCAGAGCAAAAGGAGAACAGAGGCCCAGAGCATCAAATAGAGAAAAATGGCTTTCCTGTGGAGCCAAGGTTTTTTGTTTTAAGTAAGCACAGGGGAGTCCTGATATGGACGAGAATCTTTGAATTATTGGAAGATGCTTGGGATGGAAAATTGGGCTTATGCTGGCCTCTGTGGATTCCGAGGAACCCTTTGAACAGGGGGGTGTCTGGAGACAAGTTGATTCTTTTCATGTTGGGGGTCTTGCACCTCTCCAATTCCTGAGTTTGTGTTCCACCCAAGGATTTGGCTACCTACGACAGGACCTCAGAGCACTGCAAGGGCGGCTCTAGGGGGAAATTTAAGGTGACACAGTGCTGATCATTTGTTCCTCCTACTTTGAGTGGGTGTTTACCCTGTGCTGAGTACTGTGCATGAAACTGAAAATAAGAAATATATCTTCACCTTAATGGGGTTTCCTTAGCAGCAAAGGGAATACAGGTATAAACGTTATGGCAAGTGCAAAGTAGAACATGATGACGATAATGTATATACAGGTTCTATTATTCTGGAAATTAAGGGAAGGACAGAAATCCCTTTGGTTTGGAAATTAGGAGGGATTTGTGGTGGTGGCACTCAGTTCCACTGATGTCCCTACTTATTCCTCATCACAACCTACAAGGAAGATCCTACTGTCCTCTCTGTTTTATGCTTAAGGAAACTGAGGCCTAGAGGGAATAAATAGTCTCAGGTCACATTTGTAAGTGTAGAGTTGGGGAAGGAAGGAGGAAAAAGGAATCTCAGGTAAAGGAAACAACTAGGTGAAGTTGTGACAACAGGAAAGCACAGGACATGCTTGGGCATTAGAGAGTAGTTCTGTTAGAGTGGAAACCATGAAGCCAGATGATGGAGGTCTTTGAATACAACATTAAGTCTGTCCCTCACTGTGTAGGCAATAGGGAGCCATTGAAGATTCTTGAGTAGGAGAGTGGCATGATCAGAGAAGACAAATGGTTTGGAAAGAGGAGAATCTGGAGCTGTATAGAACATTAGAGGTGATGGTAACAAAACACAGGATGGATAATGCATTGTGCACAGAGAATGGTATGAGGTCATATTTTTCAAACAAGGCAGAAAAGAAAATTTTCTTTCACTTGCATAAGAGGCAACTGATTTCATAAGAATAAAGAAGAAGTGACCCATATTCTAGTTCTTCCCATCTGCATCCACATGTTTGTAACTGGAAACTTCCTAGAAATGCAAACTCTCATATCCCACTCCAGACCTGTGGAACCTGTGTTTATGAAAGGCCACCAGGTGATTCTGAAGCATGGTCAGGTTTTAGATTCCACTGTGACAGAGTCCTGACCCCCAAATGAGGCTCTAGTTATTATTGTCCCATCCTTTTTCTGTCTTCTTACTGCATTTCTTTGGCACAAATGCCAGTTAGTTTTTTAGATCACTCTAATGCCAGTTTGTTGGAATGGGTAAAAATGTCTTTTATGTCTTCAGACCTGTGTTGGCTTTGAGGGAGGTTGTGCCAAGTTGGCACCTGGAAGCATCCGAATCACTGGAGGGATGGCTTTATGCTGTGAAAAAAGCTTTGGACTGAGGCTCTAGGCCCAGCCAATGACTAACCCCTTTTGTGGTTCTAGGATTTACAATGCCAGATTTTGAGTTACAGCATCTGTAAAATGTGGACAATAATGAGATTCTGTATATTAGTGATTCTCAGAGTGTCATCCCTGGGCTATGAGTGTTACCTGGAAACTCGTTAAGAATGCAAATTACTGAGCCCTGCTCAAGACCCACCAAATCAAGATGAGCTCCAGGTGAGAACCACTCCAGGTAAGAATCAACTCAGGTGATTCTGATGCACCGTTAAGTTAGAGAACCGCTGCTGTTTGTTGAGAATAACTGCTGCTTGTCATAGCACTCAAAAGTTCAGGCTCTTAACTGAACTAGATTTTGGCTCTATTACAGCGGTTCTAAAACTTGACCATGCTTCAGAATCACCTGGCAGTCTTATCTACACAGCTTCCATAGGTCTGGAGTGAGGTCTGAGAATCTGCATTTCTAGGAAGTTACCAGATGAGAAACATTATTCTATTACATACTAACTTTGTGGTCTTGGACAGATTTCCTGCTCTCCGTGACTCAGTTTCCTCATCTATAAAATAAAGATCATAATAGTGTCTACCTTATAGACTATTAAGATAAATAGAATAGTTAATTCATGTAGAGTTCTTAGTGCATGATAGCTTCATAAGCCTTTTTCTTGTTATTAATCTATAACATGTTTTACAAATACAGACAGTAATTGTGAGAGTTGGGTGGCAGAAGACTACAGTGTGTCTGTATTTAAAAATTCTTGTGGTGGTAGAGTACCTAAAACATAAAATTTTCCATTTTAACCATTTTAAGCGTAAAATTCAGTGGCATTAATTACACTCTTGATGTTGTGTAACTAACGTTGTCATCCATCTGCAGAACTTTGTCATCATCCCCAGCTGAAACTCTGTTGCCATGAATAACTCCCCATTCTCTTCTCCTCCCAGCTCTGGGTAACCAGTGTTCTCCTTTCTGTGTAGGAATTTGCCTGTTGTAGAGATTCAGATAAGTAGATTCTTACAATATTTGTCCTTTTATGGCTGGCTTATTTTACTTAGCATAGTATTTTTAAGGCTCATTCATTTGTAGCACATATCAAAACTTCATTCTTTATATGGCCAAATACTATTCCAGTGTGAGGATTTATAACATTTCGTTTATTCTTTCGTCTGCTGATAGACACTTGGGTGGTTTCTATCTTTTAACTCTTGAACGTTGTCTGCAATGAACATTGTTGTGCAAATACCTGTTTGAATTTCTGTTTTGGAATATACCTAGGAGTGGAATTGCTGGATCATGTAGTAATTCTGTTTAGCTTTTTGAGAAATCACCAAATAGTTTTCCACAGTAGCTGAATAAACCATTTTACACTTTGACTGGCAATATCCAACAGTTCCTATTTCTCCACATCTTCACCAATACTTGTTACCTTAGAGTTTCTTGATTACAGCCATTCTAGTGGATGTGAAATTGTATTTTGTTGTAGTTTTGGTTTGCATTTCCCTAATGGCTAATGAAATGCATATTGGCCATTTATATATCTTCTTTAGAGAAATGTGTCTTTAAGTCATTTGCTCATTTTCAACCTGGTTTATCTATTTGTTGTTGAGTTGTAGAAATTCTTTATGTATTCTAGATATTAGACTCTTATCAGATAGTTGATTTGCAAATATGCTATCCCTTTATGTTTGTTGCCATTTGGGTCTATTTTTAAATACAATTTTGTTGAGATATAATTGCTATTCCATAAACTGCATGTTTAGACATTTGAGCGAGTTTTGACCTGTGAAGCCATCACTATAATCAAGGTAATGGGCATATCCATCACCCCAGAAGTTTCCTCATGGCCCTTGGGTAGTCCTTCCTCCTGCGCTTCCTCTCTATGTCTATTAATAATAATGATCTAAATACCCTGGAATTGACACAGAAGCATGATGAGAAGATTCCCAGTCTGGGGCTTCGGAGATCAGACCCTGAGTGCCCTGACTTTCTTGCCAACAGATGCGTGATTTTGAACCCTGGGCCTGCTTCCTCATCTGCACGTGACAGGGTTTGGCTATCAGTGGTTCTCATCCACTCTGGCTGCATATAAGAATACCCATTTGGGAAGCTTTTAAAAAATATTGATGTCTGCCCTAGACCTTTTAGACCAGAGTTTCTGGGGGTGGGATGCTGAAATCTGTGTTTTTAAAAAAGCTCTCCCAGTGAATCCAATGCATAGTAAGTTGAGAATATTTCCAACACAGCCTTCACATCCCAAATTCCATGATTTCTATAACACCTTGTATTTTTCATACTGATTTAATTTTATTCTTTCAAAAACACCACGAGGTGGGTAAGAAAGATGTAGCTCATTTAAAGACATGAAAGTAAGTATGCAGAGTAGGGAGGATTTGAGGAGATGTGAGGTAGAGTGGGGATGAGAAGGTAGCAGGTGTTTTCTGCTATTTCTGTTATTCCTTTTGATTGCTGTTAAGCAAGATGACACCAACCTGCATTGGAAGACAGCCAGTGGCTGCCAGGTAGGGCCTTCTGGGGTGCGGTTATTATGGACTGGGGCTGGCTTTGCTGGTGTGTGCACAGATTCTCAGGACTAACTCATTCTAGTCCCAAGGATATTGATATTTAAGGTAAAATACCATCTTATTCATTGCTGGTGAATGGCCATTGCTGTCCTAGACACCCTTCATAGTCTTCATGGTAGCAAGGGATCATCAGCGAGCACAGCTGTAGCCTGAGGGATTAGTGGGTGAGTCAGTGAGATGCTTTCACCTTGGGTAGGACCCAGTGATGGTGTGAACCATAAGTGAACGGTGGCCTCACACAAGAAGACCCAGGTTGGGCAGTTCCAAGATTGGTCATTCAGCAGCTCCCCTGCATCATCCTACTCATGGCACTTCCCTTCTCTCTGTTCAGCCATTGCAGGCACATCATTGGTGCCTCCCTCATGGGCACAAGAAGTCTGCCACAGTTCCAGGCATTGTAAGCAGGTGGACAAGTAAGAGAGGTGCTCCCTCACATGTGTCTCTTTTAAAGAGCAATAAAATTACATTCCTGATTCCCCTGGCAGGCTTCCCATTCCATCCCATTCTTCAGGCTTGGGTGGCATGGCTGTTCCTAAACCCATCACTGGCAGGGGAAAGGAGACCCGCATGATTGGCTTAATCCAATCACGACTGTTGGTTGGGGCTGGGAATCATTGGCTTATTCCAATCATGGCTGCCCGCTTCTGGGGTGCAGCCCTGTGTGGAGGGTGAACTCCTGAATACAGTTGAAATATTCCAGTAAGAAAGATACATTGGTGGGTTGGCTGCTCCTTGGGGGAGCATGGGTTGGGACCAGGAGGCTGGGTGTTCTTGAGAACAATGTCATCTGCACCGTGGAGAAGCCTTGTGTCCAACTGCTGCCCCTCTTGGGAGTTCACCTTCCTGGTGAGTCAACCACAGCTCTCTCTCCCTGGCTGGCATGAGATTAAGAACCAAGTGCTCATGCTGTTTACTCTGTTCTCTGAGCCGACCACCCCGAGTTGGTTAATAGCTTCTTTATTTGAGCTGTTTAGATTATAGCCTTCTTAAGTTATATTCTTGTCCTGGGGAAGAAACCTTGTCGCCCTGATTGGGCTTCACTTCCCTGCTCTTTCAGTGGAGACCTGGGGACACCTTGCCCTTGTAAGGTGGTTTCTGCAGGTATCTGGTGCTTCCAGGCGGATGTCTTGATTGTTACTAAATTAACTCTCAGAAGGTCACCTTATCTCCTTGTTCCAGGGGCTCTGTTCTCTTGCCTCTGTGTGCAGGCTCTATCAGTTACCTCTCAGGGCTGTTGGAAGATGCTCTTCAGATTGGATCAGGTGGGCACATGCCTGGAGGTTGAGTCTGGCATGTGGGCAGTATGCTGGCAGGTGGCATGGGGAGTCGGTCTGGGCAAATACAAATATGACTGTAATGCAGTTGGGTGTCAATTCAGCTGGGAATACAGGTTATTGGTCCATTGCCTCATCGATTTTTGCAGGCTGAGTCTTTGCCTCATTGATTTTTCACTTTGGACTGAATCTTGTTCGTCCGTTCACTAGAGATTGCTTCATTTCTTTCCAATCCTTTTTTTTTTTTTTGTTTTTGAGTCTGTTTCACAGTGTGCTGCCCTTACTCACTGTAGGTTCCTAGGAAAATCTCTGTGATGTGGAGAAAGGCATTTAGCCTCTTTAAGCTTCACTTTCCTCATCTGCTCAATGGGGATGGTAATTCCTGCCTAAAATGCCTATAAGCTTTGAAGGCAGTTGGGTACCTGGGAGAGTAGCTCCTGAGAGGTGGATGGCAAGATTTGCTCAGTGAGGGAATTCTTACCTTGCTGAGCAAAATAAAACTCAGACTCTAACCTTGGCAATGGAGGAAGAACCTCTACTTGAGGAGGTGCTGAGGTCCTGCAGCCTCAGCTCTTGTCTAAAGATTTCAATTTCTCTGCCAGTAACTGCAGCTTTGGCCACGTTGGGTCCAGAGAATGGAATGCTTCTTCCCAATAATCTACATCCTAAGTTGGGATTTACAACTGTCCATTAATTTCTAAGAGCATGGCTAACATAAGGCTGGACATTTAACAGATTTTATCCGGGGCCTGGGGGTGATAAAAGTGAAATAAATAGAGAGAGTTACCATAACAAGTCAATGGGCTTTCCAAGTTATGGTTTATTTTGCTTCATCGGTGTCTCTTGTAGAGTGGCCCTGTTTAATACCCATTGTGCCACCATGGGGGCAGGGTCTGTCTTTGACCACTAGCCAGACCCTCAAGACCCCTTAGAGTTTAGGCATGAAGACTATGCACCAGAGAGGGATGGGAGGTCCCTGTCCTACCTGTGAAGGTGTGCCATCAGTCCTAGTGACCTCTTTGGGAGCCACCTGGATGACTGCCACCATAAATGTTCACCTCCTTCTTGAGAAGCCATGTCCAACCCTCACAAGCATAGCCTTACCCTATAGGGCAGGACAGAAGAGTCATTATCCCCAAATAAAACAGCAGGCCCAACAGGGGTTCCAGGAGTATGTGCACTACAGGCAGCAAGGAAGTGAGCCATTCAGGCAGGGCACCTTAGAAGTCGAATCAGCAATTTGGGTGTGAGGATTGGTGGGGCCTTTGAATCTGGGAATGAGCTAGGAGTTGATGAAACAGAAACCTACACTTTGTTCAGATAGACTTATTTTATCCTTCCTCCTTTCTCTACATTTGTTTTTCTGTCAGATTTCTTATAATCAGAGAAAATTGTGGCCTCTCTCATCTGTGCTAAGAGGATCAGGAGAAGGCAGTTGTCACAGGCAGGCAGGCATCTGCCAGGAGATTAATGGGAGGGCTGCTGTGTCTCCATGGGGCCATGGTGATGGAGGATGCAATGTGTTACATGCATGAGCCTTCAGTGGGAAGGGAAGATCAAGGAATGCAGTCTATACCAGTCGCTCTCGTTGCTTCTCCTCACCTAGAGATTTGCCTTCCAGACCTAAATCTTGAGAGCTTGGGTTTTTGTTTCAATAAGTGAAGCAAATTGCTTTAAGTTTCTCAATTTGCTTGACAGGGTTTTTATAAAGACTCAGTGAGACAGTAGATGTGAAAGTCCTTTGAGGAATGGAAACCAACATGCCAGTATTTCCCAAGGTGTGTACCATGGAACAGTGTTCCCAGAGGTCATAATAGGGATTCAGCAAGAAAAGCTTCCTTGGTCAAACAAGTTTGAGAAACCCTGGTTCACAAACCTTCCATGGGTTTGCTTATCAAAGCACCACCTCTCAGGACTTTTAGTGAACTGACATGCATCATGGCTCCCCAGGAGGGTGATGCAGTGTTGCCCATACTTGCTTAATAGGGGACCTTTTCAGGGCAGAGCCTTGGGAGGGACTGGTGTTCTTCTCAGTGCTACATTATTATAATCCTGTGGGTCTGAAGATGCAGGTTGGTGAAAGGGACATGTTTTCACCCAATAAGGCTTGACAGACATTTGTTCACACGTTTTCTCTAGGTCTTCCCTTTCTCATCTGTGTCCATGAACTGGCAACTATAAACAGGAGTTACTTAAAACCCAGAAGTGTCTGATGCCCCGCAAAATGGATCTTTATTNTCAGTGCTACATTATTATAATCCTGTGGGTCTGAAGATGCAGGTTGGTGAAAGGGACATGTTTTCACCCAATAAGGCTTGACAGACATTTGTTCACACGTTTTCTCTAGGTCTTCCCTTTCTCATCTGTGTCCATGAACTGGCAACTATAAACAGGAGTTACTTAAAACCCAGAAGTGTCTGATGCCCCCGCAAAATGGATCTTTATTAAAAAGCATCTTACGGCCGGGCGCGGTGGCTCAAGCCTGTAATCCCAGCACTTTGGGAGGCCGAGACGGGCGGATCACGAGGTCAGGAGATCGAGACCATCCTGGCTAACATGGTGAAACCCTGTCTCTACTAAAATACAGAAAACTAGCCGGGCGAGGTGGCGGGCGCCTGTAGTCCCAGCTACTCAGGAGGCTGAGGCAGGAGAATGGCGTGAACTCGGGAGGCGGAGCTTGCAGTGAGCTGAGATTGCGCCACTGTACTCCAGTCTGGGCGACAGAGCAAGACTCCGCCTCAAAAAAAAAAAAAAAAAAAAAGCATCTTACATGCCTGTAATCCCAGCATTTTGTGAGACTGAGGTGGGAGGATTGTTGGAGTCCAGGAATTCGAGACCAGCCTGGGCAGCATACTGAGACTCAACTCTACAAAAATTTAAAAATTTAGCCAGGTGTAGCAGCCTGTGCCTGTCGTCCCAGCTACCCAGAAGGCTGAGGTGGGAAGATTGTCTGAGCCCAAGAGTTAGAGGCTGCCGTGAGCTGTGATTATGCCACTGCACTCCAGCCTTGGTGACAGTGAGACCGTGTCTCTCAAAAACAAAAACAAAAAAACACCTTGTTGTCTACATGTTACCACATGAATGAACCTTGAGGACATTATGCTAGGTGAAAGCAGCTGGACACAAAGGAAAAAGACTGCATGATCCCACTCATATGAGGTACATAGGATAGTTAAATTCATAGACATAGAAAGTAGAATGGAGGTTGCCAGGGGCGGGGGGTGAGGGCATGGGGAGTTGGTGTTTGATGCGTACAGGGTTTCAGTTTGGGAAGGTGAAATGGCTCTGGATGGCAGCGATGGTTGCATCATGACATGGATATACTTAACGCCACTGAACTGTATGCTTAAAAATTGTGAAAATTGTAACTTTTATGTAATGTGTATTTTATCACGAGTTTTAAACATGTTAATATGTTTTTTTAAAAAAAGTCTTGCCCTTAGTCTGAGTTACTTTGATTTCAGCCTAATTTCCTTGAGACTGGCCTTTAGCCCTTCACTGGTTTATGTAACAGAGTACCCAGGACACTCTTTATGACTTGAGAGAAGAGAGGGCTCCTTGCTAAGAGGTATATGATCAATGCTGTTTCCCCTTTTCATTTTCAATCCTTTAATGTTATTAACTTTGGTTGGGAACTGATGAAGTTTATAAAGTAGTCTGTACTGCATAAGCATCTGTAATTTCCCTTTGGTAAAATGGAAGTTTTGCAGTGGTAGTTCTTCCTTCACAAAAAATAAGCATCAAATTATAGGTTCCTAGGTAAAATACTTTCATTGACATCTCCTTCTTCCAGCCAAGGACCCTTGGTACAATCTCTGCATCTACCTAGGGCCCATCCCAGTTACAAAGTCCCCATCTCTATGGGGCTTTTTGCAGGATTAGGTTGGTATCGTAGCCTCACTTCATTGTAATTATTGAGAATCAGCTTCTCATCCAGAGAATGAGGATGACATTAGCATCCTCCTGGGAGTATTTACATGAGATGCCTTCTGCAGAACACACAGTGTGGTTCTCTGTGAGTTCTCACCTCCCTTGATTGTTCTCTTGAGCATCAACCTGGGCCGGGTGGGCCCTCTGGACAACCTCACCCTTGACATCCTAAAAAGAACTCTTGCCTTCTCTGCTTCCCTGCCTGATTTCCCTGTATCAGTTAAGTGGTACCAGCACCCACCCAGACCCTCAATCCAGAAATCAAGGAGGTGTGACTAAGTGCCTCTCTTCCACACCCCTCGTTTCCATCATCACCAGCAACCCCTGCTGGAGCAACCAGTCTTGTTTAATGACACTGTCACCTGAGTCAGGCTGCTGTCTCTCCTCAGTGAACTCCTCTTGCACCCAAAAACCGTTCTCCAGACAGCAGCCAGACTGAGCTTGCAAGCCATAGACCCTGACTATGTCATTCCCTTGCTTAGAAGTTTTTCACGGCTTTTCTGCCATTTGGAATATACCCTCCAGCATCCGCTGTCTCTCTTCTCTCCCACCCCATCACCCATCCTTCCATGCTCATCTGGGCCTTCCAGCCCCTCGGCCTTCTGCCTTTTCCGTGCGAAGTCTGCTTCAGTGTCTTTGCATTTACATTTCCTTTGGCCTGGAAAGCTCCTCTTCCAAATCTTTGCATGACTGGCTCCCCCTGACCATTCAGTCCCCCTGCAAGCGTCACCTCAGAGATATCAACCGTGGCTATTCCAACTACAGAAGCCAGGGTTGGTCTCTCTGAGGTCATGCTTGCAACAGTTATCTTGTAGCAAATGACTTTGCTTCTTTTTTGTTTTAGGTTTTGACACTATCTGAAAATAGTTATTTTTCTTGTTTATTGTGTTTCCTCACTGTTGAATGTAAACTCCATGAGACCACAAACTTTGTTGTCTTACTCATTGCTGTACCCCCAGAATGCAGGTTCCCGGTGTGGAGTCTAGGGAGCTGAATAAGTGTTGGTGAATGAATGCATGAAGACATGGGCCATCTTCCCTGCCTGCTGGTTAGCTTCCTCAGACTAGCACTTGGCCCTCGAGAGCTTGCCCAATGGTGCCACCTCCTTGAGCTCCATGGTGCATAAGTTTTCAAGGCCTACCAAGGTGACAGGCCAGAACAGGTTAGAAGGCTTTTCTCTCTTCCCAGTTAACATCTGTGCATTTATCATGGGCCTTCTAGACCAATTTCCCTTCCCACTTTTGCTATACAATCCCCAGTGATGACTCTGGTGAGTGACTTTGGGGTTTGTTTATTTATTTGTTTTGAGAAAGAGTCTCCCTCTGCCACCCAGGCTGGAGTGCAGTGGCACGATCTCAGCTCGCTGCAACCTCTGCCTCCTGGGCACAAGTGATCTTCCTGCCTTAACCTCCTGAGTAGCTGGAACTGCAGGTATGTGCCACCATGCCTGGCTAATTTTTGTATTTTTTGTAAAGATGGGGTTTCACCAGATTGCCCAGGCTAATCTCGAACTCCCAGGCTCAAGCAGTTTGCCTGCCTCAGCCTCCTAAAGTATTGGGATTACAGGCGTGAGCCACCACGCCCAGCCAACTTTGGAGTTTATTAGGAAAGTATCAGAGCAACAGAAGACCTGAGGTGTAGACAGAGGAAAGGTATGACTTTGGGCAAGTTAATGAGATTCTGTGACACCCAAAGTCACGCCTCAGCAATAATCCTAATGGGTTGGGTTGGGATGGTCATGTATGTTTGAAGCCATGAGTGGTTTATTGCCTATGAAGGAGCTTAGAGAAGGCAAAGTGTTCCACCAATGAGAGGTGGTGATGGTTGTGTTGATGATGGAGTTTCAGGTGGCGTAAGAGGAGGAGGGCAGTGGGAGCTGGCAGGTGTTGTCCCCTCTGCATGGAGCATGCTGTGTTTCTGTCCATGGAAATGATCCACAGAGTGGATTCAGAAGAGCTACTGAGTCTACTGAAAGGCCTCCTGGGTCTTGCAGTGGATCTGACCCTTTATCACACCTCAGTCCACCTCATGGCCTCTCTTTCCCCATGGACACACAGCAGGTCCTGAAAGGGGGATGTCAGCAGCATCCAACATGAATCCCTCCTCTGCCTGGCCCTGCCCTGGGCCCTCCACCAACATGCTTCTTTCTGTATTCCTGTCACCTGAAAAAGGAAGAGGGCATGACCAAGTCATAGGGATGCCATGGGAGAGAACCTGTTATGTCAGGAGTATTGGTGAGAGGGCCTGGTGTTGATTTCAGGGGTAGAGGTTGGCTTGTTGAGGACACATCTACTTTACAGTCACGGGTACCTGAGAGGATGGCGTCCCCGGTGCTTCACCCGTCTGTGCCCAGCTTTGTGAAGTTGGGGAGGAAAGGGATGAGACTTCCTGCTCCTTGCCCATGTGTTGCTGGCACAAACACAGAGTTAGGGTGAGGTTTCATCACAGTGCAGGGGTGAGGGGAAAATGAGCTGGGAGATGGGGGTGTGTTAGTTAATTTGGAATCATTGCCAGAAACTGCACATCTCCTTGGCCATTTGACTCACAGGTGTGTGCCCAGTGGGAGAGGCAGGATGACTCGGAGACTGGGACCCAGAGCCTTAAAGCACGTGTTAATTCTTGGGAGTAAGGAATGAGTGGGCCCAAAACAACCTCTTTACGATGTATGACATGTTCTTCTGGCATGTACAGTATATATTACACTTGTTACTTGATCAATACTAAATATTTCTTAAATTTAGTGTTGTCATAGTGATAGAGATTATTTCCAAACTTTATGCCCTAAAATCCTCTATTCTGCTACCCCCTTACATATTCTCAGGTAGTCGTGCCTGACTCCAAAACTTTGTTGCAGTCATTCTGAATTTTTTTTTTTTTTTTTTTTTGAGGAGCAAATATAGCTCTGTTCAGCTTCCGGCTGCAGCGGAGATTTCTGCCAAGATTTTCGGCACACAGCTGAAATATGTTTTGTATTTTATGAGCTTTGGCTCATCGTGGAATTAAATAGCACTAATTACATGAATATAGACCAGCAAGGGAGACAACTGTTCACTTCCTGATTTTCCAGGGAATTGAGAAAGAAGAGAGGGGGTACAGGGACAAGAGGGGCCTGGAGTGAGGCGCTCCCACTAGATGTTGGTGACAACAGAAGCACTGTCATTTGGCTGAGTGAGCTCCAAATAGCATGCTCCCCCGCAGTGCCAACGTTTGGTGGGATTATGGGCTTCCTCAAGTGAAGACTCTGTGGGGCTAGAAGGTAGGTGGCTGAGCTGTTGGGGAGGCTGTGACAGGGGCTGGTGGGGGTGGCCAGGCCTTTTAGGAGTGGAGGGGTGGCTGGAGAGTTGCTGAGTCTCAAGGATCTGAGTGTGTGGACTCTCGACTTGGTTTTTCCAGAACTTTGCGTGTATTATTATCATTTCTAAACCCACTGACTGTTTTTACAGTTAGAAAAGTTTAGCTAGAGATTCCACACCAGTCTGCGGAAGGGAATATTTCCATTTCTTTTTCTTACTTGCTAAGGGTAGGAAATGAAATGGGTCAGATTATGCTGGCAGAGTCAACCTGTCGAGGGGTCTAAATTAAGCCCTTGGGTGGGCGGGGGAGTTTCAATGCTTGGAAGCCTCCTGCTGGCCTCCTGCTGTGGACTGAGGTCCTCAGAGGCCGGAAGAAGCAAAGGCCCTTCCTGGAAAGATCAACTTGCTTGTCAGGCTCAGTGAAATGGACCAACACCTGAGCTGTTAAGAATGTGCTTGGTCCTTTTTATCTGAGGGAGAAAATAGACTCCAAAGCGTGTGACTTATGTCCACTTAACAGATGAGTACCCAGAGTTCTCTGAGGGCAGGCTGTGGAATTCAACCCTGGCAGGCGCTCCTGAGGCTCCCCACAACCTAGATTCAGGCAGCTAAAAAGGCAACTTAAGCAAAGATGCAAAGAGTCTTTGGAGAGAAACTTCAGCACCAGCTTTTTGTCTCCCAGTGAACACCACCCCCGGATGTTGTAATCATCACATCACGTGGCTCTGCCCTGCACCTCCACAAAGGCCGTTTGTGGAAACTTCCCAGTCTCAATGATGGCCTGTGTTCTGTGAGCCACAACATTTCACTCTCACTTCTGGATTTAGCACAAGAAGAAACTGGGTGATCTCTCTTCCCCGTCCTATTTCCAGAAACACCATTTTATAGATGGGGAAACTGAGGCAACAAGAAAGAAGGGCTGTCACTTAGCAGGACGTGTCTGGTTAGAATGACCATTCCTGATGCCTATAGTATCCTCGGCCATGGCGATTCTGAGAGGAGGCTTTTATGGGTGACACTGGCTGGTGCATGACTGGCTGTGAGCTAAGAACGTCCCACTTCTTCCCTTGACCATGAAAGGAGAGCAAGGAGCTCATTTGGGTGAAGACCACTGAATGTGGTTTTGCCTACTGGGGCCAGGCCAGAGCAGCTGGAGAGGCTACAGGGAGTGTAGGTTAGAGTGGCAGGCAGGGATGCAGTGAGCCTCCTGTCCTGATGAAAATGTCAGCTGGGCAAGCCTCAGGCCACATGCATGAAACAGGGATTCCTGGAGAGGTGACTATCCCCAGCCTGTGGTGACCCCCAAGCCCCTTTTCTGTGGCCACAATGTCCACCCAGGTCTTGAGGCAGCAGAAGTGACAGCAAGTCTCCCTTTGCTGCAGCTTAGCAACTTTCCATGGTGTCCCCCCATTTCTGTGCACTCAGAGGCCAGTGGATCCCTTTGGAGACCAGGAGACAGCACCCGTGGACAGACCCTGGATAGAGTGTTCCTCATGGGCTGGGTAGGAGACAGTGATCACATAGGTGCCAGGCTGTGCCATTTTGTAGAGCAGGTCTTGACACCAACTCCAGCTGGGGCATCTGACTCCAAATTCCTGGCTGGACTGTTTCTTTAAGTGAGATGCTGGAAAGAAGTTGAGGATTCTATCCTCCCCAAGTCAGGATCCTATTGAGAGTGCTGTGTTTTTAAAGTCTCGCTGCCACACTTGGAGTAAAGAAAGCCATTGCCTAGCGACTCCCCCACCCCGAGGCACAGTGCCTGGAATCTCAAGGCGATCTCCACGAGATAATGGAGAGTTTCACTTGGGGCTGCCTGAGCCTCGGCTAGAGCTCCTGCTCGACTCTGCTGGGAACGGCAGACTTGGCCAGGGAGATGTGGTTTTGTACCCTGAGGGAACACCCTCCAGGCCAAGGACAAGGAGTCCTGGGGGAGGGAAAGGAAGGAGGGCATGGAAACCATGGATAAACGCCTCAGAGTTCCAGCTGGGACCTGATCTCTGAATGGAGAGGCTCACAGGCTCAGCCTCCTGCAGAGGCTTCTTCCAGGCTGGGTCCAAAGGCTCTGTCCATGGTAATCACATCTCCTCAGCCCCTTTTAATAAACTAGGAAGTAAGGATGAAGGGAGCCCTGTGTAACTGAGCTTGGTGCTGGATTTCCCCGGGACCGGGCTTGTTGCCTGGCGGCGCCAAGACTCTACATCAGTGCCTGGCCCTCTATCGCTCCCTCTTCCCCATCTTTTATACTTTTCTCTAGCCCTCCCACTAGTCATCAGTTTCACAGTTCCCATCTCTCAGAATAGAAGCAGAGGCAGAGGGAAACACACTGGAAGGAGGGCTCCCATGGCCCCTGCTGGACTGCTGCTTTCTGACCGCACGAAGCCCACCCACACTGAGACTGTCCAAAGCCAGCAGTGACCTTCTCTTGGGAAAACAGTTGCTTTGACTTGACTTTTCCTCCTAGTGGTAGTGATGGGTTGTGCTGTGTCAACCCTACCCTCTGGCTCTTTCCTTTGATGAATGTGGCACTCATTTCTGAGATAGCCAGCAACAAGGGGCAGGGGTGACAGTGAAGGCCGGGACGGATGGAGCTGCAGTGAGGTGGCCAAGTACATGGGGTCAGTTGTCTATCACGGGCCCCAGACTGTAGTGAGCTGCATGATTGGGCCCTAGATGGGTGTAAATAGAATTCTCCAGGGAAAGATGTAAAATAATTCATGGCTCCTACTTCTAGAATCCAGGAGTTGAAAGTAAAAACAATGCAGACATGAAAAAATACCAATGTTACTGAAGATGCTATTCTGAATGCATGGATTGCGGATTGGGGTAGAAATCTACAAATAGCGTGTGTCCATTTTGTTTGCATGGATCAATGAGTGTTTAGAGTTTCTTAGATGAAATGGAAATGAGGCCTGTTGCTGCTCCCCAACTCCCTCACTGCCCTCAGCTGCACACACACTTGCCTCCCTGGGCCCCAAACTTGGAAATGGCCATCGAGCAGGAAGATTTCTCTATCCTGTATATGTTAGCTTGGACGTCTCCTCTCTCTCTGGGCTTGGCTATTTGCCATCTGGCTTTGGGAATAAGGGAGGGGGATGCTGACATCTAAAGAGAGCTCTTCCTAGGGCCAGAGCCTGATGTACCACAAAGAACAGAGACCTGCAGCCCCCCAGCACTAGGTTTGAATCCCAGCTCTGAGTTGCAGTGAGCTTGCTATGTTTCTGCCTGTGAGTTAGGGTGAGGCTAACTGTTGTCATACACAAATCCACAGTTTCAGTATTATCACAGTAAAGGTTTCTTTTTTGTCTGATGTTCCTGGTTGGTGCACAGATCTTTCATCTTGAGGCTCCACCATCCTATAGGGCATCAGGGTCCTTTTTATCCAGCTGGGTGGTGAAAGAAACTGTAGAGAAGACACACTTATTTCTTCCCTGCTTTGGCATGGAAATGTTACCATAGCCTTGCTATTCACACAGTCACACCTGAATACCATGTGGAAATGGAGAGGCTGGGAAATGTCATCCATCGCTGGTGGCCACCTCTCACTGACTTCACACCGTCAGCCTCAGGCATAGGGAAGAGCATGTTTTTTGTGAAAAGTTAGCTTCCTGTTCCCAACCCACCTACACAATTGAGATGAAATGACCTGTTGTACAGTGTTGTAGGAAGGACTAAGGGAGATGATGAAGTTCTGGGTTTCTAATAGGAGCTGGGAAGGGGAGGATCTGCAGAGCTTGCCAGTGGGACAGCTAGAGGGGCCTCAGCCCCTGGAGAGCAGGGACACTGTTTTTTTGTTTTGTTTTGTTTTGTTTTGAGATGGAGTCTTGCTCTTTCACCCAGGCTGGAGTGCGGTGGTGCGATCTTGGCTCTCCGCTGCAACCTCTGCCTCCCGAGTTCAAGTGATTCTCCTGCCTCAGCCTCCCGAGTAGCTGGGACTACAGGCGTGTGCCACCATGCCCAGCTAATTTTTCTTTCTTTTTTTTTTTTTTAAGTAGATACGGGGTTTCACCATATTGGCTAGGCTGGTCTCAAACTCCTGACCTCAAGTGATCCGCCTGCCTCGGCCTCCCAAAGTGCTGGGATTACAGGCATGAGTCACCGCTCCCGGCAGGGACACTGTTTTTTGCTCTGGAATGTATCTACCCTTTGCACCCAGCCCAGAACTCCTTATGTGGTATGTACTCCATCAATAGTCATTGGCTGAATACATGAGTGCATGCTGACTTCTAGCAACTGGCATCTCCTGCATTGTGGCTGTTTTCTGTTGTTGTCTGTTTTCTATCTGCAATTTTATTTTCAGGCTCAGCTTCTTCTATTCAACCAGGTCCATACTGATTTCCTTTGCTGCATAGGACGGTGGGTCTCAAAGTCCAGTTTGCTAACACAAGACAACTTTTTATGATATTCCAGCTGGTGGACCGGTTGGTCTCTATGTAAATCATATATGAAAGATGTAGTTTCTCTGATGCATTTGAACTCATGTTTTAAAAGGGAAAAATGGAGTATTTTAAGTATTTATAAGCCCTGGTTTAGAAGAGGGTACAGCCACTTTTTTTTTTTTTTTTTTTTTTTGAGACGGAGTCTCGCTCTGTCGCCCAGGCTGGAGTGCTATGGCCGGATCTCAGCTCACTGCAAGCTCTGCCTCTTGGGTTCACGCCATTCTCCTGCCTCAGCCTCCCGGGTAGCTGGGACTACAGGCGCTGCCACCTCGCCCGGCTAGTTTTTTTGTAGTTTTTAGTAGAGAGGGGGTTTCATCGTGTTAGCCAGGATGGTCTCGATCTCCTGACCTCGTGATCTGCCCATCTCGGCCTCCCAAAGTGCTGGGATTACAGGCTTGAGCCACCGTGCCCGGACGGGTACAGCCACTTTTTTAGATTGGTCCCTGTTTGAACTGACTGGCTCAAAAATTTACTTGAAGCACCAAGATTTACTTTGTACTTTAGCCGTACGTGATACCCACTGCCATCTCATATACTCTGCTATGGAGCATTCCTTCATTCATTTATTCACGTGTTTCCAAACATCTATTATATACCTACTGTGTTTCAGGCTCTGAGCTTGGAACTGGAGAAAAGAGGGGTAAAATATAATCCTTGTCCTCAAGGAGCTCATATTTTTAGACTAGAGGATAGCATCAGTGGATAAATATAACAGAGTTTGTAAAATGTGAGACTCTGGTGGCACTGGTTCCTGCACTAATATATAGTAGGGGCATCTTAGACCAGTGGCTTGATCAGAGAACGCTTCATTTGAACAGTGAGTCTAACTCAGGGCACGGAGGCGTGAATTGGTGAAGACTTCCCAAGAGCGTTGCTGGTGCAGCTCCTAAGGCAAATGCTCGGCAGATAGGGAAGTGTTGTGTTTGATTCTGAAAGTTGGTACGTACACATGCACACACATGCACACACACTCAAACGTCACCTGGGGTTATGCCTCACTATATGTAAAACCGTAGTTTATCTCTGTGGGCAGTGGAAGGCACAGATCTGTTTGGCTTGCTCACTTGAACCCATGGAATAATAGTGTATTAAAGAGGTTGTGGTGGGAGACACTATACTCTTTGGGATTTTTCTCTGTATGGGTTAGGATTCTTATATTAGCAAGTGCCAGAAAACCGAACCCAAACTGGCTTCTGCAAAAGGGGAATTTTTTTGAAAGTACAGGCATAGAGCTGGTTTCAGTGGACACAATTGAGACATTTATAGGATGTCATCAGGCCTGGGACATAGTACTCTCTATCCTTTGGCTTAGTTCTGCTCTTCTCACTACTTTGGCTTCATTCTTCCAGGCTCCTGTCCCCTGCTCCCACCCCTGTGATTACAAGATGGCACCAGCAGTTCTTAGGCCCTTGCTTCTCCACGGTCACATCTGGTGGAAGAGCTAGAACTTTCTCCCACAGTATCCCCATCCACAGCCTGTTGCTTGTCAGAGACCTGATTTAACCAGTTTCTCATTGCTGAGCCAATCACTCTGCCCTCCCCACCCCTGTTCTGTGCTGAGTGGCTCAGGCTCTGAACCACAGGTGGAGTCAATTCTAGCAGAAGTGTTTGGGCTGAGAGAAGGCAAAGGCACAGATGCCCAGAGGATAAATGAATGACAGCAAAAACAATAGGTATGCACTGTCTCTGAAAGTGTGTTTCAAATTTTTTTGACCATGACTGTATTAGTTGGGCTTCTTCAAAGAAAACAGAACCAAGAGGATATATGTGTGTGTGTGTATGTGTGTGTCCGTGTGTGTCCGTGTAGAGACAGAGAGATTGATTTAAGGAATTGGTTCACACAATTTTGGAGGCAGCAGGTTCAAAACCTGTAGGGTAGGCCTGTAGATGGGAGACTCAGAGAAGAGCCAATGTTGTATCCAAGTCCAAAGGCCATCTGCTGGTGGAGTTTCCTCTTGCTCAGAGGAGGCCAGTCTTTTGTTCTATTCATGACCTTCAACCGATTGGATGAGGCCCACCCACATTATAGAAGGCATTCTGCTTTACTCAAAATCCACTGCTTTAAATGTTAATCTTATGCCAAGACACCCTCCCAGAAACTTCCAGAATAATGTTTGATCAACTATCTGTGCACTGTGGCCTAGCCAAGTTGACAAATAAAATTAATCATCCCAGGGACCCAGTTACATCACACATATTTACACCACACTCAATATGTACTTTGCTATATGGGTGGGTAAAACGAAAGTCTCACCAAACAGTGCTTATCTTTTCTATGTGACATACTAATATTTTCTCTTCTATTTTATTTCATTAAGAAGAGCACCTGGTCAGGTGTGGTGGTTCACGTCTATAATCCCAGCACTCTAGGAGGCCGAGGCAGGCAGATCACTTGAGGTCAAGAGTTCGAGACCAGCCTGACCCAACATAGTGAAACCCCATCTCTACTAAAAGTACAAAAATTAGCCAGGCATGGTGGTGGGCACCTGTAATCCCAGCTACTTGGGAGGCTGAGGCAGGAGAATCACTTAAACCCCTGGGAGGCGGAGGTTGCAGTGAGCCCAGATCACACCACTGCATTCCAGCCTGGTGACAGAGGGAGACTCCATCTCAAAAAGAAAGCACCTGTGACTCACCTAGTTCATGGTGTGTTGTGACATGAATTTTGAAGTGCTATCCTAGGACACATTTTCTGAGAATCCTATTACCCCATAGCAAAAGGTCTGAGGACCAGGCCTCTGTCCAAGGGGCCAGGGAATGTATTGTGAATAACCAAGTGAGGCCTGAAGAGCTCAGCTCTCCAATGTCCAAAGTGACTGTGTAGGACCTCCGCCAAGACCTGTACTTGTTCATGCCTTGGTTTCCTTATTTATAGAGGGCATACTTATAAATACCTCATCTACCTAACGGATTGTCATGAACAAGAAATGCAGAACAAGGTAATATCCATGAAACACTTTGTAAACTCTACAGTAATTTCACAGGGTAATTGCTATTTTAAACGACTCTGTAATAACTTTCCTTTCTACCACTCAGGAATCTGAGAGGATGGTGCTATTTCATGAAAATTAGTTTCAGTTCTTTGAAACTTGCTGCCTAAAACAAAGACAGCCCCAATTTCTTTAATCAAAATGATGATCAGCCTCTATAAATGAGTCCCATCTCCCACGAGACTACTCAGAATTAAAATCTGATTTCAAAGAAGGGAAAACTGTGATGTGTTTGGGTTGGGTTTGGGGGGTCTTTCAGTTCTCCTGCCTTCTTACCCACCCTCTGTAGTTCAATGAATCCTTTGGGGGCAATCATGAAGCTTATTTGGTCCCATTACTTGCCTTTAAGAATCAGAGTTGGGCCAAATGTAATTTCCAATACTTGGTTTTGACACTAGCTAAATGGTGACTTGAGAGCGAAATGGTGGGTAGGTCCTGAAATTGGGGTGGGGGTTTCCTAGGTTGGGGTTACCGCTTACAAGAATTGACGTCCTGGAAGGGAAACCCCCTGGAAACTCTTGCTTTGCCAGATTGGATCAGCCTTAGACAGCTCGGGGAGGCAGGGGGCTGGTGGCTCTGCATATCTGTGTGTCCCACGCTGGGGAGGGGTCACCTCTGTGGTGGTGCCTTGTGGGGTCTTTGGTGAGGCAAGCTGGAGCTCACATCTTATTTTCCCCCTTTCTCTTCCATTTCTCTTATTTGTTTCCTAATCAGTCCCTTTCTTGGTGTGTAAAATGAGAGGCTGGTTATTCCCAGTACATGTTATTGTTTCTGTGGGCCCCCCTCCTCTCTGGGTATAGTAATCTCACCATCCCCAGATGAGGCAATAAGTGTTTGAGATGCATAACTGTGTCTCATTTCAGTGCCTAATAGAAGATGCAGAATGAGCCATGGCACCTTTCTGCTCAGTAAATTCATAATTATAGGATTCTTCATCTCGCCTCTTGCAGACTAGAGAGCTGTTGATTGGCCATGGGTCCATGTGTGTGTACAGTAAGGCAGGTTGTGGGGTAGGCACACTTTCTCCAGCATATGGCACGTTGTGATACAGAGACTGTGCAAAGTTCCCTCCTCAGAAAAGTTGGTGGCTGAGCCCCGACCTGCACCTGCCTGTCTGAAAGGGGGATTATCAGCCCTCTGGAATTTGGTTGTTGGCAGAGATGCTTTGAGAGCCCTGTTAGCCAGCAGAGCATATGGTGCCCAAAGAGCAGTCTCTTTCAGACAAAGGCTGGAAGCAGCTGCTGGAGTGAGTTCACATAAAGTCAGAAGAGAGGCCGGGGTGGTGGAAAGAGTATGGGACGGACAGTGTGAGACCCGATCTTACACCATCTTCAACTCAATGTATGACCTCTTGCAATTTCATCTGACCTCTTGGATTTCAACGTCCTTGTCTCTAAAATCAGGGATTGGGAAACACTAAACTGGATTATCCCTTTCAGATAAAAAATGTATAGATTCGTCTTTGATAGGAATTTGACTTTGCACAAGAAATTCAAGATGAACCATCTTGACTCTTCATCACTCATCTTGAGATGTACCACTGAGTACCATCTCATTATCATAATCCTAATCTTTCTAATCCTATTTTAATCTTGCTAACGATAACAATGACAGCAACTATCATTTCCTAAGCACTTAACTGTGCTGGGCAGAGGCTCTATGTGGCTGCCGCTTTACAGTCATTAATACTTTCAGAGGTAAATCACAGAACTCACCTGATTGATGTTATCTACCAGCTTAGCCCCTGAGGGTCAGAGAAGACTTTGTTTTTCTCCTGACACTGGTAGGTGATATCCCAGGATTTCTGTTTGGGGCTTACATGAGTTAACAAGGGCTTCTAAGTGCTCAGTCTTCTGGGCTCTGGAATTGTGCATTTCTAGAAAAGTATGGATTTTGCAGTGATTGAAACCTGGACTTCAAACCCAGTTCTGCTACGTATTAACCAGTGTCCTTGAAGAGCTAAAATTTCCTCACCCGAAACAGGAATAAGACAATTCTGACCCCAGGGAACAGTAGTGAGGATTACGTGAGCCAAGGTATGTGAAAGTGTTTGCATGGGCTCTGGGGTGCAGTAAATGCTCCACAGATATTCCTCTATGCTTCCAGCCCCTCTTTCTGCCAGTCAGGAAATAGTTGTTGAGCCTCCTCTATATGTCCAGCTATGAATGTGTTGACAAGCCAGACAGACCAGCCCTGCCCTTGTGGTGCTCACAGACCCTCAGCTCCAAACTCTCCTTCTGCAAAGGCTAAGGCTAAATGGAAAGAGAGAGGCTCCTCTCTGGGGCCTTTGCTCTTTTCCTCTACAATTTCATTTCTTTCTTCAACACTTTGCATTTCAGTCTCAACTTGCCAGTGATATCCTGGCAAGGCTGAAGCTCTCTCTTTTCAGCCTCATCTTCCACCTGATTCATTCGTGAACTGTGTTCTCCAGACATACTCTTCCATGTACACACCCTCATGTGATATGCCCATGCTTCTGCTATGTAGGCCCCTCCCCTAGAAGGCCTTTCCCTTCGTGCTCTGCCTGTCTTCTCCAAGTTCACGGCTCAGCCCGAATTCCATGCCCTCCCCAAGGCCTCCTGCAGCCTGCTCCTTGCTGTCTCTCACCCCAACTTAGAAGTCTTCTTCCTCCTAGGAACTTCCAAAGCACTCTCTTGTATGCCACGTGACTTTTCATCATGCGCATCAGTTCAGGTTCTGGTGGTATTGGCCTGATGTGACTACGCGTTCTTTGAGAGTCTGATCCTTGGGCCCCACAGCATCTCACACATTTTGAGCGTGTTCTGAGCAAACATTGACCACATAGGTGAATGAATGAAGGCCCTTGGCTTGCAGCACCGCTCTTGGTTGTGGTGTGCTCCACTAACCAGTCTTCCTCCTTGGATATTGACTGGAGAAGACCTGTGCTTTTCATTAGTTTGCTGACTGACAATGCAAAGTCTTTATTTGGTTTTCTTCCTTCTTCTCTTGGTTTCCATCTAACCTAGTGTTTGCTCCCTGCTGGGGAATTTTCTATTGCTTAGTGGTCTACCTCTTCTCATTCTCCACTTTTGAGGTGTTTGGGGTGAATGAGAAAATTCCGCAGAGCTGAGATACCCCCAGATAGGATGTTGGCAATTCCTGCCCTGAATTCTCCCAAACTGGAAGAAACATAAAGCTGTCCAATGGGAACACACACGGGAAGCATCTTGAGTAGAAAGAGACCCTCAGGATGAGAGGTGATCTTGTTCCCTGGGGATTTTTGTATTTGTTTGTTTATTTATTTGCTTGACCGATTGTTAAAACATTTTTTCTCTCCCTTTAATGAAAACCTCTCAGAGGAGGCCCTGCTAGGGGAGGAAGCCAAGATCTGCCTTGTTAAAATGACATTAGGGCTCAGGGCTGGGCAGCGAACCCACAGGACCTGGTTGCCACCGCAGTGTGAAGAGACTGAGGATGTGGGTTTTTAATTTGGCCTCTTCATTCAGCAGAGGAGGCACAGAGGAAAGTTTCTCCTGCAGTAGTAGGTACGGACACAGATAACCAGAGGTAGTGGCTGTAATGGACAGCCCCCACAAAGGGATCAACCTTAACTTTTCTGCTGCATTTCACAGGGACCACGGTATAGCCCCATCTGTGCAAGGCTGGGGTGAACTGAGATGGTTTAGCAGTTAAGATTGTGAACCTGTGCACATTTACACTACTCATATTTGGAGCTACTCTACCACTTATAGCTTGCAAGTTACATGACTTCCCTAAGCTTGCTTTCCTTAGCTGTAAAATGTGGATACAATAGGATGTACTTTGGAGGTCTACCAGTCAGGGTCCCAGCAGGTAATAGACAGCACACACAAATTTGGTCCTTTGAGACAAAGTTAATAAAGAGGCTGTTCATAAAAGTGTCGCTCTTTAAGAGACAGTGTAGTATGGTGGGATAGTAATAGTGAGGTCCCCATTACCACCTCTACGGCCAGATGGGGTCCAGCAGGAAGTGGTTCACAGAGCCTGGAGATGGAGAAACTGTGTGCAGAGGCCTGCTGTGGGGAACATGGGACAAAGCTTGCAGCCAGTGCAGGGAGTCCCGCCTCCTGCCCTCCCTCCCTCCCTCTTCTCCTGCAGCCAGTCTTTGCGGATGCTGCCTGCTGGTGGCACCTGACCCGGGTGACAGTGCTGGACAGTGTCTGACACAAATTCAGGCACTCAGTAGATAATGGCTGTTGATCATGATCGTCATCATCATCACTGCTATTATTATCATGTCATTATCATCACCACCATTATCATTACTGATGTGTCCTCCTGGGGCCACTGCCAGCCGGCTCTGACTGTGTCACATGCCTGTGGTGGGGGTCGACTCAGTCAGCCTCCAGCACCCCCCCAGTGCAGTTCTGCTCAGTGTGTGCAGAACATTTTGAAAGTCCAGGCAGACAAGCTGTGGGGTGAAATGAAGCTGCTGGTGCTGTTATCCAGCTCATAGTCTTTCCTTTTTCCAGTAGGGGAGACTGCATTGCTGAGTCCTGGCCCTCCGAGGGGACGACCGTGCCTGAGTGCTGCTGTGCCACTGGGACCCGCCTCTGCCATGAAAGCCATGCCCTGGAACTGGACTTGCCTGCTCTCCCACCTCCTCATGGTGGGTATGGGCTCCTCCACTCTGCTCACCCGGCAGCCAGCCCCGCTGTCCCAGAAGCAGCGGTCATTTGTCACATTCCGAGGGGAGCCCACCGAGGGTTTTAATCACCTGGTGGTGGATGAGAGGACAGGACACATTTATTTGGGGGCTGTCAATCGGATTTACAAGCTCTCCAGCGACCTGAAGGTCCTGGTGACGCATGAGACAGGGCCAGACGAGGACAACCCCAAGTGTTACCCACCCCGCATCGTCCAGACCTGCAATGAGCCCCTGACCACCACCAACAATGTCAACAAGATGCTCCTCATAGACTACAAGGAGAACAGGCTGATTGCCTGTGGGAGCCTGTACCAAGGCATCTGCAAGCTGCTGAGGCTGGAGGACCTCTTCAAGCTGGGGGAGCCTTATCATAAGAAGGAGCACTATCTGTCAGGCGTCAACGAGAGCGGCTCGGTCTTTGGAGTAATCGTCTCCTACAGCAACCTGGATGACAAGCTGTTCATTGCCACGGCAGTGGATGGGAAGCCTGAGTATTTTCCCACCATCTCTAGCCGGAAACTGACCAAGAACTCTGAGGCAGATGGCATGTTCGCGTACGTCTTCCATGATGAGTTTGTGGCCTCGATGATTAAGATCCCTTCGGACACCTTCACCATCATCCCTGACTTTGACATCTACTATGTCTATGGTTTTAGCAGTGGCAACTTTGTCTACTTTTTGACCCTCCAACCTGAGATGGTGTCTCCACCAGGTTCCACCACCAAGGAGCAGGTGTATACATCCAAGCTCGTGAGACTTTGCAAGGAGGACACAGCCTTCAACTCCTATGTAGAGGTGCCCATTGGCTGTGAGCGCAGCGGGGTGGAGTACCGCCTGCTGCAGGCTGCCTACCTGTCCAAAGCAGGGGCCATGCTTGGCAGGACCCTTGGAGTCCATCCAGATGATGACCTGCTCTTCACCGTCTTCTCCAAGGGTCAGAAGCGGAAAATGAAATCCCTGGATGAGTCAGCCCTGTGCATCTTCATCTTGAAGCAGATCAATGATCGCATTAAGGAGCGGCTGCAGTCCTGTTACCGGGGCGAGGGCACGCTGGACCTGGCCTGGCTAAAGGTGAAGGACATCCCCTGCAGCAGTGCGGTGAGTCCAGGGAGGGCTGTGGGCGGGGATGGTTGGGAGTGTAGGATGAGAACCCCAGCCTTGCAGCCCCCATGGGGTGTGTATCATCCTTCCCCTTTTGCAGATGAGGCGAGTATATCCCATCCCATTTCTGAGTCTCATTGGACCCAGAGT
Source organism: Rhinopithecus bieti (assembly GCF_001698545.2). Classification (NCBI taxonomy): domain Eukaryota; kingdom Metazoa; phylum Chordata; class Mammalia; order Primates; family Cercopithecidae; genus Rhinopithecus; species Rhinopithecus bieti. The sequence continues at coordinate 499,825 of NW_016808004.1, read as the reverse complement.
GTCACCAAACATTCTGCAACTACGACATTGAGTGTATAAGAGTCAGAGTGGGAACTAAAACATAAATTCCTTCAGAGTACTCTCCTCTGCCCCATATTGGCTCACTGGTTATGAGGGGGAGTGCTGGAAATAGGTAGGAATTGTGTCAAATGGATGTTGTAGGGACTGGGCATGACTGGAGTCTAGATCACAGTGTGCTGTAGTGCAAGATGTGTACACGCCCTTTGTATTCACCAAGCCTGCAAATAACCTTCCTGGGAGCTTAGAATAAAACCACAGGGTAGGGGAAGAGGAGAATGTGAGGAGTCATCCTATATTTGGGATAGATATGGAATTTCAGGAGAGGTGTGTTTTTAGCCCTTTGTATGTCTTTAGGAAATGCTAAAATGAGAGCATAGTCAGGTAAGAGTGCAGTGAACACATAAAGAAAGCAAAGCTAACTTAGAAAAGGGACGGGAAGGGACAAATCGTGTTTGTTGAACATCTTCTGCGTGCACAGTGCCTTAGAGGAGACGTGAGAAAGTCAGGAAGCAGCCCAAGAGCAGCATGGGACGACGGGAGAGCTGTGGGGAACCAGAGGGAGAGCAGCAGAAGGGTTGGCTTAGGGGTCTTCGCATGGCTTGTGGGTATGGCCTTGCTGGGTGACCCCAGGTGAAGCAGGGGACACAGACTCTTGCCTGTCATAGCCTAGCTCATGTGTGCCACACCATGAAAAGCATCTGCCTTCTTGTGGCTGGACTCTGTTCCTCTTCACAGTGGTCCTGTTTGTTCACAATCATTCTTTGGGTGACTTGGAAGGCTCAGCTATCAGCATCTTCTGTGCTCTTGTCCTTTTCCTTTTGTAACTGTGCATTTTAAATATTATGAACCTACTTTGAGAACATCAATTCTGTGATTTTAATTTGGGGAGAAGAAGAAAGGAAAATGTATCCATCAGACAGAGTACACATCCATACTGATGTGATTCTTGACTCCTTAAACTTTGGTGGAGTTCCATATTAGGAAATGTATTTTGGTTGTTTAAAAAAGCATTAGTTTCCTTTCATAAAGTATAACTATATGCCAGGCAGATCTCAGAGGGGACTGGCACCCTCCCCAGCCAGAGTGTAGAGAGGCCATCACTCCAGTTTGGGATTTGGGTTGGAGGTAGGGAAGAGGGAGGAGAAAGATGGTGCCCTGGCATTAGGCTCAGACTGTTTTCCACTGTCAAGTCTTCCAGGCAGTGGGCCGGCTGAAACTAAAAGATGTCATCTCTTCTTGGAGGTTTTGAAAAGCCAGGAGTCCCCTGATGTCACAAAGGAAACAAGAGAGGTGCTGTGGACCAAGCAGGGCAGGCAAAAGTTGACAAATCAGAGCCAGACCAGAGAATGGAGGGGACTCCACTGTATCTACTGAGCCTTCCTAGCAGGTGACTTAACCTTTGGGAATGCCTCCTGGAGCCCTCTGTTTAGGGCAGTAGTGGAGCCACTTAAGAGAGTCCAGGAGACAGGCCTATGAACTTGTGGGGGCATGGAATGCTCCCAGATGAAGGCAGGTAATGATAGAGGCTGTGCTGGACATATGTCTATTATGCACTCAAACATGGGTCTGTGGTGAGATGTATTAGAATGTTGGTGTTCAGAAGGCCCTTCGAGAGCCTTGGCCTAAAACTTCATTTTACATTGAGCACCTTGAGACTCAGCAAGGTGAATGAATTGCCCAAGGTCACACATCTTAGGAGTGAGTGACAGAGCCAGCAATTGAAGAGAATCCCCCTTACCTGTAGGACACCCACACATGCATACATGTAATAAATTCCCCATGAGCATGCACACATATGCAGGCCTGTTAGAAGATGGCAAATTTAGGCCATGTACTTACTAAACAACAACTAGTTCTTTTGAGACCAGAGGGGTTGGCAATCTCTGACAGTTTCCTATAGAAAACTTGCTTCAAATCCTGACTTTCTGGGTGATGCTCTTGGGAGAAAAATCAGCTGCAGGGGTCTGTCTGGCTGCCCGTGGGCAAGTGTTCATGCTGCCCTTGCTTCCTGCCACAATACAAAAAGCCAAGTTTATCATGGAAGTCTGCAGAGCTGCAGGTCCTAACACTGTGTGGTGGCCTTGGAGAGAACAGAGGGGAAACAGCTTTGCAAGACAGACTAATGCCAGGATGGGGAGTAATGGAGCCAGATAACAAGCTTTTGATTTTTCTTTTAATTAGCCCTTTCAAGTTACAAGCAAGTTCAGGGCCGAGAGTAGAAAGGAGGAGGCCAGAAACTCTGCACAGGGCCGGGGCTGTCTCTCCAGCCAGTCTGAGAAAGGCCAGGCTGCCGTTTAATGCACAGTATCAGTTTTCTTTGATTGGGCAGATACCTGAGTTCCTGTGCTCCAGCATTCATTTGGAGTCAGCTCAGACCACATGTGTTTCATGCAACATCAGCCAGGCCAGGCTCTGTGTTGCCACGATGGCACCATTTGCAAACCCAGCTCTTCCTCAACCCATTTACAAGGTTGTTGGGTTAGTTTTCCTGTTCCCTTCCAGCCTAGAGGTGGAGGATGAACAAGATGGACTCTGGAGTTCTTTTTTGTCACGGAGTCTGACACTCCCTTGAGCCCTGTGAAGTGGGAACTCAGTCCCAGATGACCTCTGTCCTGTGGTGTTCCTGTTGTAGGAAGATGGCAGAGGGCAGGGCAAGGCCCAGGAGGTTGGCTTTTAGGACTTGTGTTTTGTAGGGCAAGGGGTCCCCTGTGGGTTTTATCATAGTTGCAACTCTAAAAACTTGAAGAAGGGATTTGACTAGCAGTGAATGTCGACTGTGATCCAGGCTGTACCAGCTCTCTAAGTTAGAATGCTCCTCCCATGGGGCTCTTCAGGCTTTTCTAGCCCTTTTCACATCCTGAGATCCATATTCTTCCCCCTGAACTCATGCCTCCAGAACTCAGAGCCGGGATCCACGTAACTCCTGGGTCACCTGCCTCCTTCACAAGGTCCCAGCACCTGCTTTGGCTGTGTTCATTCAGGGGATAGGAAGGAATGGGAAGAAAAACCCCTACTACAAGGCCCCTCGTGCCAGGAAGCATCCACAGAGCACTGGACAGGCCGAGGCCTGAGGGCTGGGCAGAGGGAAAAGTCTTGGGCCATGGGGGTGGAACCTGCTGACCCACAGCCCCCAGAGAGCTCGACGGTGCCTCAACTTCAGGTGAATCAGGTAAGGCTGGCCGTGCTCCCATCGGAGATGAGGGCTGGTTGGTCAGAAGTGGCCTCCTCATGGGAATGTGTTGCTGTGGACATAAACAGGCCTGTTGCAAATGCACATCCCTGAATGGGCACCAGGTGTGGAAGCTGGGGAAACAGCTGGGGCTTTCTGGTGTCAGTGGAGGGTGGGAGCAGCAGCTTCCACCTTTGCCCTCTGAGCCGTGCTTTACCCCTGTCCTGGCTTTCTCCAGCCTGGGTGGAGAGAGGTCTCCCAAAACAAGTGGGTTAGTATCTGCAAGTAACTCTAAGGATCTCATGAGGACACGGGTATGAGGGGGTCCTAGAGGGTCTGTCAGGGCCCCAATTTGTCTTGGGACTCAGAAGACTAGAGGTCAAGCTAATGAGCACTCATGTGGGGAATGGCAGTGATTTCCTTTCTGTTTCTGTGGCTTATCCTTGGTGCATCTCTATCCTCAGCCCCTTTGGAAGGCTGCCATCCAGGCTCCCTGAGACCGCCTGTCTGCAGAGCATGTGACAGACAGTAAGGCTGAGGAGCCCACACCTGTGGCCTCTGTCATGTCCCAGGGCCTTATGCGGGAGAAGGCGATGGCTCTCTGTCCTTCTCTGGGGGGGACCTGACAGTCCTGACTTGGAGTGGGCAGCTGGCTGGAGAAGATGCTGGGTTTAACCAAGCACCTGGCATCTCAGAATTCCCCAGGCATAGGGTTATCTATACCTTCTCTCCTTTCTTCAGCCTCCTGGGGCAACCTCATCCAACACTAATGAACTAACGCCTCCAAATAAACTAATGAATGGCGAAACATGTATGGAGCCCTAGGAAAGGGCTTGGCAACGCACTCCCTCCTGGTGGATATCAAGCATCGTAGAATGGCATCTGTCTCCAGGAGCCCACACAGTGGAGGCGAGAGATGCACACCAGCAGGTCATTATGGCCTGGGTGATGGGAACAATGGCTGTGGTCATGGGAGTGACTGTCATTCACTCCACTTCATTCTTCCCTGACTTTGAAACCGATTGAGCCATGGGTAAGGGAGTCAGTCTCGGCCATAGTACCGATTAGGTGGTGTGGAGAAAGGTGGCATGCAGTAGGTGCAGAAATCAGCTTCTCAATCTCCCTGTCAAGCTTTGACCTGAGTGTCCTTCAACTAGAAAATCTGGGTCCTTGGAGCAGAAACTATTATCCAGCATCACTGACTCACACCTGTCAAACCCCAGTAGTGGGAGCAGAGGGCAGAGGCTTCCCGCCTGTCTGGAAATAACACACTGGAGTTTGCATGGTACTTGATGGTTAACAAGGGCTTTCACACACCTTTTCTTCTCCCGATACTACTGTAGGATAATGGAAGGGCAGGCATCCTCTGCAGTGGAGGGAACAGAGGAACAGAAAACTCAAGTGTTTCACTCAAGGTCATGTCATTAGTAAACTGAAAGGTGTTCTGTATCCTAATTCTCAGCTTGGTGCTCTTCCCGTGGTGTTTCACAAGAGTGTTCTAGCGGTGTCTGGAGTAGGCAGTTCATGGTGCCGGGATTGTCTGATATTGGGTAGTTGTGATCCGGGGCCCTAGAGTGCTGAGTGCCAGTGGAAGTTCCCAGTCACTGCGAGGCAAGAAAACCTCTCACCTTTCCAGAAACCTCTCGTTGAGAACCATTGTGAGACCCAGCTTCCACTTGACTCTGGGGTTTACCCACCAGCCCTGTGCAGTCCCACAAGGGCCACACAGGCACAGGAGATGGAGCTTTTCCTTTTTAACTCAAAGCTCCCCTTCCTGCACTGCTGTATGCATGACTGGGTGGCGACAGAGGTCTCCTTCCACGTGCCATTCCTTTGACTCACTGGTTTCCTAGGCATGGCAGTCCTGAGCAGGAGACAGGGTCACCCCCTTGGACTCGGGCTGGCCTCACGTCCCAGTCTGGATGGTCACTGAGGTTGATGTGGCGCCTGAGATCCTGAAACTCCACGAAAGTGAGCATCCGGAATGGCCAGGCAGGCATCCCAGGCTCCAGGGCCTGGCTTCTGCAGGTCTTCTTGGGGTGTTTTCTTTTCCCTGTCAGCAGGAAGCACAGGGCTCAGACTCGATGGGGTTGTATCCGGTTGTTTATGGCATTAGACAAGGCTTGCTCTTTCTGCTCAGCTCTTGTCCTCTCTAGACCGGGAACTCCTCCTCTTCCCTGCACCACCCCTCCTCTCTCATCTCCACTACACTTGCCACACACACCGTGGTCCATGCCACACTCATGTCCCAATAAATGCACGCATCAAAAATCTCACACAGTGGTCTGAGTGCCCACCTCTCATGGCCCATGACCCTGTACTCCAGATTTCTTATTTAGCACTGGGTGCCTGACATATCACAGCCCCAATCTTTATAGAATCAAGTCTTCCCACTCTCTCTTGGAGATGGCTCCTGTCTCAGGTATTTAGGTGAAAGGCCCACCCACCTGCCCCTTTTTGGCCAGCAGGGTTTGCAGTGAAAGTCCCATAGTGTGCATGCATGGTGCTTTGTGTGACAGGTGGCTGAACCCTGGGGGATATGCTGGGTTTGGCAGGAGCAAAGTTAAGGCTGGCTTCCTAGGCTGGATGTACTCCCCCAGGATGCTCACCCTGGAGGCCACTGGGTCAGTGGGGGGTGAGGCAGGACCCAGGAGTCACACAGACTGAATTTTAACACAGACGGCTGCCAGGAGAGCTCAGCACAGAGTTAGGGTTGAGGATGTGGGGTCTCACAATACTAAGAGGTGGACTGCATGTCATGAGCCCAAGCACAGTGGTGTGCACACCTGTAGCACACCCACGTGCACACACCCATTCTCTCTGTCCTTGATGTCTGTCCTCCTCATTGCTGTCTGTCTGTTGCTTTCTCTGCTTCTCTCCTCTTGCTCACTCACTCACACTCCTGGTGCACAGTCCTCTCTTAGCCTTTCTCTGTCTCCCTCTTTCTGTGACTTGTTCTCCCTCACCCCACACACTCTGCTCAGCAGCAAGTACAGTGAGATTCCTCTCTCTCTCACACACACACACACACGCCTCATGCAATATGAGATAGTCCTGCCAAAATGGGAAGCCGGACCTCTTGTTCAATGGGCACATAGACCAGCCCTACTTAACAATCCAGATCTGGATTTCTGGGCCTTCCTTTCAATTCCTGTCATCCTCACAGGGTGGCGTCTTGGCCGGGTTACTGGTCTGGGAGTCCGGATCTTTGGATCTCAGCCAGTCCCAGTTTGTGAGATGTCACTGGGCAAGCAGTTTCCCTCTTGCTTTGAATCACACATTTTATCTTCAAGAAGGAGATGATAAAAAAGTATCCTTTTAATAAAGAGTACGGAAGCTCATAAGGAAAGAGAAATATACAGATCTTAATAGACACACACAGCCCCTTATATTCATAGGACACTCTAACATCTTCATAGTGTCATCCTGTGTCTCCTCCTTTAGTTATAATAACCACCCAAGGGGACAGAAAGGGGCATAATAATATTGCAGTGATTTCATGCTTAGAATTTTTTTTTCTTCACCAATACCTGCTTTTGAGAGATTTGGGCTGTGCTTAAATCAGGTGTGATGTTTGGTATCTCAGGCCCTAGGATGTGCTCCAATTGCCTTTATTATTATTATTTCCCTGTTCCCCTTCCTCTCCTCTTCCTTTTTCTCCTCCTCCTCTTCCTCCTCCTCCTCTTCCTCCTCCTCCTCCTCTTCCTCTTCCTCCTCCTCCTCTTCCTCCTCCTCCTTCTTCTTCTTTTGAGACAGTGTTTCACTCTTGTTGCCCAGGCTGGAGTGCAATGGCACGATCTTGGCCCACTGCAACCCCTACCTCTCAGGTTCAAGCGATTCTCCTGCCTCAGCCTCCCGAGTAGCTGGGATTATAGGCGCCCGCCATCACGACTGGCTAATTTTTGTATTTTTAGTAGAGACAGGGTTTCACCATGCTGGCCAAACTGATTTCAAACTCCTGACAGGTGATCCACCCACCTCAGCCTCCCTCCAATTGCCTTCCTTTCTATATAGCGCAGATTACGAATGATAAGAGAATGCATTTGGACAACAAGACACGTTTTGAGCCAGTGCTTGCTGCTGTTACCTTCATGTGTCCCTCAGTTTTGTAAGGTGGAAGGGAAGGACTGCACATCACCACCTCAGGCTTGTTTCTTTTATCAAGAAAGTCAGTGGAGAGAAGGAAAAAGAGACAACTGAGAGAGCTGTTCTCCATCCAGCCTCTCAATTTACATGTTTTCCCTAGTGTGTGTGGCCCTATGGGCATGAAATGGGGTCAGTGGGAGAGAAGCAGCCCACTCCCTTCCCTGGTCTCTGTGTCATTACTGTGTCTCTGTCAGTGTTCCAAAATATAATGGGATTTGTTCAACTGATTTATCCCGCATGCAGGCAACATTACCCAGACCCACACCCAGACCCAAGGAGCAAGAGAGGAAGATACATGGCCATGAGAGTGGGGCTAATAAAATTTATTTCCACTAACGAGGGAATGACCTACCCCATAACTCAGCCTGGGGAGCAGGGCCACTGCTTCCCAGCACCCACCAGAAAACACACAAACTTAATCATCATGGCATTCCTCACTTCAATGACAGCCCTTGTGGCAGCTGAGGCTGCCTGTCACAGACTCTGGGAGGGAGAGTAGGATTTGGGATTGATGGACTGGTGGCATGGGATTTATCTGCCCCTGACAGGTAGCCACTGGGGTTCTCTGGAGCTAAACTACAAAAGGAGAGAGGTGGCATCCCAGTAGGTTTTGGTTGTTACCGTTCGCAATGCTGAGACGCTTCCCTGGGATTTCCCATGGGTCTGGTATTGGTTGCTAAACCAGCCCCCAGTGATAATGCCGTCTGCAGAATTACAATTCTCTTGGTAGACTAGCCTAGAGCTCTGGCCTGTCCAGACTATCCCCAGGTCATTGTGCCATGGCCCTATCTGCTTCTCAGAGAGAAGAACATGAGGCTCTTGGCAGCTAAGCTAATGAGGAGAAGGTTATGGGTTCAACTCTTAGGATTCTGAGCTGAAGCTTGTCTTTGGCTGCTATGCTCAGCAACACCTAGAAGGGGTGCATTGCTACAGCTCGCTATTGGTTACAGCCTGGCCTGCAGAATGTGTGCTTGGCTTAATGCCCCTCTCCAGGGAAAACTGCTCAATTTAGTGACATTAGTTCCCTATTAGAAGGATAGTTTGTTTTCATGATGAATGGAAGATCACTTAGATATCTGGTGGGCTTGGGCCACAGATGGTCCCAAAACACACATAGAAACTTCAAAATGAGTATTGAAAGAAGCATTGCTTTTAGCAAATGGCTTTCATCATTCCATAGGTAGTTAAATGCATTCATTTAATAAATATTTGCATCAAAATCCCCAGCCCCACCTCCTAAAACACAATGACTTTCTATTCTGTTTTCTGGTCTGCTCTCCTCCTTTTTGAGATGCCCAGAAGCAAAGCTCTTGGTTCTTGAGAACCGGGGCCATATGATAGTCCCCACTTATCCTTGGGAGATGCATTCCAAGTCCCCCAGTGGATGCCTGAAACCGCAGATAGTCCCGAACCCTATATATACTGTGTTTTTTCCTATGCATACTGTCATGGTTTGGCTATGTCCCCATCCAAATCTCATCTTGAATTCCCATGCGTTGTGGGAGGGACCTGGTAGGAGGTAATTAAATCATGGGGTCAGGTCTTTCCCATGCTATTTTTGTGATACTGAATAAGTCTTACGAGATCTGAGGGTATCATAAGGGAGTGTTTCCCTGCACAAGCTCTCTCTTTTTGCCTGCTGCCATTCATGTAAGACATGACTTGCTCCTCCTTGCCCTCTGCCATGACTGTGAGGCCTCCCCAGCCATGTGGAAATGTAAGTCCATCAAACTTTTTCTTCCAAGTCTCAGGTATGTCTTTATCAGCAGTGTGAAAATGGACTAATACACATACATACCTATAATGAAGCTTAACTTATCAATTAGGCACAGTAAAAATGAACAGTAATAATAATCATAAAATAGAACAGTTGTAACAATATACTGTAGTAAAAGTTGTGTGGACATTATCTCCTGTCTCTCTCTCAAAAATTTCTTATTGTGCTCTACTCTCCTATTTTTGGACAACAGTTGATCTGTAGCTGCAGTAACTGAAACCATGGAAAGTGAAGCCAAGGATCGGGGGAACTGCTGTAATTTGTTGGGTTGTTTTTCCAACCCCAAGACACTTTTCTATAAGCCCCTGCAATGATGGGTTTGTCTAACTGGGTTATTGTGACTGTGGCTTGCTGGCTCTCCCTCTGTTTCTCTTATACATTCGTTTTCCCTATAATCTCATTGAAAAAGACACCAGAAAGAATCATTCTGAGATGAAGCATTAGTAACTGAGTGTATGAGCCCTCACTCCAGCACTTTTTCCGTGGCCTGTGCTCACAATCAGGTGCAGGGGTCAACTTTCACCTGTTATAGGATTTTTCTGGCTTGCTTTCAAGAGACTTCAATCTCATAGGGCCAGTGTGGGTCATGTGCCTGAAGGTCACGTGTCTGAAGGCAGACCTTCCGGGGAGGGCTAGAAGTCATAAAAGAGAAAGTTTAGGCATTACAGTGAACCAATCAGAGGATTGGATAGTCAGGTCTTTTTGATTTCTTCTTTGTTACAGAACTCATCACTCAAGCATATGGAAATATCTTATAGAATAATAGCCTTTCTGAGGAGCTAAACCTAAGCCCACTAGAGACTCCCAGAGATATTTCTACCTCCCTGTGGACACTCTCCACTTACCTCTACCCCTGAGGAGGTAGTGGGGAGTAAACACAGTGTCATCTCAAGGGGTGGATGCATTTTGTGTATTTATGAACACCTTAGGGGTCAGCCATCATATTTAAGATATGGTTCCCAATAAGTGGGTTATCATTATCTCCCTGTACTGCAGAGTTTTACAACTGGAGCCTGCATTTAGACATGAGCTATTACAGCTTATCTGATCAATATCTCCCTTTAAAAAGAAATCCCACATGTGTAATTCACCGATTCCCCATTTCCAGTGGAGGTGTGCTATGGTCAGCTCCCAAGATATGTGTATGTGTGTGCGTATGTGTGTGTGTGCACACATGTGCATAAGTGTAATTAATGGGAAGAAATTTAGGGCTGCTCAACATGAAGAATGTAAAGACCTTTTCTTTTCTGTATCAATAGGCAGCTCATGGGCTTCCCTTCCCTTTTTCTCCTAACTTGAATTTCTTTTCAAAATGTCAGCTCTCACTTTCCTTTGGGATGCACAGACCCAGGAAAGGAAGAAGCCCAGCTTGGGTGAGTGGTCAGGGGCCTCCTTGGGAGGGGAGAGTTGGTTGATTCTGGTTTCTGGAGATGGCAGAGCACTCATCCCTGGTGCTGGGAAAAGAAGTGGACACGTAGGCTCTTCCCCAGCAGTCCCCTGCTTCCTCTGATCCTGGAATAGATTGTCTTTAGGACCACCCTCTAGCAACCCCAGAGGAAACCCCTGCTTAAGATCAGTTTTTTGGCCAGGTGCGGTGGCTCATGCCTGTAATCCCAGCATTTTTGGAGGCCAAGGAGGGCAGATCATGAGGTCAGGAGTTCAAGACCAGCTTGGCCAACATAGAGAAACCCCGTCTCTACTAAAAATAAAAAACAATTAGCTGGGTGTGGTGGCAGGTGGCTGTAATCCCAGGTACTCGAGAGGTTGAGGCAGGAGAATTGCTTGAACCTGGCAGGTGGAGGTTGCAGTGAGCCAAGATTGTGCCACTACACTGCACCCTGGCAACAGAGCAAGACTCCGTCTTAAAAAAAAAAA